>NC_056051.1:3441054-3796048 GCF_004379255.2 Salvia splendens | reverse complement strand
TTGTTTTCCGCATAATTTTGATTTGTCGGGTTTGAAAACGCCTTGGCGATTGGGCTGTTGCGCGGCGGTTCGTGGTGGTGGCTGTTTTGGTCGCGGTGATGGCTGGTTTCTGATGGCGACCCGTGTCCGACTTAGCCAGATGATGATCCATCGTTGATTGCGCCGGTCTGGGGATCGATGTCTGCTGCTTGGCATGATTTTCAACCGCGTAGCTCTTGTTTTACTAGACCGTATGCGGTCTCGACTGAGGGCAACGGAGTTTCCTTGAGAATATCCCTCGGATCCCGTCAATCTTGCATTCAAGCCAGTTAGGAATTTGAACAGCCGTCTTGTTGCTACATACGTTCGAAGTTGGCTAATCCCCTTTGTCGCAGCAATCCACAGGTTGATGTTGGCATCGGTCAATTTCGACCCAGATTCCGTGGAGATGTCGCCAAATGTGTCTAGCCCATGTTCCCCTTGCACGATACGGCCTGCCTTTTCCTCTAGATCGTCAACAGATATGGATCTGCAGTAAGTACTTTCGAATGTAGTAGTGTAGGCTCTCCCACAGAGCTTGCGCGGTTTGGTGATGTGCAAAGTGAAGTGGGTGTCTCGCTCGACTCTAATGTCGAATGACTAGACTCAGGAGTAAGCGAGTGTGCACATATGAGAATTAATGCAAAGCTCGGTCCAGACACAACGCTCCTTAAATCCGCTGGATCACTGGGTCCAGGAACTCTAGAGAACTACAGTGTTTTTGTCGTTGGACACACTCGACTCCCCTTCAAAAATAAATCCCTCAACCCGAATACTATGAATTAGTATAGGGAAGTGGGGTCGATCCCACAGAGATGGATTCGCAAAGTAGTGCTAAGAGACTATGGAAACAAACGGCTGCTGCCACACAAAGGGGTTGAGATTTAAACTACCACTAGATCTAGGCAAGAAATGTAAACGCTAGACCTAGGACACAGAAAACTTACTGGATCAGACATCAATACCGAAAGACACAATTACTCCCTCGACTAAGCAAACGACTACCCTGATCTAGCTAAACAGTAAGCAAAAATACAGTGGGACCATATTTCCAGAAATAGCAAGTACGGTTAAAAAGCTGCAGATAACCCAACCCATGCTCCAACTAACTACTGACAGTACCTTCGCAACCCTAACTACAACTCGCAGATGGAGAAAAACAGAGCACACTCCTAGATTCAAACAGAATATAAAAGATTTTGACGCAGGAAACTTGTATGAATCGGAAATACATCAGATCTACCATAAACTAGTGAAATGAATGAAACACGTAAGCTAGGCATATTAAAATTAAAACACTCATGCTCAGAATCACTTCAGACGCTTAATCCACTCCGGATCCAAGCCATCCGAACTCAACAACCAACAAAATCAACTCCATAACTCCGATTCTCACAGATCTGCTACGATCAACTCCAAATTCCAACAATCACAAACAACTCCACAACAATCAGCAAATCAAAACCCCGCTTCATCCACAACAAACTCCATTCTTCCAGATCTCACCATTAACCTGCAATAATCCAGAAAATACCCACGAAAACAACCAACTCCAACAATCTACTCCAGAATTCAAGTAAACACAATCAATCAACCAAAATCATCACGATTACGTAAGCGAAAACGAAACTTGCTTAAAAGTAGAGAAATATCAGAAACCAAAGAGGACCGAGCTTTGAACAGCGAAGCTCGCAAATTCAGTAGAAACGAAAAGAAACAGAAATAAATTGTTTCTTCGCCCCAAAGAAGGACGGTGTTACAACCCACAAACACTATCGGACAGCTAAATGTGAACCCCAGCGCGAACCCGAGATCCTCCGCGAATAGAACCAAGTATGTGAAAAGTGAACTGAGCAACAGGCTGTTCGTGACGGCCTCCACCGAGAAGGTCCCTCCAGCTTGCATGCTTCTTCCTTTTATAGATGCGGACATAGCTTCTAGAGTCTTCGTAGAAATCCCTATTCTACCCTTCAACTCCGAGGCTTCCTCGTCAAGCAATTTCTTTCATAATGTCCGCTCTTTCGCCAGTTTCCTAGGACTATGCAAGCGTCCTCTCTTTTCCCTGGATCTAGCGAAAACCTCACACACCTGGCTTTAAAACATGCGTTAGACCCAGTAATTTCACGAAATAAACCCCTAGACCGATGCATGAAATTAGCCTTATCCAAACTGCTCACACTTGAACCATGCTTGTCCTCAAGTATAAGACAAGAGAAAGAAATAAGGCGAATTTCAATGCACGGTCCCCAAGAACGACTCTACAAACAAAACAAAAACAGACTCCTGGACCTAGACAACTGGCAAAATAAAAAAAAAGACTTATAAAAGAAAACAACACAAAGAATCAAAACACAAACAAGCATGAACTAGGTTCGACTTTTAGGCAACCGTCCCCACAAGCTTAAGTTCAATCCGATCGTCTACAGTCTTCCAAATCTTCCCCCTTCCCTCTTCTACCTAAACGGTCCGTCAGTTCGTCAAGATAGCCTATTGACACCCCAGCTGTTCGGTTCGCTCGATCACTCATTCCTCACAGGTATTGTTAGGATCAAACGTCCCCAGTTAAGTTATGCCACTGATGTGTTGGTTATGAGAGTTTTTACCCTTCTTTACTTCTCTTTTTTTTTCCATTGATTTTCCTGTGGTCAGGTTGAAAATTGCTTCCTGCCCTTGAGGATACTAATATTATATTTTTTTTATTTTTTATGTATTATATCCCCTTTTCCCCTGGACTTGTCCAGCTTATACCTCCAAATTTATTTTTTTTTACTCCTCCTCTGGACTTCGTCCAGCTTATTCCACCCTTTTTCCTGGACTTCGTCCAGCTTATACCTCCGAAACCCATTTTTTCTCCTTCATACTCTACTCCCTAGCATCAAGTGGCAGCCCAATTTACATGTTAGCACAAAAAGTTGTTTAGGCTATAACTCGCTCTTATAGTAGGGCTGCCACAGCTGGGTTATCTAAGGCTTTTTCCATAGTCCCCAACTTCATTCAGACCGCCTTTGGTTTTATTAAGGAAGAAGGTGTCAAAGTTGACATGCATTCTCTCTTCAATCGCTCTCACCTAAGGGAAACCTGCCTTATTATCTCACTAGCTCATGCGAAACACACATTCCTAAAGACTCTTAAAACAGAAAGAACACAAACACCATACTACTCCCCCCCCTCCCACTTCACTCAAGCTTGTCCCCCAAGCTATCCTAGTGAAGGGGGGAAAATGAAGTAAGAAACAGCAGACAACAGACACAAACGCAAACAAAGCACAAAACAAAACAAACTTCTCACACTTAGACCGAACATCGGGCTAAGTGAGAGAAAGCGCAACATACAAAACCAAAACAAAACAACCCTTCTCACATTTAGACCAAAAATTGGGCTAAGTGTAGGAAGGTATAACACATATATACAGAACGATGCATGCTGGCACATAAAAACACAAGCGAAAGAAAAACGAAAGTAAAAGACAGAAAAGTAAAAGTTACCTTGTTCTGGGGGAAATTCAATTCGGGTTCTGGCCCCCGCGGGAGCCAGACTTGGTGGCACTGTCTGTTGGGTCACTTTAACTTTCTTTCTTGCCGGTGACTCCGGCGTCTCCTTCTGATCTTCTGTGGGTCGGGGTACGGTTTTCTTCAAAAGCACGGGCCTGGAGGAAGAAGGGGTGGTCTGAGGCCTTTGGGCTTGTGGCGGCTTCTGCACAGCTAGACTCCCTTGACCCGGCGTCTTGGAACCGCCGCTAGGTTCAAGAAGTCCCTTCGGTGTCTCGGGGAACTTCGCTTGAAGCCACTTCGTCATCTTCATCATCAGTGCGACGGCCTCCGCCATCTTGTCGGAACGCCTTGACGATTCTGTCACTAGGTCGGTGATACGCCCCTCAGGGTACGACCTCCACTCTACTTCTCCCATTTCCCTCCGTATCTCCGTCACTTCTTTTCGTACACCGATTACCTCCTTCCTCACATTCTCTACTTCGTTTCTCACTTCCTCAACTAACTTTCTGACTTCTGCATCCTCAGCACTGTCCCTTCCTTTACCCCGTAGGGCCACAATCCCCTCCAAAACCATTTTCATCTTTGACCTCATCCATCCAACCTCTTTCCTTACTTCTCCTACTTCTATCCTGGCCCCGGCTTCCATGTCAGCAGTATCCTTCGCCTCCACCATCTCAGGCTGCTGCTTCGTCTGCGCCTCCGACTGACCAACCTCATAAAAGCACACGTCCCTTCCCTGTGTAATGAGCAGCCCCTTATTGAAAAAGTAGTCCACGTTGAACACCTCCGAAGGGTAGACACATCTTCACTTCTCTGCAGGACTTGTGGATTTTCATAATAACGTTGCGTTGCAGGTAAGCCCCTAGAAGGTGGCATGTGTAAAGATGTCGGGAAGGGTTGGCTGTCACTTGATGGCAGGCTTGGGCTAACCAATAGCCCAAGTGAACACGTACTCCCTTGGCCATGCACCAAGTGAAGTACAAGTCGGGGGTCGTCAGAGCGTTGTTGGTTGTGCCCATCAGGTTTGTAGCTAATGAAGGTCTGGGCGAATCGCAGGACCCTGTTCTCAATATGGTGGGCCTTCGACCAGCTGGTTTGAACTGACCTACCCTAGGGTGAGCCACAAACTCCCATGCGTTCTGCGTCTTGAATCCCGGCGTCAGCTTCGGCGGACCAATCATTCTCTCGCTCCACAAACCCTCATCATCCTCTGTGCGCGTAAGCAGTCCCATCCGTAGAGTCCATTCACGGATGCTCATCACATGCTCTTCATTGAAGAGCCGGAATTTTATGGAGTCAGCATTCAGATAGGTGGTGGACTTAAATCGGAAGGTGGAGAAGAATTCCCTTGCCAGGTCGATTGGAACTTTGGCGGTGCTGTGCTTGAGCAACCAGTCAAAGCCGATTGCGTCGATATAAGTTCGGAATTCATCATTGCAAGCGATCTGCTTGAGCTCCGATGAGCTGTACATTTTTCCAGACTTAGCGTACTTGCCCTGGGCACTCTTCTCCTTGTGGATGGTTGCGCGTTTCGGGTCGTCAAACTTTCTCATCTCGTCCAGGAGCTCTCTTGTAATCCAGATCTCAATTGGCTCAAAGTTGAGCTCCTCTTCTTGTTCTTCTTCAGAGTCACTAGACCCAGCAGAATCCTCGGGCTCTGCAGCGTATGGTACCTTGGCAGGTCGAGGAAGTGGGGATTCAGTGGATTTCCCTTTCGCCTTCTTGGTCTTGGAAGGAGCAATTTGTTTCCCCTTCCTTTTCTTCTCGGCCGCGAGGCGGCGTTCCTCTGCATCACTCTCCCCTCTGCTCGGTCTGGGAGATTCTGCCTGCTCAGGTGCTGTGGCTTCTGGACCCAGCATTTCTTCCTCCGTCTGCTGGACGGTTTCATCTATCTCATCAAGCAGGCTCCGACGAGCCTGCCTCTGCGCTTCCCGTGCGTTAACCGGTGAATCGGTCTCGTCGGGGACATCAGTCAGATCCACTATCAAATCCAACCCGACATCGACGGGTTCTTGGACATTCTCAGCACCGAGGGCTTCTCCTTCCTCGTTCAACAATGGGGTTGCCCCTGAAAAATATACAGGGGTCTCTATCCCTTCCAAACCTTCTCCAACGTGGGTTTCTGTACCCGCAGACTTCTCAGGGGTTTCCCGGTTTCCCCCTCTCTGACATCTTCCTCAGTAATTAGGGCTTCGTCGCCCCCAACCACTTCTGGGTTTCCCTCTCCACATTTCTTTCAGCATCTAGGGCTTCGTTGCCCTCTGGAATTTCAACTCCATCAACAGGGGTTTCCCCCTCAACAAACTCCTCCAAAACAGGGGTTTCCCCCTCAACACGGCTATCAGTAACAGGGGTTTCCCCCTCAGAAACACCAACCACTCTATCCTCTAAAACAGGGGTTTCCCCCTCAGTGGCAGATCCTAACCTGGGTGCACTTACGGTAAACAACTCCAACCCCGCGGCCAGATCTGCTTCATCTTCGCGAGTTTCTGCAGCGGTTGGTTCTGAAACGGCGGCAGTGGGTTCTGCGACGGCCTCCGGCTCAGCGGGTGGTTTCTTGAGCGGTCTCTGGTGGTGGTGCGGAGGATGTTGAGGCGGTTGGTACGGATTTCCCCATTACAGCCGCGAACATGGCAAACGCCTCCATCGCTTTTTCTGGTCCCCCAAATTTTTGTAGCATGTCTGCCATAAACGCCGCCGCACTTGAATCGGCGGATCCTGAGGTGTTCCCGGCACTTTGCTTGTTATCCATGGAGAATTCTGCAGAAATTTTTTTGACAAAGACTTGGACGGAAACTTCTTTGATTAGGGTTAGAAAAGGAAACCTAGAGAGAATTTGTGATGTAGAGAGAGAGAGTAAGTAAGTAAGTAAAAATAAAGAACACGGTTATTATCCGATAAGTATGGGCGAGGACTGTTTTTGCAGGCGGGTTGCAGGCATGACGCCAGCGACTGTACGCCTCCCATAAAGGTGTCTTTTGAAATCCGAGCCGATGCCAACTCCCTCCAAAATTTTACTTCTCAATTCCCTGCCCAAGTAACTTCCTTCTGCAAAATCACACTTAGAGAAAAACATTAAACTAAAAAAATGAAATGCCAGACTCCCCGGGTCTAGGGTATGACAGTATCAAAAACATTCCTTAAGGAGTCTAGTATTTCGAAAATATTTTTGGAAGATTATTTTTTTTCTGATTTGTTTGGGTTTTTCTTGATTTTAAAGAAAACGATTAAATATTTACATTTTATGTTCAAGTGTTCTCAAGATTCCCTAGGTCAGGACATGTTAAAACTTCTTGGATGCTGGACCTAGGAAATTCTCTAAGAATACTCACTTCCCAGACCGATTAGGCGATATCAGGGAGTGCGCGTAGTGGCATTTCGTCCACTACGCACATCACCGAATTATCCCTAAATGCCTTCACCCTATGGCCATTGACAAGAAATGGAGTAGAGTTTGGAGCACTTCCCTGGATCTCTACTGCTCCATTTGCACGAAGACTCACAACAGTGTATGGTCTGACCCATTTGGACTTCAGCTTACCAGGCATCAACTTGAGCCGGGATTGGAATAGGAGAACTTTCTGCCCAACTTGCAATTCCTTGACTCGGAGGTTCTTGTCATGCCAAAGTCTTGTTTTCTCTTTGTACCACATTGCCGATTCATATGACTCCAGCCTTAGCTCCTCCAACTCCTGCAGCTGCAATTTCCTCTCTTCCTCGCAAGATTCGGGTCTCATGTTTATCTCCTTGACCGCCCAATATGCTCGGTGTTCTACTCCCACGGGCAAGTGACACATTTTGCCGAACACAAGCCTATATGGTGACATCCCAATAGGCGTCTTGTATGCCGTCCGGTAAGCCCATAGGGCGTCTCCAAGCCTCTAACTCCACTCTTTTCTAGACGGATTAACCGTCTTTTCCAGTATCGCCTTTATCTCTCTGTTGGATATTTCCACCTGGCCGTTAGATTGAGGATGATAAGGTGTAGACAGTCTATGGTGGACGCCATACTTTCTCATCAAAGCTTCAATAGTCCGGTTGCGGAAATGCGTCCCATTGTCAGATATTATAGCTCTGGGCACTCCGTACCGATTGAAGATATTAGCTCTAAGAAACTTCGATACCTCCTTAGCTTCGCAAGATGTGGTCGTCTTGGCTTCTATCCATTTCGAAACATAATCCACTGCCACTAGTATGTATGTATTCCCGTATGAAGATGGAAATGGACCCATGAAGTCCATTCCCCAAACATCGAAAATTTCACAAACGATCACCGGTACTTGCGGCATTTCATCTCTTCTGGAGATTCCCCCAGTCTGTTGACACCTCTCACAATTCTGACAAAACTCGAACGCATCCTTATGCAATGTAGGCCAGTAAAAACCACTATCTAACACCTTCCTTGCGGTCTTCCTAGGTCCAAAGTGACCTCCACACGCTAGGGCATGGCAATGATTCAGCACATCCCTCTGTTCCCACTCCGGAATACACCTCCGGATTACTTGGTCGGCTCCCATTTGCCACAAATACGGGTCATCCCAGAAATAGTTCTTGGCCTCGCTTTTCAATTTCATCTTCTGGGCCCGGGAAATTACTTGCGAACTGGGCACTTCTCCAGTGACTAAGTAATTTGCCAGGTCTGCGAACCATGGCTCAGCGTTTTGATGACATTTCCCTTTTTCGGCATCCCCTGGACCTGTTAACACCATAATCTCTTCCCAGCTGATAGGTCGAGGAATTTTTTTTACGTAGTACAAATGTTCCTCTGGGAATGCATCCGGTATTGCTTCCTCGGTCTCCCCTTGAAATATCCTGCTCAGATGATCGACTACTTTATTTTCTGTTCCCTTTTTGTCTCTGACTTCCCAATCGAATTCCTGCAAAAGCAAACACCCATCGGATTAATCTCGGCTTGGATTCTTTCTTTGCCAACAGGTACTTTATAGCCGCGTGGTCGGTGAAGACTATCACCCTCGACCCAAGCAAGTACGGGCGAAATTTCTCAAATGAGTATACTACCGCCAGCATTTCTTTTTCAGTAGTGTCATAATTTCTCTGAGCTTGATTCAGCGTTTTTGA
Organism: Salvia splendens; assembly: GCF_004379255.2. Lineage (NCBI taxonomy): Eukaryota > Viridiplantae > Streptophyta > Magnoliopsida > Lamiales > Lamiaceae > Salvia > Salvia splendens. Next base: position 3,787,460 of record NC_056051.1, on the reverse strand, counting down.
AGCATAAAAGATCACATAGCTTTTCCCATCAACTCTTTGACCTAGCACCGCTCCCACGGCATAATCGCTTGCGTCACACATAATCTCAAAGGGTAGATTCCAGTCGGGCGCTCTAATAATAGGCGCAGATACTAGCCTGTCTTTTAACAACTGAAAAGCCTTTTTGCATTCCTCATCAAAGACAAAATCAACATCATTATGCAACAAGTGGGTGAGTGGCTGAGCAATTTTTGCGAAATCTTTTATGAACCTCCTATAGAATCCTGCATGCCCTAGGAATCCTCTCACCTCCTTCTGATTCGTCGGGTAAGGCAGTTTTGAGATCACCTCAATCTTTGCTTGGTCTACCTGTATACCTTTTTCCGAGACTATGTGCCTAAGGACAATTCCCTCAGGGACCATAAAGTGGCATTTCTCGAAGTTCAAAACCAAATGTTTTTCATGGCACCTTCTCAATACTATATCCAAACTAGCCAAACATGAGTCAAATGAATTCCCGTACACAGTGAAGTCGTCCATAAAAATCTCGATGCAGTCCTTCAAAAGATCCGAGAAGATACTCATCATACACCGTTGAAAAGTGCCTAGCGCATTGCACAGGCCAAACGGCATACTCCTGTAAGCGTACGTGCCGAAAGGACACGTGAAAGTTGTCTTCTCCTGGTCCTCGGGATCCACATAGATTTGAAAATACCCACTATACCCGTCTAGGAAACAGAAGTATTGCTTGCCTGCTAGCCTCTCCAGCATCTGGTCAATGAAAGGTAGAGGAAAATGGTCTTTCTTGGTCGCTTCATTTAACTTCCTATAATCGATGCACATCCTCCACCCAGTGACTAGTCTGGTGGGCACCAATTCATTCTTGTCGTTCTTGACCACCTGTATTCCTGACTTCTTGGGTACCATATGGACTGGACTCACCCATTCACTGTCTGGTATGGAATAAATGATTCCTAGGGATAACAACTTCAATACCTCTTTCAATACTTCCTCCCTCATATTGGGATTCAATTTGCGTTGAGGGTCTCTGCAGGGTTTCGCTCCTTCCTCCAAGCGGATGTGATGCATGCACAAATCTGGACTAATTCCTACCAAGTCAGAGAGTGTCCACCCAATAGCCTTCTTGTTTCTTCGGATTACCTTCAGCAGTCCCTCTTCTTGTTCCTCGGTCAAGCTGCTGTTGATAATCACAGGGAAAGTTTCGTTCTCCTCTAGATACGCATACTTTAGGCCTGGTGGAAGTGTTTTCAACTCTTTCTTGGGAACATCTTTTTCCTGGGGCAAGGGATTTTTCTCTGTTACTTCCGTTGTCATTCCCTTCCTCGACCCAGCAGAACCTTCCACACTCGCCACATAAGGTGTATTCCTTGACCTAGCTAGCTCCGGATTTGCACAGAATTTTAGAATTGCTTCAGCTAGCTCCTCATCTGATAACTCGCTTGTGTTCATTGCTTGACACCAACTGACCACTTCTCTATCAATGGCATGACTCATCTCGGGGTTCTCAATCTGTTCCTGCATTAATTCCGTCTCAAGGTATTCTTGGACCAAAGGGTTAATAACATCTATAGCATGCAAATTTTCAACGTCAAGAGGTTTCTTCATTGCCTCATCAATGCTGAATGTGTATTTCTCCCCATTATAATCAAGGCAAATTGTTCCATCAAAAACATCAATGATAGTCTTAGCGGAACGTAGGAAGGGTCTCCCTAAAAGTACTCCACCCGACTCTGCAGACTCATTATCACTCATCTTAATCACATGGAAATCAGCAGGGTACAAGAAGTCATGTACCTTGACTATCACATTCTCAAGCACCCCTTCAGGACAGATGCATGACATGTCCGCCAGTTGAATCACAACCCTCGTGTCTACCATGCCTACCCCCACTAATTTCTTGTATATGGAAAGTGGTAACACATTTATCGACGCACCCAAATCACACATAGCGTGCTCGATTCTCACATCACCAATAGAGATGGGCAAGGTGAACATACCTGGGTCATTGCATTTTGAAGGCATCTTCCTCTTCTGAATCACTGCGGAGACGTTCTCGCCTATCAGAATTTTCCCACTGGGCCTAGCCTTCCCAGCTATAAATTCCTTGATGAACTTGCTAAAGACTGGCATCTTCATGGCCTGTAAGAATGGCAGATTGATTTCCAACTTCCCAAAATGTCCATGAAGTCTACCGGTTCTTCCTTCTGTTTCTTGGCGTCCCCCCCGACTCGGAAAGGGTTTCAGTCACTTCCCTGCTCCGGTAGAACTTTCAGCTGATAACTCTCCAGTTTCTTTTCCCACTGCCTCATCTTCCAACTCCGGCTCTGGATCGAGGAAGAATGGTTCAGTTGATCTAGGCAAAGGTTTATCTAAATCTCATGTCTTAAGGTCATCCTTGACCAAGGGACTTCCTCCCTCCAAGTGTCTTGGCCTAGGAATTGTATCCTCTTCTTCCCTGTCTTCCTTGGGATCTGTCACCCCCTTTGTTCTTACCACTGGCACATCATATCCCTTCCCGGATCTCAAGGTAATCTGACTTATATTAGCTCTGTCCGGTGGCCTTACGGAGGCGGGAATCTTCCCTTCATTTCCCCTCATATCACACAAAGAAGTAGCTATCTGGGACAATTGCTTAGCCAGCATATCCATGGCTGCTTTCTGCTCATGTTGAGCATCTTGAAGCTTGTGCACTACGTCATTGTTCGATTACAGGTTGTTTTGCATATGTTGCTGAGAACTGACGAGGTCGTGCACCATATCATCGATACTTTTTGGTGGTTTCGGTGGCTGACTGGGTCCTGGGCCGATACTTAGAGTCGGTCCACTTGCTTGATTCTGACGAGCGTTTCCTTGACCGCCTGAAGAGTTATTGTATTGATTTCCTTGGCCCTGGTAATTGTTCTGAAAATTCCTTTGGTGTGGGGGTACATAAGAGTTCCCTTGACTGCTCTGATTCCTGTTTCCCCAGCTCGAGTGGTCTCCTTGGTTCCGATTAATCCAGTTGCCCTACCCCTCTTGATTCCTTCCTGACCAATTACCTTGTCTTTCGGGCTGAGGTGCAAACTGCTGACTTTGTTGCGGTGCCGGCTGATTCTGTTCATTGTCAGTCCATCTGAAATTTGGATGCTTTCTCCAGGGCGCATCTCTCTGTCTCCCTGGATTCCAGCTCCCATCGGGATTCCAACTTCCCATTGCATTGACCTGGGCCTGATAATCTCCTTCCTGGGTCCCGTAATATTGTTGAATTTGATTATCTCCTGGACCAGGAGATTTCTCCTTCCCTTGTGAAGCCAGTGGAATCGCCTTTTCAATCGCGTTCAAAAGAGCCTTCTCGAGCCTATCCATCCTTGCTTCGACTTTGTCATCTTCTTGTTCTCTCACAGCATGCACCGATCCTCTTCTCACTGCATTCCTAGGGTTATCGTACGCCTTCTTAGCGTCAATCAACTTCCCTAGGATCTCTCTTGCCTCACTTCCCCTTTTTCTTGTGAAATTTCCCCCACTCGAGGAGTTCATTAAGTCTTTTGACTCGGGAGTGGCTCCTTCGTAGAACAGAGAGTAGGTCTCTGCCTCTATCATTCGGTGATTCGGGCATGCATCCAACAAACCCTTAAATCTCGACCAATACTGACTTAACGATTCATCGTAATCTTGCTTACACTCTAGTATTTCTTTCTTAAGTGCATTCGTCTTGTTGGATGGGAAGAAATAATCTAAGAATTCTAACTTGAAGTCCCTCCACGTGCGGATAGAATCCGGAGGCAACCTCAATAGCCACGTAGTAGCTTCCCCCTTCAAGGTAAACGGAATCGCTCGCAGGCGATAATCCTCCTTTGTTGCATCATTCGGCCTCTTCTGAATACCACATAACTTACTGAATTCATTTAAGAACTCATACGGACACTCATTTCTACGCCCAGAGAACGTCGTCAAGATGCCGAGTACGTTTGTCTTGATCTCGATAGTCCTCTGGCGTGGATTCATCACTATAGCTTGAGCTGGTTCTCCATCTAAATGGGCAGTGAGAGAGCCGATTTCTGGATCCGGGTCTACCACCTGCGCCATGACTACTTCCTCTGCTTCCCCTGTTTCTGACTCTGTTTCTGATTCGGGTGGTGATTCTGGATCTTCGCGTCCTGATGACGTCCAAGATTCGTCGCTAGTAAATTCCCTCGGAAACGGACCTCCCGTGGTGAACCCTGATCTGGTGGTCACAGTAGAGACTGTACCCTTAACCCGCCAATCAAACTGGTCGTGTTTCCACCCAGATGAGTTGCTCCAGTAGGTAGATCTTGAGCCTCTACTCATAAACTGCAAACAAAAGAGAAAGAAAACAAATCAAAACTATTTACACCACAGACTCTGAACACTAACACTAAGCACGCCATCCATCCCCGGCAACGGCGCCATTTGAAGTGGGTGTCTCGCTCGACTCTAATGTCGAATGACTAGACTCAGGAGTAAGCGAGTGTGCACATATGAGAATTAATGCAAAGCTCGGTCCAGACACAACGCTCCTTAAATCCGATGGATCACTGGGTCCAGGAACTCTAGAGAACTACAGTATTTTTGTCGTTGGACACACTCGACTCCCCTTCAAAAATAAATCCCTCAACCCGAACACTATGAATTAGTATAGGGAAGTGGGGTCGATCCCACAGAGATGGATTCGCAAAGTAGTGCTAAGAGACTATGGAAACAAACGGCTGCTGCCACGCAAAGGGGTTGAGATTTAAACTACCACTACATCTAGGCAAGAAATGTAAACGCTAGACCTAGGACACAGAAAACTTACTGGATTCAGACATCAATACCGAAAGACACAATTACTCCCTAGACTAAGCAAACGACTACCTGATCTAGCTAAACAGTAAGCAAATAACAGTGGGGACCATATTTCCAGAAATAGCAAGTACGGTAAAAAGCTGCAGATAACCAACCCATGCTCCAACTAACTATGACATGTACCTTCGCAACTAAACTAAACTCGCAGATGGAGAAAACAGAGCACACTCCTAGATTCAAACAGAATATAAAGATTTGGACGCAGGAAACTTGCTATGAATCGGAAATACATCAGATCTACATAAACTAGGTGAAATGAAATGAAAACACGTAAGCTAGGCATAAAATTAAAACACTCATGCTCAGAATCACTTCAGACGCTTAATCCACTCCGGATCCAAGCCATCCGAACTCAACAACCAACAAAATCAACTCCATAACTCCGATTCTCACAGATCTGCTCCGATCAACTCCAAATTCCAACAATCACAAACAACTCCACAACATCAGCAAATCAAAACCCCGATTCATCCACAAACAAACTCCATTCTTCCAGATCTCACCATTAACCTGCAATAATCCAGAAAATAACCACGAAAACAACCAACTCCAACAATCTAACTCCAGAATTCAAGTAAACACAATCAATCAACAAAAATCATCACGATCTACGTAAGCAAAAACGAAACTTGCATAAAAGTAGAGAAATATCCAGAAACAAAAGAGGACCGAGCTTTGAACAGCGAAGCTCGGCAAATTCAGTAGAAACGAAAAGAAAACAGAAATAAATTGTTTCTTCGCCCCAAAGAAGGACGGTGTTACAACCCACAAACACTATCGGAAAGCTAAATGTGAACCCCAGCGCGAACCCGAGATCCTCCGCGAATTAGAACCAAGTATGTGAAAAGTGAACTGAGCAACAGGATGTTCGTGAGGCCTCCACCGTGAAGGTCCCTCCAGCTTGCATGCTTCTTCCTTTTATAGATGCGGACATAGCCTTCTAGAGTCTTCGTAGAAATCCCTATTCTACCCTTCAACTCCGAGGCTTCCTCCGTCAAGCAATTTCTTTCATAATGTCCGCTCTTTCGCCAGTTTCCTAGGACTATGCAAGCGTCCTCTTCTTTTCCTGGATCTAGCGAAAACCTTCACACACCTGGCTTAAAACATGCGTTAGACCCAGTAATTTCACGAAATAAAACCCCTAGACCGATACATGAAATTAGCCTTATCAAAAGTCGACAACAATTTCTGTTTCAACGTTGTCAATTATCCATGAGAACACTGTCATATCGGCTTCCTCCCATTCTGTGTACCCCTTCATTCCACGTTCCGGCGGCTGCGGTGTACCGGTGATATACATGTTTGCTCGTCTTCCCACGATGGCTACTCTCATCAGCCGTTTCCATAGGGGATAATTCATCCCGTTGAGTTTAACGGCTAGAGTAACATTCTTACTCATCTTTAATCGTGTCTCCTCCATATTTGGTTTCTCTTCATCGTCTGACATGTTGCAGGTCAGGAATAGCCGCCTTCTTGGTCGGGAAAGGTATTAGGCTATGATGATTTTGTTCTGAGCCTTTGCTCTGGTACCATGTTGAAAGATATGAGTATTATTCATTCAACTTGTTCATTCAATTACAATAGGTACGCCCCTTTTAAATAGGCCAAGGGTTACATAAAAATGACAAGATTTGCCCTAATACTCATTCCCTAATTAATTTCTTTTCCTTGCTTACCTATTTTCCTTACTTACATATTTTCCTTTCTAACAAATCTCCATCAATCCGAAGATGAACCTTCATAAACATCGAAAAATCAGTAGAATTTACTTTTTTTTATACTATATTTCTTTGGTGTAATCTATAGTAGTTTCTTTAACTGCTATTGACATGTTGTAGGGGTTGAATTATGTAACCATGAAATTTTAACTTCAGTTCCCATCATTGATTTATCATTTTCCAATTTATTGCTTTAATCTATAATGAAAGAACCGTGAGGCCAATCCTTAAACTACAAACAAATTTTTAATTATACTTGTTTTAGAGACACTAACTAAACACCATATGTGTAATTATGTTTATAAAATATAAAGTTCTAATTACACGTCAGTGGTCCCTGTTATCGTCTCTCACAGTGATTGCCTTGTCATTTTGGAGTATAGTGATTGCAGCTTATTGTTTAGAGAATATAAACATAGCCAGACCCCACAAACAAAGCTATAAAGCTCAAATTTGAGTGGGACATGCATAAATTTATCTCACAAAAATAAGTTTCAAGTTTTCAACTTTCAAGTACATGCAAAATGTCCCCAAATTATGAGGAAAACATAAATGCTACACACATATATGTACAATGACAATCATACCCCCCTCCCCCATTAATTGCTTTATATATTTATGTGGATGTGATTCAATTTCTTAACAAAAAAAATTCACATCTCACTTTTATCTGTTGAGAGGAAACATGAATGGGAATGGGCAGAATAATGGCGGAGGAGGAGGAGGAGCCGCCCCGCAAAACCCTCCGCCAGCTGCCAACGGCAGCGCCCAGCCGAAGAAGCCGGGCGCCGGAAATTTTCAAGATCTGCCTAAAAAGAGAGGGACCATACTTGGGGGCATACTAGCTGAAATCACAGGAGCTAAACGGTAGTAAACTCGATTAACTATGTGCAGATTTTGTTTATTTTGTCACATTATATAGTTATATATCTATGGTGTATCCTTGGCTCTTGTTTTATTTAATTTAGTTTCTTATGTATGAGTGTGTTTTCTTTTTTAGATGGGAAAGATCCCTATAATGTACTCCCTCTCTGTCCCATTAGAAATGAAACACTTTCCTTTTTGGTCTGTTCCAATAAAAATGAAACGTTTCTAAAAATGGAAACAATACTCTCTCTACTTTTTCTTCTCTCTTACTTTACTCTCTCTTCATTAACTCACAAAACAAGACTACATAAAATCCTGTGCCGAAAAACAAATGTTGCATATTTAATGGGACGGAGGGAGTATGTGTCTAGTAGAGAAATCTTGTAAAGTTATTACTAATATTTGGGGCCGCTTTGATTTTTCATATTTTTTTTTTCAGTCAAGTTATTAATGGTAGTAGTAAGAAATTTCTCTTGGATGGAATGGAACTGAAATTATACTCCTTTAGCTAGTCATGTGGTTAATTTCAGTATTATCTTCCATTAAATAATTCAATATAATATTAAAATGAACTAGGTTGCAAGTCAGTTGAATATTAATTGGACCATATTTCTAGGGCTGCTTAACGTGTTTCTGGTTCTCGGTTTAACCGGGAATCGGACCAGAACTAACCGGTTAATTGTGAAATCAAGAAACGAAAAATCGATTTTCGCTCAGGTACGAATCTATTATTTTTCTCTATAATTAGTTTTCAGTTCTAAACGTAACTGACCGATTCTTAACTGGAAACATGATTAAATTTTAATATTATAATCTATTACTAATATTATAATTATTACTCCTATTAAAATATTAGTAGTACTACTAAAATATTTATCTCGTTGCCTAAAATTGTTGGGTGGGCTTCAATTTGGTAGGGCATATTTTTCTAGACCAACATTGTCGTTTGTGCTTCGTGGCCTACATGGCGCTCTCTCATTTGCGCTATGGATGAGTGACGATGAATTGCTGACCAACAATTATAGCGTAGTTTTTTATTGATCACTTACAATATTTTGAATTGAATAAAACAGAACAAATATATTAGTAATAAAATAATACTCTACGTCGTACTTTAAATGATCAACTTCTTTTCGATACAAAATTTAAGGGAATAGTATGTAATGAGTCCACTACAAAGGAAATAGAGTAGAAAATAAAATAAAATAAAAATAAAAATAAAATAAGAGAGAATAATGTATTTTTTATTTATAAAAAATTGATCACTTGTAATAGAGCGAGGAATATCAATCTCTTATAAATGGACGAGGGAGAAGTAAATAAATTATAGTCATGTGTCATACTATTTGACGAAGTGATACAAAGTATTTATTTAACCTTTAATAAATATGTTTGAATTTATTACTCCATCCGATCCATTTTAAGAGTCTCATTTGAGTTTGACACGGATTTTAAAAAATGTAATGGAAAGTGGGTGAAAAGAAATAGTCGAATGTGAGTCATATTTTTATTTATTATTTTTATAATAAAATGTGAGTGAAAAAATATCAGTAGAATGCGAGGTCTGTTACCATTTATGGAATATTATAATCAGGACTTTTAAAATAGAACACACAAAAATGGGGTAATCATAACTCTTAAAGTAGAATGGAGAGAGCGTAATTTTTACATAAATATGTTTGAATGTATTTTAGAGATCATCATTATGTCCGGACGTTGGTCCCAATTGTGTGAGCCCAACTCAGATTGGCCCAAGATAAAATAGCACCTTTTCTTTAGGCCTTATTTCAATTATGTTTAGGTTTAAAAGAAAGGCATCACATTTTTGGCCTTTCTCTATCTCTTACTACATCTAACTTATGCGTGGAAGTTTGATGTTCATTCCGATCCACACGTGGAAAGGCGTATCAAAAATCTCTTAAAATCTTATCTTGCATTGACTTAATATTATAAATATGGATAATCTCATGACCCCTCCCCTATGAAGCCTTTGAAGAAAGTGACTGATTCATTTCTAATATTTGCAATCAAAAGTTGAAATTGAGCGAGTGAGAGTGGGGATGAAGCATCATAAAAAGGTGAGTGTAGATTTTTCGGCTTGGTGCAAATACTGGCGGATCCAATATAAAACAAAAGGGCTGCAGTTGTATCTCAAAACTTGACTCCCTTGGGTCACCAAGGTTCAATTCTAAGTCAGAACAATACAATTTATTATTTTGCATATTTTACTTGTCCCTTCTATTTTGAAGAATGCCTATTGTCTTCCACTTCCGCATTTTATTTTTTAGTCTGTTGTATTTTAATTTTTCTCCTTTTTTTTGTTTTGTAACGTACTGTAGTTATATTCTGTATAAGACTTCCAAGTATTTTACTGCAGTTAATTTAATCTACTATGTATTATGTAGTTATAATAATTCTATTTATTTTGTAAATTTTAGTATATTTTTATCTATATGAGACTTCAAAATATTTAAGAGAATAATATATAATGAGTCAAGTTTGGAGATTGAACATATCTATCTCATCAATCACCTTTTAAAATTCACAGGGTATTATGTTTTAGTCAATCAGATGAAACTAGCTATAGTAATTCTTTCACAATTAAGATTATTTTTTATTGTTTTACGTATTTATGTAATTTATTTCATCAGAACAACCAAAAGTTGTACTAAGTATTTATTTCATAGGAAAAAAGAATTGACACTTAAACAAGTTTTCCACTAAGACTATCATCATTTTCATACATTAGTCAATAGTCACACTACTTACAAACTAGTATTTCCAAAAAAATAGGATGAAGAAAAAGAAACCAATTTTGCTGACTGCTGCTAAGCCATCTTCCCCAATATACACAAATCCATCCCTCATTAGCATCAGCAAACAAAAAATGCCTCAATCTCCTTCGCGTCCGCCTACAGTTAGACAACTCAATCCAGACAACAAATTTGCTACACTTTCCCATCAGAGGAAGGCAGCTTCTGATCCATCTCCACAGCCACAGAATTCGTCCCCTTCGATGGGGCTGAAGACGGCGTGGGGAGCTTCTTATGCTCCCAACTGAAGGCCTTCGGGGGTCTAGAGGCTTCGGACATGAGCACAAGAGCAAGCAAGCTCAGAGCCAAGCACTTTTGCCCCAAAGAAACTGACATGAGTAGAGAGAAGTGTAGTAGTGGGATTTGTGAGGATTCAGCCTTTTTAATGCTTTTGAGGAAGGAGGCATTGTTGAGAAATCTAGGAGGTGATGACAACTTGTTTGTTTGAGGAAAGATGAAACAGTAGGGGGACAGTGGTGGAATAGAATAATATGCCTGAGTTTGTTAGGAATTTTTTATCCAATTAGAAAACTATTTGTGTGGCATTTTGCACTTGGCCCCACTGGAGTAGGAATTTAGTCATTTGTTTAACTGGGGACAAAGATTTGTTGTCAGACTTGTCAAAGTGAATTAAAACAATCACTAGTTCCACCAAGGAATATGTGTGATTTTATATTGATTGATGTATACATGACATGCAATCATGTACCTCCAAGCTGAATTTATATTGATTAATAGTTATTTAAATTTATAAAATCAGGTCATAGCTGAATTTCATCTTATAAAAAAGGGACATTAATGGCCATTCAAATACATAAAATATGGTCAAATTTTAGCTAGTTCTCATAAAATTTGAGAACATATTAAATACGAAGTTTCAAATTTTCTTAATTGCCCATTGCGTGCAAAATGACATTTTCCGTGATACTCAAAATATTATTTGTTTATTTAAAAAGAAAAGAAAGGGAAAGAAAATAAAAAAAATACCACTTTTTTTTACTGAAACAACATCATTTGAGCATCATAAAAAAACATCGTTTTTACATAGATATGGCAGATCAAGGAAAATTGAAATTTCATGAATGGTTTAATATTCTGTTTTCAAAATTAATGGAACCGAGCATAATTCGACTAAGTTTTTTTTTACTTCATTTCACAAAAGGTACCGAATAATTTATACTCCATATGTCCTACTACAAGTGAGACGTTTCTTTCTGGCCGTTGTTTTGCGAAGATAATAATAAATAGTTAAAGTGGAGAAAAAGTAAAATAAGAAAGAGAATAGTATAGAAGAGAGTCGTATATACATTATTATCTTACTTTACTTTATCTCTACTCTAACTATTTATTATTATTTTTGCAAAACAACGTCCGATTTGAAGCGCCTCACTTGTAGCGAGATGGAGGGAGTAGGAATTTATTCCTCAATGGAATGTATGCAAATTTTTCTTTTTTAAATACTATAGTATATAACAATTGATGAGTTTTTAAAAGAAAATAAAGGGACTAGCAAAAAGCATGTGTTATTTTTTTTTATAATGCATTCATGTGAGTTAATAATATGGAGTATGATGTATGATTTTAAAGATGAAAATAGAATTTGTTTTGATTATTGAAATCCAATCATGCAAACATGAGGGTTGAATGGGTTAGAATAATATATAGGCAAGAGAATAGGGAGACAAACCATAGTTCAAAAGGTTAAAGTATGTCTTGTACAAGTTTCAAATGAGTAGTTTGTGAAACTCTTTGTCCACTCCTTTTTTAGGACAAAGGGAAGAATTTATAAAGAGAATTGGTGACAGTAGGTAATGTCTCTTAGTTTTGATTCTTTGAAGATAGTCTTTAGCTTCAAGAAAAAGGTGCAACCCCTCCTTCACTCCATGGGACACTCCTACATACTGTCAAACTTTCTAAATTCTTTATATTGGATTAAATGCCATGACTTTTTATCTATTAAAAAAGAAACAAACTAAAAGAAAGAAAGAACACACTGATTTTAGTGATCAAACCAAGCCTACGAAGAAACTTATGGTTTGGTTCTCATTCCCTTTTTCAGACTTGTTAAACAAAAATAACATATCCTAGCTATATACTACAAGCACACAAAGGAGAGGAGGAAAGAGGGAGAAATAGTGGTGGAGAAGAGAGAAAGTGGAGAAGAAAAGAAATGAGAAAGAAGCAATTCAAGAAAGAGAATGAGTAATGCATTCCCACCTTGTTATATTCACAACTGCAAAATCACTAACACCTCACACTCTCCCCCTTCCCTTCTTCTCCCACACTCATTGCCTTCTCACAATTCTCTTGTTTTCCAGGTCTGTTTCTTTGTTTAATTTATTGAAATATTGTAAATATTGATAGAGAAGATGTGATGATATATATAGGCTGCAAGGCTATTAGGCCTCCAGCAAGGTTTGAAGCATCAAAGCTGAAAGTTGTGTTTGTGGGAGAACAAGTGAGCAATCAAACTAGAGTGGTGCCAAGAACCTACACCCTCTCCCACTGCGACTTCACTGCCGATCTCACCCTAACCGTGTCAAACATAATCCCCCGCGATCAAGTAATGTCCGCTTCACTCACTTCATTTCACGCTCTACCTTCAACGCGAAAACTCTCTAATCACACCTTGCATCATTGTACAGTTGAAAGGCTGGTATAGTAAAGACGACGTCGTTGCTGAATGGACTAACGTCAATGGTGAACCCGTTCCTCAACATTCACTGCTATGTCAGTGGACCAAACCCTTTATCAGCCATGGCTGCAGAGTTTAGGTACCTAATTTGCAGAGTTTAGGTACCTAATTTTCTCCAAGGAATTGCCATTGGTAAGTAGTTAAGACACCTAGGTTTGATAATTTGATTGATGGTGTTGAGTTTTTGGTAGGGAATGTGACACTGTTGAGGTTTGCAGGTTCTTGAGGCCGTCTTGTATGGAGACGCGGAGTTTTTCAGAGAGCATCGACATCTGATGGATGCTTTAGTGAGAGTGTATTTCCATTCTAGCTTCAACAAGTATAACCGTATGGAGTGTTGGGGACCGTTGAAGGACGCGGCTCTGGTAAACGGTTACACCTTCAAACTGGTTCGGAATGAATGAATGGTGGTAGTAATATTTGCTCGAAAATGCTGTTTTGCAGGGGAAAGGAGTGGATATGATAAATGGCTACTTATATGCAAGCAAGGAAACGTCGCGTGCTCACAAGTTCTGGGGGAGCCCAAAATCGATCTTCCAAGCGCTCGCCACTTTCCTTCTGTGAGAACAAGAAGAAGACGAGGGTGGGGAAGAAGATGGCGGCGATGAGGTTTCGCAACATAGCAAGTACATATCAGCAGGGATTGCTTTCAAAGGTCATTTGATTCTTTTGTATGCAACTTATTCAGATGATTTCTTGACTGCCAATTCTTGTTCAAAGAAGATTATTTCATCTTTTTAAACCCAAAAATTGCTCAATAATCAAGTATATGTTCCAAAAAGAGTTGATATTCTCTTTGAATCTACACCAAAAGAGATGCAGCACTCTAAAACTCAGATATAATGGAAGGCCTAAGCCACCATGAGAAATGTTTCAAGTGTCAAACAATGGAAGCCGAATTGAAGTATATTCACAAAGGAAAAGGACAGTAATAAACAGAGAAAAACACAATCTCATATACCTCAGAAGCTGAGGTTCATGTCGGCATAATGGACAGGTCCAAACCAAACATATTATAGCAAGTCACAATGAAGTGCAGACAACAAGCAAGCTCGGCATAGTAGTTCTCCTAATGCGAGCGGTTCGGATTGGGTGACGACGACTTTGCCTTGGCAAAATCAACGAGGTCTCTGAAGAGAGCGTCTTCGCTCTTTCCTGGCTTAGATGGAGCTGGTGCCTTGATTGAGAGGTTCTGGGTTTGCGCGGCTAAGCTATCATAAGAAGAGCTTGAGCCACTACTCAAATGAGATGGCCTGCCACCAGGAGCCTGGCCTTGCTCGAAAAACTGTTGTCTCTGGTTGTACTTGGAAGGTGGAGGCGGAAGGTTGCCCGGTGGAACATCCCATGGAGCAGAAGGCAAACTGTCAGTCGATTTGCTTGCAGGGGCAGGTTCGTCGTATGCTGGTTTGGGGGCAAACATTTCGGCTGTCGGGTTGATGAAATCATCGGAGGGAGAGGGAGACACTGTTGGGTTTGGGGGAGGAGTCGACTTCTGGTTGCTTGAATGAGCTGGCACCGGGGTACTTGCAGATCCCGATGCTCTGGAGGATCGTTCTGCCTCATAGGTGTCACCACTGAGATAATCAACCATGGAAGAATCTAAACTTACTGGATTCCTGGATGATGGTGGAGGAGGAAGAAAAGGGCTGACGTGCAATGCCTCATTCTTGACAACTGCCGGTTTCTTGCCAAGTCCTTGTGAAGTATCCCTCGATGATCTGGAAGTGTTGTTTTTTATTCATGCATTCAGCATATAGAATAACAAAATAGAGCAATAATGGCAAGGAAAAAGACCAAAAATATGGATCTACAAATAATAGTTCAATGATACAGAAAAAAAACATATCAAAGCAGTAGAGGACCATGTCGAGTAATAGTTAAAATACCTGCGTGCTAACTGAGCAAAATCATCTTCCGACTCTTCATCTTCATGATTCACATTCATAAGAGGTGCGACTGGAGGTTCTATACTTGTCGCTGAAGCTCCTAGAGTCCCTTTGGCAATGTCATCGTGTCTACTGACAACTCGCTGCAAGTTATCGTTCAAAGCCAATCCCTTGCATAGAAGGTCTTCGTCTCTGAAAAGGCAATAGTTAATATTATAGAGCTGATATACATTAGGATGATCGGTAAAGATCACACGTCGGATGTCTGCTTACCCGGTATTATTCACAAGAACCATGACTCGCTTTTGATATGAACGGCACTGATCAATTAAGTCAAAAATGATCTCATCCTTCAATCCCTATACAGTGTGATCCAGAAAATTGATAGTTTGAGTCATTTGTAGATATATAATAATAATATCATTAAACACCCAACATTGAGTTAGAAATCTTACAAAAGAGAATAATATCACATAGTTATAAATTAAAAGCATATTTATAAACACATTTAAGTATTTAAGATTAATGATCTAACTTGATATATCGAAATATACTCTAGGTATAATTATGATTTAATATTTATATTGAATAATAGTATTTCAAAAATAATTATATTGATATACTTTAGGAAGTGAGTGTTCCATTGTTTATACTATACATACAATAGTATAATAGTTAAATGAGTCAGTATAGTAACAGAATAATAATGGTAAAGAATCTAAAGATGACATTAATATTGTAAATGTAAAAAAGTAAGTAATATTTGGATTTAGAACTCCAACCTGAGGATTATTTGGATCCAGGGCAGTTAGCATTTCCATAAGAACATCCACAATTCCCTCAGCATTTAGCATCTCCGGCAAGCTATATCAAAAGATAGATGACCAAATTCAAGATGTGCCATTTCTGAGTCCGTGGAAGAAAACTAATAGGCAACGATAAATTTTTTTAGGTATGGCATGTAATTGTTTACAGTCACTTTGAGAATTGGACTCATTAATAATTATATATCGAATCACCCTAGTTCTACATAAAAAGGACATGTCAACGGGTACAAATGAAACAGATGCTCAGGCACCTCGTGCAAGAAGTAGCAGTTTGAAAAATATACAGCATTAACTGGTGCTAATTCTGTTGAGACATGACCTAAAAAAGCATTTACTAATTCCATCACTCAACCCCATCACTTTTTAATCAGATACGTGACCATAAATATATGGAAGTTGAGAAATATTTATTGAAAATGCAAATAAAACAGATCCTCTTTTAAGAACTGACATCATATAAAAATTAATTCATGAATAAACAAAAAGAGTGTACCTGAGTCCAGAAGCATCAGATTCAAGAGAGGCTTGAACAGCCACTTCCTCATACGGAGAAGTAGGTTGAACTATTGGATGTGTTTGTGGTGGAGTGAATAAAGGAACACTATTTCCCTCTCGAGGTGGAAAATCTACCCCAGCAGACTATCAAACTCAAAACACAGAGGACATAAATAGTTAAGACCAAGAGAATTTCAATCAAGAGAAACCCCAGTAGGAAAAACAATCAGTTTGAAGCGCAACTGGGCTCAAATATAGGCCATGGCAACTTGGCAAGAATCACTCTAGGCTTCTCTAAGACGAAAAGAAACCTACCACAACTCACTCAAGGGTCACTGCTAGTGAAACTGTCAGCCCTTATCCAGGTTACTGACAGGTCAATCAATTAAGCTTGGATTTTATGAGAATGTGACAAAAGCTGATAGATATTTAAAAGCTAGCTGCCAGAGACCACAGAGATCTGGCCAAGGAGCCATGGGTGATAAACTTTGTTGCAATCCCAGATTCATCTGGATAAAAATTATAAACATACAGAGACATTCGAAAATCAGATACACATGTATCCAGGGACAGATATAACGAGTGCTAAAGTAACTTGATTGGGAGAAGAGTTGAGTGACCACTAGCATTAGACCCTTGCCAAAACTTAGGTATCAATGTAAAATGAGCAACGGCTAGAAATCTAGCGAGGAAATCATTCAAAACAAGAAAAGGAGATGCTGGTGGATGAGTTTTGAAGAGCATAGTTAATAGGCAAGTACCAAAAGCCTTCAGTACATAGCTCACACACAACTCACCACCCCTCCATCAAGATGTTTATGTCAATTTGTGTATTTCTGTATGCACAATTTCATATGTAAGCTTAATTTATATATGAAAGAGCCATAGAAGGAAGCAGACGGATTCAAAATTTATAATCACCTTCAATTCATTGTAAGCCACAAAATACTGGGGAAACCTTCCTCCTGCTCCTCCTAAAGCCTCTTGCCAGGTATCAATCAAAGTTAGAATCTTTTCTCTCACATTTAAATCGGGCTGCAAATGTATATCAGAAAAAAAATAAAAGCCCATTAGATTGTATGGACAGGAGGAGGAATCCGGAGACAACAAGGGGAGGAAAAAATAGTACTAGTATATTACCTTCTTCTTAACAATTTTGACCATGTCATGTAAGATATCCCGCTCGGCAATCTGTTGAAACACATGTTCCCCACAATTTTTGCTTAGAGTCTCCAGTACCTGATCATAAAGAATTAGAAAGATATATAATAGATAAGCAAATGCATGCTGTAGTTCCTGGTGGGACTTCATTCACATGTGTTTTTACATTTATATACAGTCATACACTAATAGATCCCAAACAACCATACTTGTCAGCAAACGAAATTCATATTCATATCTTCACAGTTGTGTGGGGTGCGATTCCTATTATAACTGGGCAGCAATGAAGAAAATTTTCTTACTTTTTCCATTATCTAGCGGTACTTTTACTATGAAAGAAAGTTGATGAAATGAGAGTCTGAGACTGGAATCATGTTAAAATAGGGTCCCAACTCATAAATCTCATTTACTTGGAACTGCCACGAAAGCACTGAAGATATGTTTAGCAGAAAACTTCAAGGAAGTTAGGAGCAACCGCTACATTTCAGAATAATAAATGCCATTTGTCGGTTCAGAGTTGAGATTTTCAGCATACATGCAAATGGAATAAGCATGCACAAGGCACAGAATTAAAAGAAGAGAGCAAACTTACAAACAGCGCAAGGAGCTGTATGTTAGGGCTTTTATTCGCCAATTTTTTCTTGAGTGTCTTCAATGCCTCCTTGGCTTGCCTGCAAAATGAATTCGTTTTAATGAGAATAAACGAAATAACACCTCATCCAGATTATAACTCAAAAACACACAGGCAGCCGCTGAATTAAAGCGCATAATACCCGGGATCCATATTAATTAAATCGCATAGCTCTATATTCACTGCCCAATCTGGACCAATCAGCAAATCACTAGTAGCCCTCTCAGCAACAGCTGCCGCATTCGCCATATTTTTCCTGTTTCGCGTAGTTCCTATACCTAAAACATCGAATCAAACCATTGTCATCAAATTAGTGACGCACATGTCAACAGAAAGTGGAAAGCAAATATTGTATAAAGTTCATCAACGAAATTAAACAAAAAATAGCTTCAAAAACCCGAACAAACAGCTTCAAAAATAGCAATCAAGAAAATCACGGATACATCAGCACGCAAGCAAACTTCATCACATACAAAAGCGTGGCAAAGCTTAACCAGAAGAGGCATTAGCAATTAGATAGCCAGAAAATTTCAGCAAGCAAATGTCTAATCCTTCAATCTAACCTAACCTAAAAGCATTTCAGGAAACAATCAAGACGCAGGAATTGGGAGAAATGCATAACCAAAATTCAAACAAACCACCGCACCAAAAAATCAAATTCAACAAAATCAGAAAACACCTAACAAGAAAGGGAAACCTAAAATTCCAAAATCAACCAGCGCTACATGATTCAAAGAAAAAAGAGCACGAAAACCTCAACGATCATACTTCCTTGGGTAAAAGAATACACAATTCCAATATGCAACAACGAGGATCAAGAATAAAATCAACAAGGTGAGAACTCCACATGAATCAAGAAAAGAAAAAGAGCAATGATCTAGAAGATTACCTGCCTGAAGCTTCCTCAAGTCCAGCCAAGTCAAAAGAGGGCCAAATAAAAAAAAATGGCAAATTCTATAGTCTAAGGGCGCGTTTGGCATTTAGTAACCTAACTAAAAGAGCCAATAATTTGCCTTTAAAATTACAAAATTAATTTAATACTAATTAACAACCTAATTTAATTTACTAATATGAGCCAATGGAGTGATGGCCAATGATGGTTTGGTTGCAAAAATAAGAATCTTCCGTCAAACAACATGTATGAGGAATCAATTAATCCACTTGAGTTGGATTAAGTTGAGTTTCGATTTCTCCATAATCAAAAGTCTAAAACAGTTGTAAGTGTTTTAAATTTTGTTAGTGAATTTTGCGTTTTGCACGTCAATACTTTATGGACTTTAAAAATATCGTGGGCAATTATGGACTAAGCAGTAATCTCATTTTATGGTACTTTTTCACTATTTACCCTCATTTTCAACTGAAAATGCTCTCAATGGACGGCAATTTTGTCCATTTCATAAAATTGGAATTCCTGAGTAACATAATATGATATTTACTTTATCTCACTCTTTAGTATTGAATATGATATTTTTATATAGTTTGAATACTTATAATGATATTTTGATTTCAATTTTTCAATCACTTTATGTCAAATCATTTTCTCTCTTTCTCTAAAATTATTAGAAAAAATATATAATGTAATTCTTAAATATATTAATTGTAAAAAAATAAAATCATAAATTTAATTATTAAAATGACTTGTAGATAAATTTAATTTTGATTGTGGTTTGATTATTTTTTAACATTAAACATTATAAAATATTTAAATGACTTGTAACCAAACTAGATAGTTAAAAATAATAAAAAATTCATATAAAGATACTCCATCCGCTCCTGAAATTTTGTCACTTATTTCTATTTTCGTTCGTCCATAAAAATTTATCACATTTCACTTTTACCATTTTTGGTAATAGACTCATATTCTACTAACTCATTTTCACTCACATTTTATTATAAAACTAATATATAAAAGTAGGACTCACATGACACTAACTTTTTCAACTCACTTTTCATTACATTCTTAAAGCCCGTGTCAGGTCAAATGGTGACGAATTATTAGCGACGGAGGGAGTAATATGGAACGTAAATATATCAGAAAAATATTAAGTTGCAAGTGTGTGAAGTGTGAAGAGAGTATTAGAAAAAAAAATAGAATTCCAAATAATTATAAATTTGGGCATCTTCACGCACTAACACACACAATGCATGCACACACTTCGAGCGATGTGCAAATCGAGCCCGGTGATGAGGTGTCAAGCCCCTCGAGGAGGAGGTTCAGGCTCTGGTGCGGGGGGTTGTTGAGAGCCAGTTCGCGACGTCGTCTGATTGGGACAAAGGCGACTAAAGGTAGGGGATGAGGCGGAATAAGCCAAGAGCCCCCTGCACCTCCGATCCGTCGATAAGAATAGTTTATATGGATATTGGTTGAAAGCAGTACAATTTCGGCACATCCATATTTTATTATGTAATTAGAATTTTTCATCTATATAATTTTTAGAAATTTTAATATGTAATTTTTTATTTTTTAATTAATTTCATTTGTAAATTTAAAATATAAAGGAATCGGAACTATAAATAGTTAAGAGAATGGACGTTGTTATCTCTTAATCTCAATATACTATATTCTTCAAAGTTTTAACATTATTAATAAATTTATCTCTCTTTATTTTGCTCTTGAAAAACATATTACTTCTACAAAGCCAATCTCGAATTCTTTAGTTAACTGTACAGATCTTTAATCCTTTATGTTACATGTACAGCAAAATTTAATACTCGAGGTCAAGAACAACTATTGGGCTGAAAGTTTTAAAAATAATGGGCTCTTATTTAACGAATTAAGCCCAGAAATATAATCATCAGCACAGAAATGAATTAAAATAGGCAAAAATAAAATACCGTTTCATTACATGGGCTCGAAAGCAGCATCAGTTCTAAGCCGCCACCTCCGCTCCTCCACCGCCGCGCACCGCCCCGCCCCGCCGCTGGCCGTCAAGGAACTAACCACCACGATCTTCAACCATGTCCGCCTCGGCCGCCTCTCGAAAGCAATCTCAATCCTCTTCTCTTCCGCGACGCCTCTGCCTTTCTCAATATACGCTCATCTCTTCCGAATCTGCGCTTCGAGCAAGGCAATCATCGAGACCCGCAAGCTCGAATCCCATCTCGTCACCTTCAACCCCGACCCGCCGGTCTTCCTGCTCAACCGGGCCATCGAGAGCTACGGCAGATGCCACTGCGTGAACGATGCAGAGGAGCTGTTCGACGAAATGCCGAGCCGAGACGGCGGCTCTTGGAACGCGATGCTCACCGCGTATTCGAGGAACGGGAAGGCAGAAGAAGCGTTGGACTTGTTCGCCGTGATGATTGGGGAAGGGGTTTCTGCTTCTGAGGTCACTTTTGCTAACGTTCTCGCCTCTTGCGGCAGCGAATTGGACGTCTGGCTTTCGAGGCAGGTGCATTCTCTCGTTGTGAAATACGGATTTTCGGGCAATGTTATCTTGGAGAGCTCGATCGTGGATGTGTATGGGAAATGCGGGGCGATGATCGATGCTAGGAGGATGTTTGATGAGATTGTGTATCCAAATGTTGTGTCTTGGAATGTGATTGTTCGGAGGTATCTCGAATTTGGGGAGGGGAGCGAGGCCGTGAGAATGTTTTCGAGGATGTTGGAATTGAACGTGAAGCCGATGAATTATACTGTTTCCAACGCGATTCTTGCTTGTTCGAGTTTTGGGGGATTGAGGGAGGGTGTTCAGATTCATGGATTCTGTTGCAAGATCAACATGGAGCGTGATGGAGTGGTTTCGAATACTCTGATTGATATGTATGCCAAATGCGGAGATTTGGAGAGTGCAAGAACCATTTTTGATCTGCCTTGTTCGAAAAATGTGATCAGTTATACTTCAATGGTGTCAGCTTGTGCTATCAGTGGAAGAATGTCCGAAGCTAGGGAGTTATTCGATGAAATGCCTGAACGGACCGTGATATCTTGGAACGTGATGATGGCAGGGTACACTCGCACCTCGGACTGGGAAAAGGCGTTGGAGTTTCTAATATTGATGCGTAGAAGCACTAGAGATGTTGACCACGTCACGCTTGGGTTGTTCTTGAACATATGCGCAGCGATTCCGGATATGAATTTAGGGAAGCAAGTGCACGGATACGCCTATAGACATGGCTTCTGCTCCAACGTTTTCGTTGGGAATGCCCTTCTTGACATGTATGGGAAGTGTGGGAACTTGACTGGCGCGAGGAATTGTTTCTACACGATGAGCCACTCGAGAGACGAGGTCTCTTGGAACGTGCTGTTGACAAGCTTTGCGCGTCGTGGGATGAGCGAGCAGGCAATGCTGGTGTTCTCGGAGATGCTAGGCGAGGCCCGGCCGAGCAAGTTCACGTTTGGGACAATGCTGGCCGCGTGCGCAAACATATTCGCGCTCGACACGGGAAAGCAGATTCACGCCTTCATGATCCGGCACGGCTACGTCTTAGACATAGTGATGACCGGAGCTCTGGTCGATATGTACTCAAAATGCCGCAGCATCGCCTACGCCACACGGGTGTTCGACACGGCCTCCCGCAAGGACGTGATCCTTGTGAACTCGATGATTTTGGGGTGCTTGCATAATGGGATGAGTGGGCGCGTGTTCGAGCTGCTGGATGCGATGGAGGAGGAGGGCGTTAGGCCCGACCACAACACGTTCCGGGGGGCGTTGCGGGCTTGTGTCTGCGATGGGCGTGTGGAGTTGGGGGCGAAGCTGTTTGAATCGATGAGTGAGAATTACTATTTGTTGCCTCATTTGGAGGATTATGAGAGCATGATTGAGTTGTACGGTGAGAATGGGTTGATGGATGAGCTTGAGGCTTTTGTGAAGAAGTTGCCCTTTGAGCCTACTGCAGCAATGCTGATCAAAGTGTTTGATTTTAGTCGAAAGTACAAGTGGTTGAAGCTGGGAGAGTGGGCTGCTGATCGACTCAATGATTTGAATCCTTCGGTTCCATTCCTATTTCAAATTGTTGATGATGAATGATGATATTGATGTGGCCGGGGGGTGAGTTGACTAGTGCATAATGACAAATTCATGAAATGAAACTCGGATGCTGTAAAGAAGGTCGTTGTTGACCTCGGAAGGCGGGGTGGTCCGGCGACCGTCGCCGGCTATGGATGGCGGAGCAAGAATGGAAGTGAACTTAACCCTTCGGAGTTGGAGGTGACGCACCATAGAGTCGGCGACAACTCCAAAGTCCAAATTTAATGTGTAGTTTTCCGGTGACCATCACCGGAGTCAGTCGACTACCCCTAACCCAATTGTATCAGTTATGACAGTCATCAACTTCATACATGTTGGAAAAGTAAGAGAAATAGAGAAAATTATCGATGCATATTGAAGGGTTAATTTTATATATAATTATTTATATTAGAAAAATCATGAATGAGTACTGAATTAGGTGTCAAACAAGACGAAATAATAGATAATAGTTACACTTAAGTCCAATCTACAGGGCCAGTCCTACTCAAGTTGCAAGCTCACCTACGTGCGAACTAATTAGATTATAATTTTATCGGACTAAAAAATTTCAATCATAACCCTCTAATTTTAGTAGGTTATTTGGATTAGTCCACAAATTTCGGAATGCACTGGCATCCCTA
Source organism: Salvia splendens (assembly GCF_004379255.2). Taxonomy (NCBI): domain Eukaryota; kingdom Viridiplantae; phylum Streptophyta; class Magnoliopsida; order Lamiales; family Lamiaceae; genus Salvia; species Salvia splendens. The sequence goes on along the minus strand of NC_056051.1, from coordinate 3,763,932 downwards.
GCTAGCGTGCACCACTAACGGATAATTTTCAACGTTTTATTGGTGGTGACTCAAAGTTCTAGTGCAGCACAAGATGAGAGTCACACGTGAAATGGTTATGGGAATGTTGTATCGCTATCCGCAAGTATGTCCAATCCCTCACGGCCTTTAATTCCATTGCGTGTGTGGTTCTCATCACTATCAATTCAAACAAAATTTAATTCCACAAATTGGAGTTCACGTTTGAAGGATGGGTGTAAAGCTTATCATATTCATGATATAAAGAATATAAATCAGGAAAATAACTATTCTATGTAATAAATTCGTTTTAAAAATGATTTAGTGATGTAGTGAATATTCAATGTCAAACTATAAACGTGTAATTTCATAGTGTGGTTTATCACTTTCTATTTTGGATTGTGTTACCATAAGTGACTGATTTCTTTTTCTTACTTTTTTTTGTAAAAAGCAATATCTCCACCTCTCTTACTTTATTTTCTATCTCTTACATTATTCTAACCTTTCTACTTAATTCTCTCTTTATCTCTCCTACTTTTTCATCTCTTAAATTTTAGTTTCTCCACTTAACTCAATAAATTATCATTTTCTTAAATCACTACAAAAAACTCCTATTTAGTGACAGAATTATCCGTCACTAATCAGTGAAATTTATTCACTTAACAGGTCACTAACATAGTAAGTTTCGGCAGATCCGTCATTAAAAAACTTGCAAATAAAAAATATTAGTGGAGAAAAAAATGTGAGGTTCTGCTAGAAAAGATCCACACTGATCATAATCCAGCTGATATGGGGACAAAGTGTCTCTCAGTGGAAAAGATGCTCCCCTGCATCAGGAAGCTTCATATTGATTCTGGATAGGTAAAATGGTCAGGTATACTCCCTTTGTGTATTACCTTACTTTGCTATACTTGTATAACTGTGGTAGATATACTGTGGAGATGATGTCTGCTTTGTCTTGACTTGGCAGGCATCAATAGGCAATGATGAAAGGCAAATGCAAATTCCTCACCGGTTTGATAAGGCCCAAGGTGGAGAAATGTAATATAGTGGGCCTATTTAGTTGGGTCAGTCTGCTTCACATGTAACCAGCCCAAGAGTTGCCGTCTGCTGGAGTACAAGGCCTTAGCCCACTTCACTTGTTGAGCCCTACACGTGGCACTCTCTGATGGGGCTGTGAGGGCTGTGTCATTTATATACCACTTGCTCTCTCTCTTCCCATAAACTTCTCTGATGCACTTGTTGAGTTCTAAGGTTTCTGTCTCTCTTTCTCTGTTGATCTTTTTGTGTTTGAGAGATTGTTCTTCTCCTCTCGTGTTCCTGAGTGTGTGTATACACTGAGTCTGTGAGTGAGGGAGATTGTGAGTGAGGAAACTTGTGGTTTCTAGTCTAAGGGATATGACTGGTGGTAGTGAAGTTTTCTTGTGATTCTGAGGAGATTCAGCCGTGGTGATTTGCTGGAACTAAGGTGCTTGACCTTGACTGCAGTCTGCGGGATTGTTCAATCTAGGGTTCTTATGGATGCTGTGAAGCAGATCTTGATTTGCTATAGTTTCACCTTGAGTGGCAAATCAATCGGTGAACAAGGAATTGAGGGTCGGATATTTTAGGCCTGTGCAGTTGTACCTGGTGCAACTTGAGCCTATGATTAATCTTTGATCCTTTGGATATTTCTTTGTTGATTAACTGTTGTTAGCTTACCTTTTTGGTTTGAGGTGAACGCATTTGACGTGTGCGTTAAGTGTTGCAGGTTAGATCGATTGAAGACTGAGGACTGGAGATCTAGTAGTTCTATACCTAGATCTGTTGTAACATCTTGTAATACTTGTGTAATCTTGGCTGATTGAGACCTTACAATAACAATAAAATAAAAGAAAGAAAAGATTACTACATTCGTTTTAAAATTCCAATTTATTTATAGCAATTACTGCATATAAATTTGATCAGAGCATAGAATTTCTTGGTGTAAGAGTTGGATTCACTACTCAAATGAAATTCATTTCAGAAATCACTGACAAAAGAGTGCCTTGTTATCGCCTTCTTGATGATGATGGCTTTCTCATTTCAGGCACTACATATGAGCAGGTATTTTATCTATCAAAATAGTCATTTTTATATCCACATTTTCAAAGAGTAATTTATGACTAAACTTATTCTAAAGGGTAAAATAGTAATAACAACTACTATCTTCGTCCATAACTACTAGTATCATTTTTTTCCATTTGGTCCGTCCACAAAAATTAGTCTCTTTTTATTTTCGCCCCACGTTTAGCTGGACAAAGAAACGACGGTGAAGATGTACGAAAGTATGGTGAGTCTTCAAATAATGGATACAATCTTCTACGAGGCGCAACGACAAGGGAGGTTGTCGTTTTATGTGACCTCAACCGGAGAGGAGGCCATCAACATTGCAACAGCTGCTGCTCTCTCGCCCGATGACATTATATTGCCACAGGTAAATAGACTTAAAACGATCCTTCAAAAACTATTTACCCGTGGCAATAGACTTTTTGTAGGATAGTTTTTGCTAGAGCTATAAAAATGGGTTGTTATGGACAAGTCTTTGTTATTTGTTTGACCATGACCAGTATCGGGAGCCCGGGATCCTGTTATGGCGCGATTTCAGCATGGAAGAGTTTGCGAGCCAATGCTTTGGGACGAAAGATGGTCATGGGAAAGGCAGGCAGACGCCAATACATTATGGCTCCAAGAGCCACAATTTCTTCACTGTTTCCTCACCAATAGCGTAAGTTAGTTTTCTCGGCTTCTTCATGTTCAAAACGACGTTGTTTTAACGCTGAAGCGCTGTGTATGCCAGGACGCAGCTGCCTCAAGTTGCGGGCGTCACTTACTCTCTTAAGATGGACGGGAAGGAAGCATGCGAGGTTGCTTTCACCGGGGATGGTGGCACCAGTGAGGTATTCTTGTAGTAAATACGTAAATTATTTTCAAATTTTATAGTTGAACTAATTTACCCTTTCTAGTTTTAGAAATGTACTCTCTCTGTCCCACTAAATGTGAAATATTTGCTTTATGGAACGAGAATTTATACAGTAAGTAGCATTGTTTTGTGAAGTAAGTGTAGGGAATAAAATATCGATGATGTTGTAAATGTTTCAATTATAGAAATTGTATCACTTTTGGCATACAACCCAAAAAGAAACGTGCCACTTTTAATGGGATAGAGAGTATTATCACGAGCTTTCCGATTTACATTTAAATCTAACACCTAAATCTGAAAAACTAGGTTATTTTTCAATGGAAGTATTAAAAATTAATGTATTTTCAAAATATACTTTGCCAGTGAGCTATGAAATGTCTTGTTTAGTATGAAATGTATAGCTATATACATGAAATTGATATAATATTTTTGTCTATTTGGCTATTAAAAGAAACAGATATTTGACATATATGTTGTAAAATGTTTGACAGGGAGATTTTCATGCTTCAATGAATTTTGCAGCAGTGATGGAAGCACCTGTGTTGTTTGTATGCCGCAACAATGGATGGGCTATAAGAAATCCTATTTCACAGCAGTTTAGACGTAACATAAATATACTAATGTTTCTTCACATTTTATTCACAAAAACTATCAATTTGATGTGGTCATCAATTGTGTCTTGCAGGCGATGGTGTGGTTGTGAAGGGGCAGGGGTATGGAATTCGTAGCATTCGTGTTGGCGGGAACGGTGCTCTCGCTGTTTATAGTGCGGTACGCGCAGCTAAGGAGATGGTTGTGCGTGAACAGAAGCCCGTGCTAGTCGAGGTAAACATAAATGTAGGAGTGTGTATTTGGGTAATTAGGTAGATCGTGCTTCAAAAAACTTTGTCACTAAGGTGTTGTTCAGTTTGTTAGACAAGATATTAGTGAGACACTTATAACATGCGATAAATCAAGATAAACTTTGTCTAGATTTAAATAAGTCAGATGATTCAGGTGGGATATAATCGTCATATATTATCACAGATTGAACTTTTTAGAAAAAAGGTGATTGTACAATTGAGATAAAAATAAACATGGTCTCTAGCGACGAGTAAAGGCAACCAAACGAGCCCTAAGACCCCACTCAACTGAATTAGGTTGGTTATTTTCAACTGTGTGTGTGTTTTACCAACTAAATTATGATTCGTCTCATAAATGCTACTACTTGTTAGGCACTTACGTATCGAGTAGGGCACCATTCGACACCAGACGACTCTACAAAATACCGATCAGTGAGCGAGATTGAGCAATGGAAAAGTAGCGGGAATCCAATGACCAGATTTAGGAACTGGGTTCAAGCAAATGGTTGGTGGACGGACGAGCAGGAAACCGAGCTTCGTGGGGCCATCCGGAAACAGGTAGTTTTCCAGACTCATTAAATTCATACTGTTTTATCGATCTAATAATCTCCACTGAATGCTTTGCAGGTGTTGAAGGCCATTCAAGTCGCGGAAAAAACACAGAAACCGTCTCTTAAAGATTAGTTCAGTGATGTGTATGACAAGCTGCCCTCAAATTTGCAAGAACAAGAGAAATCTCTGAGAGAAACCATCAACAAATATAAACAAGACTAAATAAAGAATAACAAATTAAATAAAGAATAACAATCAGATTCTCAATATATTTTTGTTAGAGAAACACATAATTAACTTGTGCTTCATAATCAGACTTGTTTCTTTTTTTTCATGTTTACTTATTGAAAGAGCTCGTTACAAGCATGGTTTTATAGGTGTTTATAACACTAACAGGAGTGATAATGTGCGAAAAAGTGTGTATTTGAGTGTGCAAGGGCTGGAAAAATGTTGAAGCGGCGGAGTGCATGGACGACTTGATCAACTCGAAAAATAAGCAAAAATAGCCAAAACCGAAGGCAAGCTGATCAGTCCGGACAAGCAATGGAGTCTGCCCAACCAGCGAGTTGATCAAGTGGAGTTCACCACATGAGATGATGAGTCATAGGAGAGAGAAAAGAAGATGCCATCTCAGGGGCATTAATGTCAAGACATGATGAGTTAACCTAGGGATTTGGGCCAAGACCATCCTATAAATTGTGGAGAGAATGCACATAAAAAGGGGTTGGTTCTTTTGGATTCAATATCATTTTAGTCACTTCAAAGTTCACATTTACACTTTAAGCATGGAAGCTAGGAGTCACTGGAGTCATTGTTCTACTTCAATCTTCCAATCTTCTTCCTAGCAAGGAAGAAGAGACTCAGATCTGCCAAGAAGCTTTCATAGTTTATTTTTTCTATAAACCCCGAGGGGTCAAACAGTTGTTATTCAGTTTTTAGTTCACGTTCTTTATCCGAAGTTCAGTTGTTATTCTGTTTTTCTTTTAGTTGCTACCCTAGTACCTTTGGTTGTTGCTCGATCTTTCGAATCTGAGTTTGGATTTTTGTTTTGATTTGGTTTATCGAAGATCGTTTATGAAATGGAGTTCTTAATTGCAAGCTGTTGTGGATCTGATGTTCTCTGATCTTGTTTTCCTTGTTTAGCTTAGTTCTGTTCTGATTTGGAAGTTAACTCTGCGTAATTTAGTTGTTTATGTTAAGATATAATGTTCGAATGGAGTATGCGATGCATGTTGGTTTGAATTTCTTGATTTCTGTGCTAGATCTTGTTAGATGATTGCTCGTTGTCTTGTTTCAGAATTCTCGTAGTTAGATCTGAGTTTTAGTCCGTCAACTTGCATGAAATTAGGATAGCTGCTTAGATCTTTTTTCCCTCCGTCCGAATTTCATGAATCCGTGTTTAATTTGTTTCGTTCCTTGCTTTCACGTCATATGCTCTGTTTTCGTCTACCGTGCGTGCTTTAATAGTTGCTTTATGAAGAAGAAGGTCGTAGTTCGTTAGGATTGCAGTCTCTGTCACCTTTTCGTTATTTGCAGCTTTTGGTAGTGCGCAGTTTTCTTTCATTGGTCCCAGTTGTTTTCTGTTGACGTGTTGTTTCTAACTGAGTCGATCAGTTCGAGTTATGCTGTTTTCATCTTGCTAGTTTAGTTGATCAGGTTGATTTGCTACTTGAGTAGTCTTAGTCTTAGTTAACCCACCATTAGTGAAACGTGGCAGCAGCTAACACCTAATATGTCTCATACACAACTCAACCCGCCTCTGTCCCTGTGGGATTCGACCCCTACTTCCCTTACTAGTCTATAGTATTGTGGGTTAAGGTATTGAAGACCCTTAGTCTCTTAGTTTGCATAACCAACAACCCGATAGTTCAACATCCGACTTGATCAGTTGCGCAACATGTTTAAATCTGTTCTGGGAACTAGAGTGCATTAGCAATCACTAAAGGTCAACCTTCACTTATCCGTCTCAATGAAGATATCAGACCTTTTGAATGACATGAGATTTTACAAGGTAAGCGATGAAAGAAAATATTGTTATATGTATTTATGACTGATAGAAAAAAGTAAATTGAGTAATAATGAAGATTGAGAAAAATGTAACTGGTAATGATGTTTTTTTTTTGAAAAAATAGAAGTGAATTAGACATACTAAAAATAAAATGCGACATCTTCATTGATACGGGTGACCAAGGAGTACCTAATAATCAAATTAATAGTAACTTATTTTGATTTCACCAATATAAAATTGTTAATTTGATTTGGGAGGAAATGGTGAATCTTGGCATGCACAAATAATTTATTAATTTAATTATAAATTTATTAATTTCAAACTGAAAAACGCATAGATCTCACAAGCTAATGATCGAATACTATTGAGTTGATTTTGGCCGTGTTAAGGTAAATAACTTTATGAACTAGTTCTGAAATACGCATTCATCTACGATACAAAGTTTTTCTTTTTAGTTGATGCGAATTTTTTGTATCTCTTTTTAGTTGATGCGAATTTTAAGAAATGTGAAAGATGGAGTATGAATTCAAGTCTATTAACCCCAAATAGAAAAAAAAAATTAAATGATGAATAGACGCATTCCCGCCACAAAATTTAAAATTGGCAAATCCGCCATTCAAACAACCGAAGGCACTATGCTATTACAACAGTAAACAGACAAAAAACAAGAAACAGTGATAAAAGAAATGATGGGAGAAAACCTAGGAAATTAGATTTGTTGTCGAATATTCATAAACACCCAAAAAAATCTTTGATGTTTTCATCCACTTCCCAATCACCCTTGTTGGTGCAGACGCTTTCCACCTTCCCGTCACAACCCCATCTCGAATATCCTCACCAATATTCCAATTCTAAACATCGGATAGAAATGGGCGAAAAATCGTTTCTTTCTTGTTCAAGAATCATCGCAACAGACACTCCGATTTGCCCTTTTCTCGCGTTGCGTTATGGGGCTTTCCATGCAAGGAATTTACCCATCTTATTTCTTACCTTTTTCCTATCCTTACTGCATTTGGATAGTAGTATTTTAAATCTTGTTCAAGAATTGTTGAAATTGACAGCATTTAAGGAAAAAAATCATCTCTTTCTGTGAGAATTTAGCTCTGGTTAGGCATATGGCAATGTCAATGGCATCACCTAGTGAAAGGAGTAGTAGTAGCAGAAGCACTGCTTCTCTAATGCCCGGGCGAATTGTGGTTGCGTTTGATGCGACTAGGAATTTTAATTCTCATGAATTGAAGAACACTATTAGTAATATCCAAATGCAGCAAAGCATGATTCAGGAAGTGGACACCATTACAGTTCTTGGAGTCTTGCATAAAGTGCCTCATCCCAGTAAGCCTATTCTGGTCTTTTCTGCCTTTTTGTTGAATTATGCGCGATTTCGAGAGTGTTTTCTTTATCAGTTACATGCCTAGTTTGTTAGATTTTTAGTTGTAGATGTTGTGTGTAGTGTGTGTAAACCAGCTCATCTATCTGTTGTTTGAAGGCAAGTTTAGTTTAGTGATGGTGATTTGTTTTTTTGTTGGTTAATTGCTTTAGCTATGGTTATGTAACTGTCTATGAATATTCAATGTATGGTGAAGTTTTTTCACTGTTAACTTGCACCTTTGCATAGTGGGGTTTGAAATGGAAATAAGCCCCGATTCTTTCATGGGGACTCGTGTTCGTGCAATAAAAGAGCAAGTCTCAAGAATGGCGGATGTATACGCTGGGAACCTTCATAAGAGTGCTGAGGCATGTGATGTCAGTGGGGTAATATTCGCTCTTGTTTCTTGTTTGTGATTGCTGAATAAGAAGTACCTTGTTACAATTTGTTCGTAGATTTCTGTGTAAGATGAGCGTTGTCATTTCTTGATCATGTTATATAGGTCGTTATTGAAGTCAAGATTGTCGTTGGAGCTCCACTAAAGAACGTTATCGTACAAGAATCCATAGCTTCAAATGCCACATGGGTTGTTCTTAACAGGTTACTATCATTTTCCCTTTAGTGCAATTATAGCAGCTTCTCTAAGCTAGTCTCTTCCACATGTGTGAAGGAATTGTGAAAAGTAGAAATCGTAACGAAAACCTTATGAACAAGTGACAGGGGATTCGAAAGGTTGATATGTGTAATTGGTTTGAGTTTTTCATTTCAGTGAGTTCATCAATCTTATGTATCTTAAGATTTTAAGGAATTAATATAAGTTGACATTTGTTTGTATCAATTGATATTGATGGTAATCTTCTCTTAATGATACTCCACTTCATTTTTCATTTGAAGCTGTAACTTTCTTGTGACAGGCACCTAAGAAAGGAAATAAAGTTCTATCTTAATAAAATACCATCCAAAGTTGCTCAAACCCTTGACAACTTTTCTCTGAAGATCTTGAGATCTTTTTATTCTGCCAAAGCTACGGCTAATGTTGAGCCCGAGCTGTTTTACTCGCTGTCCAAGCTAGTTCCCGTGATAGTACCCTCCGAGTATACTCCCAGCAACGACCATTCCCTTATTTCTCCAATCTACCACGGATCCACAAGCTCCCACGGAAGCTCAGGCAGCTCCAAATCGAAGGAGCAGAACACCTTCTCACCAGATGAACTCGCGTCAAAATCTCATCTTGGAAAAACAGGTCAGAAGTGTTGCTTGATGAGCATATCATGAGGCTTTCCGCTTTCCTAACTTGACTGTCTTTAACACAAGTTTGTTTGTAATCTCCATAGGCATATATGGTAACGGTAAAGATAAGCACCACGGCAGTTCACCCCTAAAACAAAGTCTACCGAGAGATCCTAGTTTTTCCGTTCCTTTTGCTGTTGATGAGATTAAGTTGAATGAACATAAGCATTCGGAGATACAGATTGTAGCAGATGCTTCTTCTGGTGATTTACACAGAGAAGGTACGTATGAAGTTGAATAAAAAGGTCCTGATACTGATTCTTCGTGTTTTAAACTGTAGCGATGGATGATGTGCAGATACTAACGAGGACAGGGAATCGAATCATTTTCACCCGAAGAAAGAAAAGCAAATAAATCTGCAGCTGGACTTTCATACATCCCACCATTCTGATGGAACGAAAACGCGCATGAGTTCAAAAGGATGGAAATATTCCAAGATACAGACTGCAACGAATGATTTTTCTTCCGAGAATCTACTGGGAGAAGATGGATATGGGCTTGTGTATAAAGGTCTGCTCAAGGATGGACAGCTTGTTGCTGTAAAAGTGCAAAAGGAAGCCAACACGCAAGGTTGTTCGGAAATTTACTCACAATTAGGTGTCCTAAGATTGGTGTGTCACAAGAACGTCGTGATGTTTCTTGGTCACTGTCGTAGAGAAAACACAAATATCTTGGTTTATGAGTACATCTGCGATAGGTCGCTGGAGTGGTATTTATTCGGTAAGCAACTTCAGCAAGCAAGAAACTTGCAAAAGTCGAATATTCTCTATTAAACTTCTCGTTGTCTACACAGATAGTACAGAACATCTTCTTCCATGGCACCAGAGACGTGCTATTGCTGTTGGAATTGCAAAAGGGCTGCGTTTTCTACATGAAGAGTGTCGGGGAAGCCCTATTCTTTACAGGGGCCTGATGCCAAGCAACATATGTCTCACACGTGAATTTATTCCAATGGTAAAAATCGATACAGATTTCGTGTTTATCTAATGCAATCGTATCTTTAACGCGATCCAGTGCTCAAATCTTTGGTATAAATATGATCAGTGAAGTCTTCATAACAGAGTATTTCTACCTTACTATTCAATCTGTATATGCAGCTGGCAGACTGCGGCCTTGCTAAGTGGAACTTGGATGATCAAGAAAATTCCGAGTGAGTTCTATTTACCACCAACGAAAAAAAATTGATTGATGAATTGAGGTCGACGTTTGTTTGCCTTGTGCAGATATCTTGCTCCGGAGTATGCAGAAAACAGCGTTTGTTCTGTGGAAACGGAAGTCTTTGCATTAGGGATTATTTTGATACAACTGATATCAGGACGCAAACGTCCTGATTCAACGAAAGGCTCCCTTAGAGAGTGGGTATGTTTTCCCAATATCTATATTTTGAGGTCTCAACTCTGACAAACATTTACTTGCTCGTGTGAAACGTACGTTTGCCATGTTTCAGGCCATGCCATTGATCCAAATGCTGAAACTAGGAGAGCTCGTTGATCCTCGCCTTGGGGACTCGTATGCCACTTATGAAGTATACCAGATGGCTAGAGTGGCGTACTTGTGCGTTCAGGCAAAGCCCACTATGCGGCCAACAGTGGGAGAAGTAAATACACGATGCTTTCGGATGTCTCACTGTAAGATTTTTGATCTCTCATTGGCACATTTGACACTGTGCTTTCTGTCTAGGTGCTGCTCATTCTTGAGGGTGAAAACGATCGTCTAGACCAGCTCATGGAGCAGCTAATTCCGGTTCCTAACAGCGTGCAGAGACGGCTCTACACTGAGCTTAGCTGACTTCTCTCTTCTTGAACAATAATTCTTACTCTCAAACTGCAAATGATGTATGGTTTCTGTTGTTATTAATGAGATTTTATATATTTGAGGATAGCTAAAAACATTGATAGATTTAGATATGTTGGTAGCTGAGAGAGTTGATCTTTTAAATAGAGATGAGCTTCTCAAAATCATCAGCAACCAGGTTCAACAAGTGCGAAATTTGGCTTGAAAACTCTCGTTTGGTACACGAATTTCGGGCGTTATAACGTTGTTTTACGTGTGATATTTTCGACTAGCAGATCGAATCTCAGTTTGTACCCTATTGTTGAGGGTTGTTTGTATTTATGGTTACTTATTTCATACTAATCATTTCGCAACACTTTGAAAAGAAAATGAAATTTTAACTTAAATATTTGTAAATTTAAGAAAAAAAAATATTTTTTTACTAAATATTGTGTAATTAATTCGAATCAAACTCGAAATCATGTTACGATTTGACATAAAATTTCTATATCACTTTTTTCTAATTGCTACATACTATAATACAATAAATAACAAAAATAATTTTTAACTAAATTCAATTAAATTTAGAAATTTAAGGATATTATGTATATGCAATGTACAATTATCTTTTCTCTACAATTTTTTTAGGTTATGAAATATATTTCACGCTTTTAGTAGAGCCATTACTCCATTATTTACCGAAAATCTTCATGAGAATAAAAATCAATTACATATATTTTGAGATGGTTAAATGAATTATTCTACTACTAAGAAATAAATCTTGTCAATTGTTTTATGCATTTCAAAATTTCAAGATGATTTATAGTTCATTATACAATGATATTTGATCTTTTGATTTTTATTACATCGCATTCTTTTTAGTAATATAAGAAATTAACTTTCAAGTTATTATGATTCATTATACTAATAAATATAATTTGCAATTTGTTTTCTATAAATTAACTTTGTATTGAGAAAGATATGTTTCTTTGAATTTTCGATGACAAGATTATCAATCATTTTGAAGAAATCAAGAAACTAAACTCATCTGAAAAAATTAACTAGATATTATTTAAAAACTTATAGATTTGAAATTAAAAAATGTTTCAAGATGCACTAATTTCAGTAATTTTTTTATATTATGTAATTAGTATTTTGTTGCATGACCTATCTTCAAATAAAAAATGTTGAATATACAAATACAATAGAATATGTTATTCTTTTTGGGAGGACACACCCATTTTACCTTAACACATCAAGAAAATATATTTGAAGCCATGCAGCTAATAAACTCTCCATCTTACTTCATCTAGTATATCTGTTTTAATATTAATTGTGTTTTATCCTTTAATAAAGATTCAATTTTATATGTGTTATTTTTCCTTAATCATTAAATATATGGTTTATTCTTTAATCACGAATCAATTATAGTATTAATCAACATCTCTTCCTTAATTAATAAAATTGAAAATTCATGAAAAGAGTGACTCTCCGTCGTCAAGCTTATAGCTGTAGGCGTTTGGCAATGGCTGAAAACCAGAACAAACAGTTTACAGTTATTCTTCGTCGGTTATGTCACAGAACGCTGCTTTGTCTCTTCCTCCGCATACAACTCCATTATCAATGCCAATGCTGAATATTCTCAGGATTATCTCCCCAGATATTCTTCGCATATTCCTCAATTTTTCCCTCCGAAGTTGAGACTATCAATCAGAATAAGACACAAATGCTTCCGGTTATCCATAATCAGGTAAATTATCCACTCGCTCGATCGCATTTGATTGGGTGACTCTCGCTCTCAACGTGATTTTGCTATTTCTGACCGTTTACTGCATCGGATCGATATAAATACTCCAGCATTAAGCCCTAGCATTGAGTAAAATAGATTTGTTAGCTCGAATTTTCTGATTTAAGCAAAGCTTTTTCTGATATGGAAAGCAGTTACAGAGAGACGCCTTCGCGTATTTTGATTGTATGTGATTCCACTAAAGATCGGAGTATTCATGAGTTTAGTAAGACGATTCGTCAAATCCGGATGTGCGGCGGCATTGTGCATCCCGGAGATACGATTAGGGTGTTTGGGGTGCTTCATAGAGTCTTGCATCCCAGTAATTCTGCTGTTTAGTGCATTGCACTTTTATTAATTCAGCTTGTTAGATTAGTAGTAGTGTCATTTTAGCATATATTATTATGAAATTGTTTGTCAATTTATTGCTTTTTAATCTGCAGTGGGTTATTTTATGGGAGTGGCTCCTGAGAATTTCCTTGGAACAACGCATGCCCGTGCAGTGGAAGAAGAGGTCTCGAAAAAGGTCGATATGTACGTGAGCATGCTCCAGTATAGTGCTGAGCAATGTGAAGGAGATAGGGTAATATATACATTCCATCTTGTTTCTCCTAGTTAAACTATTATCACATTTTCTGTAGCATTATTTCTCTCCAAGAGTCGAGTATTCCCTTTTTTCATCGTGACTCAGAGCCCTACGCGCAGGTTGACATTGAGGTTAAGATCACTGCTGGAACTCCACTAAGGAAGGCTATCATAAATGAAGTAGCTACTTCTAATGCAGCTTGGGTTATATTTGATAGGTACAATTTGCTTTTCATATTTGAATGGTATATGGAGTAATGGATATATTCTGTTTTTGTAAGAAGTTCTTTGTTATATGTTTGTATTGGTATTTCAAAAACTGCTGGTTTATACTTGGATAGATGATAATATTTCACTGACAGGCCTCTAAGAAAGGAATTGAGGTACTACCTCAAACACATTCCTTGCAAGGCTGCCATTGTGCTTGATAACTTTTCGCTGAAAATTTTGATAGACGGGTATTCCAATAAAGCAGCCGAGCATTTCGACAACAAGCAGTTTTACTCGCTTTCCAAGCCTGTCCCACTACCACCAGTTAGCGATAGTGAGAATGAGCAGCTAGTCATTACTATGAACTATCATGGATCTATGGAAAGCTCTGATATGGCTAGTATCTGGCCATCATCATCCACTTTAAATTCCAAGGAGGAGAGCATTGTCTCCCAAAGTGAGACTTGGCCAGCTCCCAAGCAAGAGGACTCAGGTTAGAGGATCTCTTGCACATAATTTCACTGTCCACGTAGAAGTTTTCTTCGACATTTGCATTAGAATCCTGATTGTAATGATGGCCACAGGTAATACTAGACAGATTATGGAATATTATGCCCCAATAATCTCAAATCAAAAGAGAAGGCCGAGTCGAAATAGATACTCTGATGTACCTGTGCTCTGTGTTACTTGTGGATTGAATACGGAGCTGGACGTAGTGAGATATAGTTATCCTGAGATTCAGGCTGCAACCAACAATTTTTCACCTGATAATTTACTAGGTGAAGGTGGATATGGTCATGTATATAAAGGTGAACTTAAGGATGGGCAGCGTATTGCTGCAAAGGTGCGAAAGGAAGCAAGTAGACAAGGGTTTTCGGAATTTCATTCTGAAATATTCGTCCTCAGCTTTGCACGCCACAAGAACATCGTGATGCTTCTTGGTTATTGCTGCAAGGAAAACCTTAATATCTTAGTCTACGAGTACATCTGCAATAAATCACTGGAATGGCATTTATTCGGTGAGCGAATTTACTGTATAAAAGAAGTTCAGTAGCTACTTGTTTGCTATGATCATTATCATCCATTCCCAACTTGTGGAATGTTTACAGAAAATATGAATCATGTTCTGGAATGGCACCAACGACATGCTATTGCCATTGGAACTGCCAAAGGGTTGCGCTTTTTACACGAAGAGTGTCGGGGAAGTCCTATAATTCACCGGGACTTGAGACCAGGAAATATACTGCTGTCTTGTGACTTTGTCCCTATGGTAAGTTCTAAGACTCGGTATATTTAACTGCATTAGTGAACGCTTTAATTAGTTTAGACTTTGTCCCTATGTTAAATTCTGAGTGTCTTTCAGAACTTCACACCTCTGCTCTTTTCTAATTTCTGTTGAAATTCTTTATAATTAGCTGGGAGACTTTGGCCTCGCAAAGTGGAAGACCGATGAGGGTGAAAACCGTGAAATACAAACAAGAATTCTAGGCACTCTCGGGTGAGTGTACGAGCTGCGTATTATGTAAAAACTGCATGCATATGATATGTCCCTAGCACTTGATGTTAAGGTGTTCTTTCTTGCCTTGTACTTTAGATATCTTGCACCAGAGTATGCAGAGAACGGAATTGTCTCGGTACGAACAGATGTTTATTCATACGGTGTTGTTCTGATACAACTGATTTCTGGACGCAAGGCAGTTGATTCCAAGAGAGCAGACCAGCAACCATCACTTAGACAATGGGTATGTTCAGGCAACAATTTTGCATATTAATCCTGTCGAAATTGATTTGTTCGTCTCAACCGCCACTCTCAATTTCCAAAGTCTAACATCATTTAAAAGAAAATGAAATTAGAATAAAAGCCAGACACATCTAAAGACTCCCATCATGGCATTTCCAGGCATTACCTCTAATCGAGAGACTTGCATTGCACGAGCTTGTTGATCCTTGTC
Organism: Salvia splendens; assembly: GCF_004379255.2. Taxonomy (NCBI): domain Eukaryota; kingdom Viridiplantae; phylum Streptophyta; class Magnoliopsida; order Lamiales; family Lamiaceae; genus Salvia; species Salvia splendens. The sequence goes on along the minus strand of NC_056051.1, from coordinate 3,748,627 downwards.
TCGGTGAAACGTACAATTCATACGAGCTGTACAGGATGGCAAAAACAGCATATTTATGTCTCCAAACTGAACCTGAGAGGCGGCCATCAATGGCAGAGGTAGCTCTTTCGCAATTCTTCTACATGTGCACAATTTGTTACATCTACCTTTCTCCTCTCTGCTTTAAGTACTAACATGTTACATGTTGTTGTAAATGCACTAGCGCCATTTCTTTCGTTTGTCCGTACGATTAAGCTCTTTCTACGTCCGAAGCTACTATGTTTCACTACATGATGATGGTTGCAGGTGCTGCACCTTCTTGAGGGGGATATTGATCATTTTAGCCACTTGACAGAGCAGTTCATACCACACTAATAAGAGGTGATGTCGTGATGGAAGCGTGTCGACTAGGCCGTTGTTCTACGCCACGACTGCTGCGGATGCATACGTTTTCTAGCTCGTATGTTGTTGGCTTTGATCAACTAGGTTTCTGTTAATCTGTTTCAATGTTTCTAGGTACATACTACTATTAGAAAGGAAGTAGGAAAAAGGTTAGTTTTTTTAATATGCATATTAAAAACCTTTGTTTTTATAAAATGCATCTTAATTACTTAAGTCATTATAAAAGTAATAATTCCGGCACGTATACTGTTTTCTAATGAGTTTAATAATAATCTACATGTTTTAATTGCCAAATTTAGAAGACATTATTCTCGTTCATTTATTGTATTTTTTGTTATGAATAGAATTGCACTTATATTAAGAGTCCTAATACTTGTTGAATTTAATTCGTATGGATTACTCATCAATATACACAAAAATTTGTTTCGTCACGAAAACAAAGTACGTAAACACTCATAATTTTGGTAACAGAGAATTCTCGAATCTCTACAAAATTAATTTTGAATCAACTTCTACATGCGTTGCTCATAATATGGACAATATAAAGTTTGAACCATTAATTTGTTGGATAATAGTGTGTAGAGTTTAATAAGAAGACTTTGATTCGAGCTCGGTTATTTTGAAATTTATTGAATTCTGTATAATGCATATTCAAATTCATACTAATATACATATTGTTGTAAAAATATTTCATAATATAATATATCTTGTATAAAAAACACAAATACTGGAAAAAGTTTAAAAAATCATTATTTTCGAACATCTAATGTAATAGCATTATAGGAGTAGTTTTAATGATTCAAACACTCTCAGAATGAGAAATTTATATAGGTGTAAAGAAAGGAGCAACTTGCTGAAATATAACGAAAGAAACAAATTGCATTATTGTACATTAGATAGAACAATTTGATTAGTTTAAGTTTAGCCCTTTGTCAAATATGTAGTTCATTCAGACTATTTAGTTATTGTGAAATTTGCATAATTTAACTAGACAATTTTCTAAATATTTTTTTGTAGTTTTTCATCAAATGGAAACAGATTAAGACAAAATTATGAATATGAGAGGGACCTATCATCATTCATCAATCACAAATATTTTTAGGCAGTGATCCATCACTGTTATTACCGAATTAAACAGCTTAATATTAGATACATTCACATCAAATTCAATTAGCTAAAAAGTTAAAATTCTATATTAGCTCAACTTGTGAGTTATGACAAGATAGTTTATGACAGGACTTTGATTTCATAGCCAAAATTATATGGTTGGACAAACAATATTTTTTCACGTTTGAGGTGAATACATAGATTTAGCTTGAAAATGTGACTGTGACATATAGTCCAATAAATTATTATTATATTTATTTTTTACTAAATGAGGTAAAAATATCGCAAAACCATATCATGAGCCTGCATTTGTGTATTCACTTAAAATGTTAAATGACATCATTTCGTTCACATTGATAACCACATGCCATCTCCAATTGTCAATTATATGCTTTTCGATTCATATATCACTTTCAGCCTAAAATTAATATAAAATTGGTTTATGGGACTTCAATAATGTACTAATTTTTAGGCAAAAAAGAATTCATATTCATAAAATTGATTTATTGGACTTTAATAATGTGTAAAGGAAGACATTGAGATTAAGCAAGAACAAAGATCATATTGAGTTGAGTTATTTAAAACATAGTACTACTACAAATGTTCTATACATAGGAAAGTCACTTTTGTGATGCATATTCTATTGTAGAAACTAGAAAGCATATTATCATGGTTTGAGATATATTACCCCTACATAAGCCCCTAATGACTAGTGTATGTTGACTTCTTTCTTTGATAAAAAAATGTTATTCTCATGTGTTAATGCATATGCATTAATGGGGGAAGTCTCTTGATCGAGTATTAGAGTTAGTTATAATTTAGGACAGTACATAAAAAACATGTAATTAATATACAAACATGGAAAAAATATGAACATAAAGTATGAAAGCATATATTGTCATTAATTTGTTAGAGTTCCGTTTGTTTGTTTTACTAATGGTGTATGTAAATCTTAAGCTGGAATATGATTCCAGTGCTTGTGGTTCAAACTAATTATGCTAACTTGAATTTGTTAGGAATTAAGGTTGAATAATGATGCATGGATGCATAGCTGCTGCGGTTATTTCAATAAGTTTGGTTAATGACCATTGCAAAAGAGCTCAAGGCTTCAAGAATCAGTTATGGAATCAGTTAGCATGAGCAAGCAGTTGTGATGAGCTCTATGAAGTATAAAGGAGTCAGTTTCTCTCAAGCTACATAATTCATTCATTCAACTACAACACTCAATTTTGGAAGTCGAGTTTCTTCTTTGTAATCTGATTGTGATCAAGCGATTCTTGTGAGTAGGTCGTGTTGCGTCTCAGTTTTGGGATTGTGATAGAGTGTGAGTGTTGTATAATCCTTCCCTCCCGTGGACGTAGGCTTGCAAAGGCCGAACCACGTAATTCCCTTGTTCTTCTTTGCTTTCGTTTACATTCCAATTGCTCGTGTCATTCACATCGAGATCTTTGTTGAAGTGTCTCGGTTGGAAGTTGGAATTCGGATCATAGATTCACAAATTGGCGCCGTCTGTGGGAACGGGCAATCGGCGAAGAAGGAAAGCTTGGGAGGTTTTTCTTGGAGAAGATCATCGGATCTTAATAGCTGATCTGGGCTGCTGCGCATCTGATATTCGACAGAATGTCTACAGCCAAGTTTGATCTTGAGAATTTCACGGGAACTAATGATTTTGGGCTATGGAGGCTCAAAATGAAAGCTGTGCTCATGCAGCAGGGTTTATGAGAGATATTGAAGAAGGAGACGATCACTGAGGCGGAAAAGGCTGATCCTAAATTTCAAGAACAGCAAGATAAGGCTTATTCAACCTTGATCTTGAGCCTTAATGATCATGTGTTGAGAGAAATCTCAAGGGAAGAAACTGCATCTGGTGTTTGGAAGAAACTGGAGTCATTGTATATGATGAAATCCCTCTCCAACAGACTTCTCTTGAAGGAGCGCCTATTTACTTTCAAATTCACCGAGTCAAGAACCATCAGTGAGCAGCTCGAGGAATTTGCTAAGTATGTGGATGACTTGGAGAACATCGATGAGAATATCAAAGATGAGGACAAAGCACTCATGCTCCTCAACTCCCTGCCTAAAAGCTTCGAGCAATTTAAGGATGCTATCCTTCTTGGAAGAGAGTCCAAGGTGACATATGAGGAGGTGCACTCTGCCTTGAAAATGAAGGAATTTCAGAAGGTTTCATCAAGGCCCAATGATCCGGCATCAGAGGGTGTGAATATCAAGAAAGACTTCAAGAAATCTGGCAAGAAGAAGTTTATGAAGAAGAACAAACCTTGGAAACAGAAGCCTATGGAGGAAAAGGAGACAAGGTTTTGCCATTACTGCAAAAAGCCAGGCCATATCAAGAAGAATTGTTTTGTCTTGCAGAGAAAACAACAAGGGCAACAAGCTGCACAGAATACGGCAGATATGGTAGAGGAAGTTCAAACCGCAGAAGCACTAAATATTGCAGATGAAGACATCAGAAATGTGTGGATCATGGATAGTGGGTGTAGCTTCCACATGAGTTCTCACATTGAGTGGTTTGAGGATCTGCAAGAATCTGAGGGAGTTGTGCTTCTAGGGAATGATCAGGAATGCAAGATAGCTGGTGTTGGAAGCATCAAACTGAGAATGGCAGATGGTTCGACAAGAATTCTATCAGAAGTAAGATTCATCCCACACATCAAGAGAAATTTGATATCTCTTGGAGTACTTGAGCAGAAGGGGTACTCGTTTGTATCCTCTGGTGGAGTAATGAAAGTCATCAAAGACTCAAAGGTTGCCGTCACTGCTTTGAGGAAAAGAAATCTATACTATATGCAAGCTCAGGTGGTATGTGGAGGTGCAAATGCAGTCACCAACACAGATCTTGATCTATGGCATCTTCGGCTTGGGCATGTCTCAGAGGCTGGTCTGAAAATTCTTGCAAAGAAGGGTGTAATAAGCACTGAAGTCTCTACTGGATTGAAGCATTGTGAGGAATGTGTTATGGGCAAGAGTAAGAAACTGCCTTATGGTGTTGGGAAACACACATCAGAGCTGCCTCTGGATTACTCGCATAGTGACATATGGGGTCCCTCCCCAGTTCCAACAATTGGAGGATGCAGGTATTTCTTGACCTTCATTGATGATTTTTCCAGAAAGATATGGATTTACTTCATGAAAGAAAAGTCAGAAACTTTTGATAAGTTCAGATAGTGGTGCACTGAAGTAGAAGTGGAAAAGAAAACATCACTAAGATGCCTTAGGACAGATAATGGACTTGAGTTTCTATCGCATGAGTTTGATGATTTCTGTAAAATGAAGGGAGTTAAGAAGCATAGAACGGTGCCCAACAATCCTTAGCAAAATGGTGTGGCTGAGAGAGCTAACCGAACAATCCTAGAAAGAGTAAGATGCATGTTAGCAAGCTCTGGGATGCAGAAAAGGTTTTGGGGAGAGGCTGCTGCAACTGCTGTAAATTTGCTCAATAAATGTCCATCTTCAGCCATCAATATGGACACTCCTGATTTTAGATGGTTTGGATCTCATGGAGATTATGCAAGGCTAAAGCCATTCGGGTGTAAAGCCTACTCTCACATCAGGAGAAGCAAGCTTGAAGCTAGAGCAATAAAATGTGCTATGCTAGGCTATCAAAGGGGAGTGAAAGGATATAGGCTGTGGTCGATGGAGCCTGGGAATAACAGAGTTATAATCAGCAGAGATGTGACTTTTAGAGAAAGAGAGATGCCCTACATTGAGTTGAGTTCACAAAATGAGGCTGCTAAAGATAGCACATCAGTGGAGGTGGAGCTTCTTGATAAGAATGGATCAGATTCTGATGTAGAGTCTGATGGAAATGAAGAGCCTCAAATGGGACCAGACACTCAACCAAATCAACAAGGAGATGACCTCAGAAACTATCAACTTGCTAGAGACAGGCAGAGAAGAGTAGTTGCTCCACCAGTCAGATACAGCAACTCCAACTTGGTCTATTATGCTCTCTGTGTGGCTGAGGGAATTGAATGCTCAGAGCCACAAAATTACAAAGAGGCATTGAAGAGTTGTGAGAGAACCAGATGGGTGAAGGCAATGAAAGAAGAGATCGATTCACTCATTAAGAATAGCACATGGATTCTGGTTGAGAGAACTAAGTTCCAGAAATTGGTTGGCTGCAAGTGGATTTTCAAGAGAAAGATTGAAGTTGCTCTTGGGAATAAAGTGAGGCATAAGGCTCGGCTTGTTGCTAAGGGATATACTCAGAAAGAGGGCATAGACTACAACGAAGTATTCTCCCCTGTGGTGAAGCACAGCTCCATTAGGATTTTGATGGCCATTGTATGTCAAAATGATTGGGAACTACAGCAAATGGATGTAAAAACGGCATTTCTTCATGGTGAGTTGGAGGAAAGTATTTACATGGAGCAGCCAGAGGGTTTTATAGAGCCGGGAAATGAGAATAAAGTTTGTCTTTTGAAAAGGAGCCTCTACGGATTGAAGCAAAGCAGCCGGCAATGGAATAAGAAATTTAATGAGCACATGCTGCTTATTGGCTTCAGTAGATCAGATTATGACAGCTGCGTTTACATGAAGAAGAAGGATGGAAGAGCAGTAGCATATCTCCTTCTCTATGTGGACGACATGCTCATTGCAGGTTCAGATATGCATGAGATTGACAAGATAAAGTCAGACTTAAGCGCATGTTTTGAGATGAAGGATTTGGGCAATGCAAGTAGGATATTGGGAATGGATATCATCAGGGATAGGAGGAAGGGAACATTGTGGCTAACACAACAAGAGTATATCAATAAAGTCTTGAAGAAGTTCCAAATGGATGACTCAAGAACAGTCATGACTCCTCTTGGCCCACATTTCAAGCTAAGCTCGGAGCAGAAGCCTAAAACTGAAGAAGAGGTGAAAGAAATGAGTAACCTGCCTTTTGCCAACATAGTGGGGAGTGTGATGTACACTATGGTGTGCACAAGACCTGATATAGCTCATGCCATAAGCTGTGTGAGCAGATATATGGCAGATTCGGGTAAGATCCATTGGCAAGCTCTAAAGTGGATCTTGAGATATCTTAAAGGATCTGGGAATGTTGAGATTTTATACATGAAGAGGTATGACTTAACAAAGGATGCTGCTATGGGATTTTGTGACTCTGATTTCGCCACAAACTATGACAATAGGAAGTCACAGACAGGTTATGTATTCACCTTGTACGGCTCTGCAGTTTCATGGAAATCTGGATTGCAATCTGTGGTAGCTTTATCAACAACGGAGGCTGAATATATTGCACTTGCGGAGGCAGTCAAGGAAAGCTTCTGGATGAAAGGAATCTTAAATGATTTTGGACTGCAGCAGAAAGCTATCAAGATACATTGTGATAGCAGCAGTGCAATTAGCCTTTCGAAGCATCAAGTGTTTCATGAGCGGAGTAAACACATAGATGTGAGATTGCACTTTATCAGAGATGAAGTGAGTAAAGGAGAGGTGGAGATTCAGAAGATAGGGACAGAGGATAACCCCGCGGACATGTTGACTAAGGTTCTGCCGGTGTCCAAATTTTCTCATTGCTTGGATTTGATGTCTGTGGTTCAGAGATAAATGGGATAGAGGATTGGTAATCATTGTTCAACCGAGGTGGAGATTTGTTAGGAATTAAGGTTGAATAATGATGCACGGATGCATAGCTGCTGCGGTTATTTCAATAGGTTTGGTTAATGACCGTTGCAAAAGAGCTCAAGGCTTCAAGAATCAGTTATGGAATCAGTTAGCATGAGCAAGCAGTTGTGATGAGCTCTATGAAGTATAAAGGAGTCAGTTTCTCTCAAGCTACATAATTCATTCATTCAACTACAACACTCAATTTTGGAAGTCGAGTTTCTTCTTTGTAATCTGATTGTGATCAAGCGATTCTTGTGAGTAGGTCGTGTTGCATCTCAGTTTTGGGATTGTGATAGAGTGTGAGTGTTGTATAATCCTTCATAAATAAACTCTATTCATTCCCTCCCGTGGACGTAGGCTTGCAAAGGCCGAACCACGTAATTCCCTTGTTCATCTTTGCTTTCGTTTACATTCCAATTGCTCGTGTCATTCACATCGAGATCTTTGTTGAAGTGTCTCGGTTGGAAGTTGGAATTCGGATCATAGATTCACAGAATTGATAGATATACTATAAAACACACACACACACATCCTCTCTCTCTCTCTCTATATATATATATATATATAGGATTATGTTAGGTTGAGATTTTTTAGCTTAATTGATAATTGAGATGCATTTTCAGTCACTCATCCACAATATTTTCGAAATGTCAACTGCAAGTAGATTATGTCAACTCGGGGGTATTATCGTCAATAGCCTGCACATCAAATGTCTATAGTCTGCACATCAAATGTCAACAACTTATAGTTGACATTATATGTGTGTAGTTGACATGAATTGTATATGTAGTTGACATGGATTGTACACATAGTTGACATTATATGTGTGTAGTTGACATAAATTGTATATGTAGATGACAAAAAAAAATTTATTTTTTTATAAAAAATTTAAAGAAAATTAAAAAATAATAATAATAAATTTAAAAAAATTAAAAATTTTAAAAATATTTATTGAATAAAATGTAACATGAAATTACCATTCTACCCTTTAATAATTAATTAATCTAAAAATATTTTCCATGCGGCAAATTCTGGACCACTAATTTAATAAAAGTGAGTGGCTGATAATGCATCTCAATTCTCAATTAGGCAAAAAAATCTCAACAGAACCCTATATAAATATATAAATAACTATATAAATATATAAATAATGTTACACTAAAATATGAAAGACGAAGAAAATTAGAAGATGATGGGTCCCACTAGAAGATGATGGGTCCCACTAAAATCTAAATTAATGTCCAACCTTATTATTGTCCCAGGAATAATGGGAAAGCAATATAGTACAAGGTTTCGATATCAAGAATCTTGCGTTTTTATATTGAATTTTTAATTGTCAAGAATCTCCCCCTTTTTTTTTGGTAAATACGATGTTTGGATTTTAATTGTTATACTATTATACCAACTGCCTCATTGAAGTCTTAATTACTCAGTATATATTGTTACAATAGTAAAAATTTTTTTACCATAACAGTCAAATTTCCTTAAAAGTTATCCTACCTAACGAATTTAGAATTCGTAATCCAAGTTATTTTGATTAATTTAATTTCTTGAAAATTTTATGTTTTTTATTTTATTTCGAATAAAACTGGTCATTTTCAATAGTGTGCGTACATCTATATAATAAAATAAAATAAATTATATACTATATGCTTAGTTATATACAGATGTATTTCGTTTTAATTTGGTATGTTCGGTCGCAAAATACCTTATTAACTAAAATTGTTTTTTTTCCTTCTTCTGTAAGAACTTGACCAAAACCGAATAAACACAACTATGTAAATGTTAACTGAAATTATTTGATAAAGTTCAGTTCGACTTTTTTTATTTTTTAAATAATCAAAGTTCAATTTTTTTTAAAAATTCAGCTCAACTTGTTACATCACACGAATGAAATAATTGAGAAAAATAATGTTCCGAAACGTCTAATGACATTCTCTATGCAAGAAAGAACAAAAACATCCGAATTATAAGAGCATCCACAATGTGGCATCCTATAGTCCGCCCTATAGGGCGTCTTATGCTCCGCCACATCAGCATTTTATCCTCCTACCCATTCACCTGCATTGGGATGCCCTATAGGCCGCCATATAGTCCGCCCTAAGCATTTTATTTATTTGAACGCCCGATGCATTTGGGATGCCCTATAGGCCGCCATATAGTCCGTCCACAATGGGCGGAGGATAGCACGCCTGATGCGTGTTCCATGGCCCATCGTCCGCGGACGATGCATCTGACATCGTCCGCATAGCTACAGTGGCGGACGATAGTACGCCCGATGCATCGGACGGACTATCGTCTGCCCGACTGTGGATGCTCTAATACGAGAGGACAATATAGAAAATGACAAATCAATGGGGAAAATGAAACGATGCATCGGACATCGTCCGCATAGCTACAGTGGCGGACGATAGCACGCCCCGATGCATCGGGCGGACTATCGTCAGCCCGACTGTGGATGCTCTAACACGAGATGACAATATAGAAAATGACAAATCAATGAGAAAAATGAAACATTTATTTTACGTATAGAACACCATTTTTATAAATCGACGAACAATTTTTGATAGAAATATTTTGTAGTTTTCCACATGTTATGAAACGTGAGTGGAAAATATATACATAGAATTAGGACTATATATATTAATTGCTACTGTTGAGTGTTGAGTGAGTGACTCCGACTCTTTGGTTTGTATCAAAGATAATAAATTTGTAATCATTATCATCATTAATCAATTTTAGACCAAAGGTGATGTATGTAGGACTATTAACTTATAAAATATAATGATTATCATCGTTAATCAATTTTGGAATAAAGTTGATCAAGGATTATAAACTTATAAATGTTGGTGTACGACGGACTATAATTTATAATGATTATCATCATTAATCATACTACCACTAGACTAATACATGCACACGAATGAAGTACTTTTTGTATTTAGTCATACGTGTGTATTTACGTTTAGGACTGACAAATCGTGCGAATTGAGTTGTTATCGAGTCGTCCCGATAACAACTCAAGCTGTTAAAGTCAAACCCGACCAATTGAGAAAATCCTAAATTCGAACACAAATCCGACATAGTATATTCAAATTCGAACACGACCCGCATGAGGCACGGATCTGTTAGCAACATGATTCAATTCTTGTTGACTCGACCCAAACCACGATAATAACACGATAGCGACTTGAATTCGACCGATAACCTAAGACAATATAGTATGAAATTTACGAAAATGATAACCTAATATCAATAATAAAAAATAAAAGAATTATAATAATAATAAAAAAAGATTATCCGAATCCAACTTGAATTCAACCCGACATTATTGTGTTTTTATTGGGCTTCTCGGTTGAACCAATAAAAACACAAACACGATAAGAATTGGCAATAATCCTTTAATATTGAGCATGTTCGTCTCACGATATTGTATCAGATCGAAAATTGTCAATTCTTACTAAGAACCATCATCAATCCCACCTCCTCAGGCCACAAGTGATGAGCCTACGCCCCCAATTAAAACATAAACCAAAAAAGACCAGAGCCGATCGTGCACGGCACGCGCGTTGAGGAGCGCGGGACACCATTACGTCACCGCTTCATTACTCAACTGATATTGCTCTACTGTGAGTGATTATAGTTAAATAAACAGAATTAGCGCTTATTTAAAGGCCATCTCCAATTAATCCCTCACGCGCTCTCTCTCTTTCCAAATACACTCGCCCTACCACCATATTCCTCCATGCATCTATATCCCAATCCCTTCTTCTCCACCTCCCCTTTCACCAACATTGCAGATTCCATCTCTCTCTAACCCACTGTCCTAGAGAGAGAGAGAGAGAATTGTTAGTGATAGTGGAGCGTTGGTAGTGCTCTTCCAACGTCGAAAGTTTCATTCCTTCTCTTTTCACCCCAATTTGCACACGCGCACCTCATCTATATGTGAATCCAACTGTCAACTACAAACTTCGCCGCACAGAGAGTGAATTGTCCCTCTCCCTCTCTGCGAGAGACAGAGAGTCATTTGATGCTTTGCGAGAGACGTGCGCCGATTGCTGGTCCAGAATTTGCTATAAGCCTCGATTGCTAGGTTTAATTACTTCCTACTCTAATTCGGTTGCTATTCCTCTGTAAAATTGCTGTTTACTGATCAAGTGCTTTTCCTGATTTTGTGAATTCTAATTAAAGTGAAATTTTACCGTTTACTGTAAAATAGAGGCACTTTGATATGCCTCTGTTTTTTGCCTTGTAGTGCTTGCTGTGATAACTTTAGACTAAGTAGCTTTTTTCCCTTGATCATGATTTGGTGAGTTGCTATTAACTTGTGTTTCTGCTATTAACATTTTCCTGAGATTTTGTGAGCGAATTAATATTCTTGCTGAAAACGAGTCGAATAATCAATGCGTTTCAGATTAGTTGATGATTGAATATTGGGGGTCGGTGTACAGTGTTAGTCCGTAGTATTTTAATGGAAGTTGTGTGATTGAGTTTGAATTTAAGCTACAGAATCTGTCCTATATGTAGAAAAAGAAACTTGGTTTGATTCAAATGTTTTTCTATTCTTCAAACTAACTTTTTGCAAGTATGGTAGTTCTGCAGTTGCACTGAAACGATCATATTTCGGGTTCGAATCCCAACTTATTCTTTCTCAGAGAAGGCCGTATTGTATTTCTGTGTAGAACTGCTATCTATGGTGAATGGTTGAATTTCCATATAGGAGCGGATGAATATGCTTCTCTTGATTTTTGTTAACTTACTATGAAACTAAGCTGCTGTTTGGTCCATTTTTTACATTCCATTATGCTTCCGTTATGTATCTGAAAAGACTCAAGCCTATTTTGTTCAAAACTTTGATATTTAAAATTTTTACAAACAATTACTCGGGTCTTCATGATCGAGTATCTTTCTTCTATGTATCAGCACTTAATTAGTCATGTCTCGCAACCAATGTTTGATTTTATTTTCCCTTATTTCTTTCCCCCTTCTTATACCCCCGCCCCTAGTCACGGTTCCCTGACTATGCTATCCTTAGCTAGTGCGGTCGTGATACAGCTACACTTGCATTCTGCTGCCTCTGCAAATATAGGGTGTCTTCGATTTATAGGAATATTTCATACGCCAAATGGACGGTTGCACACTGCAAACGGAAGGAGAAAAAGAAAAGGCCATCAAGTGTCTCGAAGCAGCAATCAGACGAAGAACAAGTGAGGTAGTTAAGATACTAAATTGTTTAATGCAGTTGGACAAATACAAGTAGTGAATGCATGTATGTATGTATGTGTTGAAATATGATTAGGGTATAAGCTTGGAGCTATGTGCAAAGGACCGAGTAGGGCTGCTCTCAGAGGTAACACGAATCCTCCGAGAAAACGGACTCTCAGTCACGAGGGCAGGCGTGACAACGGTGGGGGAGCAAGCCGTGAATGTGTTCTACGTGAGTGATGCATCGGGCAAACCAGTAGACGCAAGGACCATAGAAGCCCTGCGCAAGGAGACTGGGAAGACGATGAGGCTTAACGTGAAGAAGCCGGCAATGAATACGAAAGCACTCGAAGCAAGTGGTAGGGCAAAGACTAGCTTCTTCTTTGAAGGCTGGCTGGAAAAGTTGCTCCCTTGAGTTTGTACAACAATCTCTCTCTACTTTAAAAACCATTCATGTATTCACAGCTTTCTGCAAGATTTCTATCTATGGTGATTTGTCCCAACTGCATCAAAACTGTAAAAAATAAATCAATAGCTGTAATAAAAAGCTGTACAATTATACTAGAATTTTTATCATATTGGAACTCTTGTACATAAACATAATAAGAGCATCCACACCCGTGCTCTTACCAGCGGCACGGTTGTGGGCCCGACCCCACTTTTTCTGCCTGCTCTCTGGCAAGAGTACAACACCCACAGCTGTGCTCTTCCGCAAGGACGAGCACAATTAATTTAAAATTCAATTACACAAAAACATTTCCATAATACTAAAATTCATTAAAAAACCACAATAAATATTACAAATTACAAATAAAATAAAAAAGACATAATTAAAATCCTAAAAATTAAAAATTACATAATTAAAATCCTAAAAATTAAAAATTACATAATTAAACTCCTAAAAATAAAAAATTACATGATTATTGGCTAATATTACCCGAGGAAGACTACGCATCCGGCGGCACCAACCCCAATTGTTTTTTGAGACCCAATATCATGTCCTCGTGCGTTTGAAGTTGCGTGGGGGTCATAGTTGACCTATCGGCCATATTGAGTTGGGCCAAAAGGGCCTACAACGAGTTGTTCGGGGGTGGAGGTGGAACATAGGGTGCGGGTTCGGGGGCGGGGGCCGATGGAGTCACGGAGCGCCGGCGGTCGGCCGTCGCCTTCTTCCTTCCTTGCGGTCGGCGTTGGGAGCCGCTTGGTCCGGCGTCGGGGCTACCCAAGTTAGCTTCGGCGAGTTGGCTAGCCACTTCTTCGGAGCCGGAGTCGGATAGGGATACCGACCTTGACCGTTTGGAGGAGCCGCTAGAGGAGGATGTTACGCCTCCCATATACCTCGGGTGGAACCGCGTTTCCTGCCAAACGTTGAGGTACTTGAACGACTTTCCGTTCAAGGATTGGTAGGTGCTCAGCGCGGCAGTGATGATGTCGACCTCGCTCCGGTCGCTCCCAGCATTCCGCGACTCCTGGAGGAAATAGCCATTGAACTTGCCAATTTCTTCGTTGGCTCGGCCGATGCAGTTGCGCACCATACTCTCGTTGCGCTCGATCGTTCCCGGCAGCCGGTTTGCATTGTACCGGCGAGAGACGCGTCACCAAAAGTGATCGCCGGATTGGTTCGTGCCAACCGCCGCATCTTCGGAGATTTCGAAGTACGCCTTGAACAATTTATCCATCTCCGTCGGAGTGTACGGTGTGCGGACACCGGCGCGAGTAAGAGGAGTCGGAGTTTGGGAAGGGGCGGTCGACCTAGGCTCCGGTGTCCACCTGTATCGCCCCTCGGAGGCACCTTGGTCGTCGATTGGGTATGGCCGGTAGTCACCCGGAACGTCCGAATCTTGGGTGAGAGGAGTGGCCGAATATTCCGTTTCCGGACTAGGAAACGGTTGTCCCCCCGAACCATTGGGGGTCCCAATCCCGTGCCGCCACGTCAGCTGCTCGCTGGCGCGAGCGCAGCGGCGGCGGTGCTTTGCCTTGCCAGCGGCGCGGACGGCGGTGGCGACCGTCGCCACCGTTGCGGATGCTCTAAGGTTCCCATGTAAATTATCAATATATATAGTCTAATTTTCTTGATTTCCATTTTTATGTAAGTGGTATTTGGCTTTTCTTTTATAGCACGACAATATTTTAAATAATATAGTATTATGTATTTATTTACTTTTCTTTTCATACTGTTCCATTATTTTCTTGTTCATACATATATAGCCTAAAATTAGTAACTAAAAAACTTATACATCTCGTCCGTAAATTAATTTATATAATAGTAATATTTATGATATCAAATTATTATAAAATCTTATTATATTTGAAAATTAGAAGGGTAAAAAAAATATCTATCACACATTTGAATTTATCAACTCTAATAATCGATTTTATCAAACAGAAACGACAATATTTCTTGAAATAAATAAATATATTTATTTTGTGGAAATCAATTTATAATAATAATTACAAAATGGTGAACCTAGTAGGCAGTAAAAGACTCATAAATTTATTATTATTATTATTATTATTATTATTATTATTATTAAAAGTTCACTTTAATGTTATTAACATATTTCAAAAATTTTGGGGTTCCTCAAAATTGGGGGCCCTAGGTAAAATGTCCCACCATATATATGTGTTCTTCACACAAAAAAAAAGGTGGTAAGTGGAGACGTTGAATTCAACGTATATCTATTCCCAAAATTCATAAAGCTCTAACTAATGTATTAATAAATATTCTTTTGCTTTACAAAAGGTTACAGTTCACATATAAAGTTGGTTTTGTTTTGCAAAATTCCTCAGTTCACACACAGAGACGTGTGCGATTAAAGAAACCAATCATATGAATAATTACAAAATTAGAAGGATTACTGGTACAAATATATTTATACTCCTATATTATAGTTATGTATTTATTTGATAATCTATATAACCAGTATTATTATTATCTTTATGATTTATTTCATTAGTTGTTAGGATAGAATTTTGATTTATTCACAAGTCTTTTTATACCATACATATTATTAGATATGAGCAAAAAATTAAAATGATTACTATTTACAATGAAGAATTAAAATTAGAGTAAAGGTCAATTTTGGTCATAAACATAAAACTATGAATTTGGTCCAAAACATTCACTTTTGAAAAACAGGTCCATAACAAATGAAAAGGTCGACGAAGTAGTCCTTTTTTTATGGTTCCGTCAAAAAACTAATGGTCAATGCTAATTGCTCAGTGGCATGACCGTTAGTTTTTTTACGAAACCGTCAAAAAAGGACAACTCCAACAAGGATTTCATTTATTATGGACCTATTTTTCAAAAAGTGAATGTTTTGGACCAAATTCGTATTTTGGTCATATATTTAGGACGAAAATTGACCTTTACTCTTAAAATTATTTTATCATTCTCAGGATTTCTCTCTGCGCCACTCTCCTATCGAACGCCTCTTCTCCCATTTTCCATTTTTTTTGTTCCGATACATATTAAATTATTAATCTATTTTATTTGCTCTCTACTTAATTAACGAAACACTATGAAACCGAGGGAGTAATATATAAACAAATGAGGATGAGAATGAAGATGGCAAAGGAAGAGAGTTTAGATATCAAATAATACATAATGGATATGACTATATGGACTTTAGTTTCTTTTCTGGAATTAATGTCCTAAAAATTTAGTTTTAGATATCAAATAATACATAATGGATATGACTATATGGACTTTAGTTTCTTTTCTGGAATTAATGTCCTAAAAATTTAGTTTAGTTATTAAACTGAAAATATTCTTTTATCAAAATAACCTTAATGTGTGTAAAGAGTGAATTTAGCATTGAAGAATAGATAAGGGAAAGATAGAACATTAAATTAATATTTTAATCTACATTAAATTTCAATCAATCAATCAAAGGGCCTAATAACTTTAGTAAAAGATAATGGCAGACAAAAGTAGGATGGATAGGTAACTAACAAAGGGCAATTATGTGACAAAACACATGCCCATGATTTGTCTATAAATACAGAATCAGTGGCACCATTATTCTCACCAAAAACCAAAATCTTAGTATCATATTTTCACAAGAAAAATGAGTTCCAAAGTGTTTCTTCTTCTCGGCCTTGTCTTAGCTGTGTCTCTTCTGATCTCTTCAGAAGTAGCTTCAGCCAGAGACCTTGCTGACGTTGATCCATGTATGCTGTTTCTTCCATATTTTATTTCTTCTACATATATATTGTGTGTGTTTGTTTTATGCATACTCATGTGTTTTAAAAGACATATATAAAGGCATAAAATCAAGTAGAATGAGTTGAGTAAAATTATCATTTAGATGTCTAATTACTAGTACAATGTTATTTTATTGTATACTCCATCCGTCCATCATTAAGTGTTCATTTTTCCAATTGGTCCGTACTCGTTGAAATTCCACTTTCACTTTTTTTATATTATAAATACGTAATTATTAAAATAAAAAGAGAAATTCCAATATTAACTTTTTTTTCAATTGGTTGTGTTTAATTGAATAGAGAAAAGTGAGTGTAAGTATTAAAATAAAAAGAGAAAGAAAGATAAATATTTTAAAAGGATTGAGAAAAAGTGGTTGGAGAAATTAATTGCAGATAGAAAGTTTCCAAAAATTAAAAGAAATGTGTTATCTTATTTAAGTGAGACAGAGGGAGAGAGAGTAGTACTATGTTGTATTAACCTTTGTAGTAATTTGATTGTTTATTTAAAACAGCGGAGGAAACTGATGCGCGCGACAAATACAATCAAGGACATGGAGGCAGCAGTGCAACCGGACGCAGCAGCAGCGGCCATGGAGGAGGCCACGTAGGTCACGGCGACGGTCACGGAGGAGGCAAGGGTGGGAATTACTAAACGCGGAACTAAGCATTTGCTAGTTTGTATGTGACATGCCATAATTAATTGCAGATACAAAGTTTCCAAAAAATAAAAAGAAATGCGTTATCTTATTTGATACAAACTAAAAAGGAAAACATGTCATTTTAAGTGGGACAGAAGGAGAGGGAGTAGTACTATGTTGTATTAACCTTTGTAGTAATTTGATTGTTTATTTAAAACAGCGGAGGAAACTGATGCGAGCGACAAATCCAATCGAGGACATGGAGGCAGCAGTTCATCCGGACACCCCATCGGTGGCGGCCATGGAGGAGGCCACGGAGGAGGCAAGGGTGGGAATTACTAAACGCAGAACTAAGCAGTTTCTAGTTTGTATGTGACATGCCATAATTAATTGCAGATAGAAAGTTTCCAAAAAATAAAAAGAAATGCGTTATCTTATTTGAGACAAATTAAAAAGGAAAACATGTCATTTTAAGTGGGACAGAAGGAGAGGGAGTAGTACTATGTTGTATTAACCTTTGTAGTAATTTGATTGTTTATTTAAAACAGCGGAGGAAACTGATGCGAGCGACAAATCCAATCGAGGACATGGAGGCAGCAGTTCATCCGTCCACCCCATCGGCGGCGGCCATGGAGGAGGCCACGGAGGTCACGGCGACGGCCACGGAGGAGGCAAGGGTGGGAATTACTAAACGCAGAACTAAGCAGATGCTAGATTGTATGTGACATGCCATAATTAATTGCAGATAGAAAGTTTCCAAAATATAAAAAGAAACGTGTTATCTTATTTGATACAAACTAAAAAGGAAAACATGTCATTTTAAGTGGGACAGAAGGAGAGGGAGTAGTACTATGTTGTACTCCCTCCGTCCCGTGCTACTCGCACGTTTGCTTTTCGGCTCGTCACAAAGTCCTTACACTATTTATAATTTAAGTTAGAATTAATGCATTTAATTAATATGTTAGTTTAAGTTAAGAGCTCTTTTATTAAGTGATGTCTCATTACGCCTAAAATTCTTTTTTAATTACACAAAAAAATCAATCCCAAATTTACGGCCTAAAATGAAAAGTGCGAGTAGCATGGGACGGAGGGAGTATTAACCTTTGTAGTAATTTGATTGTTTATTTAAAACAGCGGAGGAAACTGATGCGAGCGACAAATCCAATCGAGGACATGGAGGCAGCAGTTCATCCGGACACCCCATCGGTGGCGGCCATGGAGGAGGCCACGGAGGAGGCAAGGGTGGGAATTACTAAACGCGGAACTAAGCATTTGCTAGTTTGTATGTGACATGCCATAATTAATTGCAGATAGAAAGTTTCCAAAAAATAAAAAGAAATGCGTTATCTTATTTGAGACAAATTAAAAAGGAAAACATGTCATTTTAAGTGGGACAGAAGGAGAGGGAGTAGTACTAGGGATGTCAATCGGGCCAGCCCACCGGGTTTCGGGCCAACCCTATTCGGGTTGCGGGTCAATCGGGTGCGGGCTAATCGGGCTGTTGTTTTTCCGGGTTATAAAAGTTCAACCCTAACCCTAAAAGCTCGGGTTTCGGGCTAGCCCATCGGGTTAATCGGGTTGCTATCGATAAAATTAACATGCGACCAATCCAATAAATAATGGTGAAAATTAGTTATATTTATAAAATGTAAAATATTTAATTATTATAAATTTGAGATATATGCTTAAACTCAAACATAAACATGATCAAATACTAATATTTGAGATTTATGCAAAATAAAGCATAAACAAGAAATTTTAACGCATGTTTAGAAATTTAAATATATTTTTAGTGAATTTGAAGTTTCTAATTCATTTATCTATTATTATATTAATAAAAACTTAACATATAATTTATATATTTAATATATAAAATGGAAAGTTATTTTTTCAGTAATCTATATTATAAAATAATCAATGAAGTGTCGAATTAGAGTCAAACAAATAGAACAATATAAATTTTATCGGGTTTCCGGGCCAGCCCATCGGGTTTTCGGGTCTGGCCCTAACGGGTTGCGGGTTAATCGGGTGCGGGCTAATCGGGCTGTAATTTTATCGGGCTATAAATTTTCAGCCCTAACCCTATAAATTTGGCGGGCTATTCGGGCTAGCCCACGGGTTGCGGGCTAAATTGACATCCCTAAGTAGTACTATGTTGTATTAACCTTTGTAGTAATTTGATTGTTTATTTAAAACAGCGAAGGAAACTGATGCGAGCGACAAATCCAATCGAGGACATGGAGGCAGCAGTTCATCCGGACACCCCATCGGCGGCGGCCATGGAGGAGGCCACGGAGGTCACGGCGACGGCCACGGAGGAGGCAAGGGTGGGAATTACTAAACGCAGAACTAAGCAGTTGCTAGTTTGTATGTGACATGCCATAATTAAATAAAATGCTAGTGGTATGGTTTGAGCTTATGTTGCACTTCTATTAACTACTCTTGTTAATTACTTTTCTTATAAAAAAAAAAACTTGGGCACAAAACACTCAATTCTAAATTGCTTGATAAAAATAACTAACAAACTTGGCCGGTACTAAACACTCGTTAATTCGTTATAAATAACTCAAGCATGAATTCGTAAATTGAATGCATACGGGTCCTATACTACTATTATACTTGAAAATTAGAAGTTTAAAAAATTTGTATATCTCACTTTTGAATTCATCAACTCTAATAAAAAAATAGATATGTAATTTAATTCCGTGCAATAAATTTATAATAATAAATTCATGGACACTTGCATGCTGCAGAGTTTCAAATTCTCAGAATTAATTCTCTATATATTTTTTTTAATTTTGAATTAAAAATAAGATTATCGGTAACTAAGATGAAGTTCAAGTGGTAAAACCTAGAAGGAGGTAAAAGACTAATGAGTTTCTCGTTTGTGTGAAAAGCAATTATAGTACTAGTACTATGTAATTTGGATACTATACAGTTTGATGAGTAATAAACTCAAGAACCTAGAAAATCAACAATATTTGCAATCGTGACGAGAAACACCGAGTAAAGGTCAATTTTGGATCTAAACATATATATGATCAAAATACGAATTTAGTTCAAAACATTTACTTTTTGAAAAACATGTTTATAACAAATGAAATCCTTGCCGAAGTGGTCCGTTTTTTTATGGTTCCATAAAAAAACTAACATTCATATGTGCAATCAGTGTTGACAGTTAGTTTTTTGACATAACTGTAAAAAAAGGACAACTTTAACGACATTTTCATTTGTTATAAATCCATTTTTCAAAAAGTGAATGTTTTAAACCAAATTCATATTTTAATCATATGTTTAAGACCAAAATTGACTTTTAATCGGAAACAATTTCTCTCTTTAAGATGGATTCAATATTAATAGCTGATAGATTAACGATTACTAGCCTATAAACAAATTTTAAAATTTTGGGGTTCCTCAAATTAGAGGGCCCTAGGCAAAACGTCCCACCACATTCAACGAAATATGTTCTAAAAAGATCTTATCTAAATGCATTAATAAACATTGTTTTGCAAAAGATCTTATCTAAATGCATTAATAAACATTGTTTTGCTTTGCAAAGTCCACAGTTCACACACAGAGACGTGTGCGATGAATGAAATCAATTATATGGATAATGTATTAAAAAAAGAAGAAGAAATTGAGTTGAAACCAGATAAAATGTTAGTCACAAATTATAAAAGTAAAAGGATTTGATGGAATAAAACAACTTCCCATAATATTGTTATTTCTATAAATTTATTGTGATAATATATAAGGTATTCAACAATGTTTTAATAAAATGGCATGGGTGATATGTACTCATTTCATAGCAATTGATTATTCCTATTTCATTTCATCCTCAAAATAAGTAAGTACTCATTTTCTCTGTTAACAAAAATCAATTAACCATCTTAATTAATATATCTCTTTAATTTACTTTTGGTTTTATCTATCTATTTTGTTTTCTCTCCACTTAATTAAAAGTACACTATGGGACCTCATTAAGAATACATGCAATTACCCAAAATGGATATGAATATATGGAATTAGTTTCAACATTTAGTTTAATGTTAAGTACACTATGGGACCTCATTAAGAATACATGCAATTACCCAAAATGGATATGAATATATGGAATTAGTTTCAACATTTAGTTTAGTCTAACATTCTTTTATCAATAAGATTAGTATTGGATCAATAGATAAGATAAAGATAGAACATTAAATTAATATTTTAATCTAATATCATCGCATGAAGAACTTTATTAAAGATAATGGCAGACAATTGGATTAATTTCAAAAAGTAGGTTGAATAGTTAACTAACAAAGGGCCAACTCATCACTTAACCCCATTATATGACAAAAAAACATGCACCCATGAATTGTTTATAAATAGAGATTCAATTGATAACACTATTCTCATCAAAAACCAAAACCTTTTTATCATATTTTAACAAGAAAAATGAGTTCCAAAGTGCTTCTAATCCATCCTAGTCCTTAGTGGTTTTATCTACATTTGATAACTGTGTCTGTTGATATCGGTAGTTAATACGACTGAATTCTACATTTTTCACGAACTTAAAACTTAGTCCACGTACCTAGATTATCCAACATGTTACATATCCTAACCTTTATACTCGGATCAATTTATGATATCCGAATTTCACTCTAACGGTGAAATCTTGATATAACGTGTTGTAAATTGATCTTAACACTGCCCAATTGAAATTTACACATGTTAAGATCTTCTCCGTATAGTTGTCAAATGGGTTTAGCTTGCCTAGACGAAGTGGGCTGGGTTGCGCTGAAATTATTATTCCAAATATTTTATATATTTTAAAATTTTATATTAAATTTAAAATAAAAATATAATAAATTTAGATGATTAAACTATTTATAAGATTTTTTATTCTGCACTTATAAAACTCATATATAGTCATTGGGTGGTTTTAGAAGTATGAAATATTACATTAATATTTTATTAAGTGAAGATTAACATTTAAATTTGCTTTATTGCAATTAAATTTTGAGAAAATTCAAATCTACAGAGGAATTTTTAGAAGTGCTGTATAAATTAGTATACGGAGTATGATTTTAAAATAAATGTGATTAAAAGAGAGTTAATACTATTAAAAATAAATAATTACTAATACTAAATTATTTGTAATTGAGGGCTTGATTTGAGTCTGGCCTTAGAGCATCGTTAACGCCTCGGGCCGGACCGCACCTGGGTCCCGGCCCGTAGCCCCGCGCGTTTAACCCCCCCTGATTTGCGGCTTGGGACGGTCCCGGTGACGCAGTCGCGTCCCGGGGCCGTGCCCAGGGTCCGGCCCGGCCTTGCGTTAGGCATGCCCGTGCCGCACACGCTGCGTCCTGGCCCGACGTTGGATGTCTTACGGGCCGGGCCGCAAGTCCCCTCCATTTTTTTTTGTTTTATTTGCCTATATATACTCCATATGTGCCCATTTCAACCCTCTTGTATTACAATATTTTCGGCTTCTATGGAGTGGTTTAACAGTGACGAAAGCCAGATGAACGAGTTCGTCAACGCCAACAATTGGTCGTGTCGGCATCGCCCAACCCGGATGCGACGCCTAGTCCGGGGGTGGCTACCAACATGGAAATAACATCGCCAGTTAGCACCGATGAGTACGAAATCAGTGATATGGAGCCCGTTGAAGGGAGGGGCAAGGGCAAGGGTGCGGATGATGAGGGGCCGAAGAAGTATAGTCCGCAGGAGACATTGTGGCTGGCCAAGAACTTCGTCGACGTCTACGAGGATCCTATCATCGGCAACCAACAGAGCGACAAAGTGTTCTGGCAGCGGATTGCGAAGAAGTACAACGCTGGTCGTCCTAGAGGGTCGTTCGAGCGTAGCTACGTGAAGCTACGCAAGCATTGTGATTTTTAATTGTGACGCCCCGGGTTTTTAATCATTTTATTTTGATTAAGTCGGATTTATTAGCTCGATTAGTTGTAATTAGAAAACGTGCGGACATGTGATTCGGTTGTAATATCCGACAAGGAAACGAATTAAGCTTATTGAAGAAGTTGAGTACAAAAGAAAAGTTGCAAGAATAAAAGTAATTGGTATACTTTTATTAAGGAAAAGTGAGTGCATACAAATTACTTTACATCCAAATGCTAAATGAAGAAAATACTACACCACTTCTGAGCTCCAAATCCAAGAAATTCACAAGAATGGATATACAATTTCTCTCTACTACAAAACTAGGATGAGTAGGAGAGTAGGACTTTTGAGTGTAAGCAAATCTCATCTCTTCTCCCCTCCAGCTCTCTCGAAAATCCCCTCCATAAGGCCAAGAAGAGGCAGCCCTAGACCTGCAAATCAACACCAAAAAGGGGGAGGTCAATACTTTGCACACATGAGAAAAATGGGGAGCACAACTAAATTTAGAAAGTGAGCAATGGACATTTCACAGCAGCAAGAAAGGCTGCAGATTTGACAATAAGGTCAGCCCCAAATGGCTCCCTTCCCAACTTTTCATCATTTTAGAAGCTAACCCAAGCTAGCCAAAGAAATAGAGATCAACCACAAGCCAAGAATTTGAGAAGAAGGCTTCCCTTCTTTCGAGATTCAAGGGGGCAGCCAGGAGAGGTAGGGTTTGTTCTCCCCAAGGATTTCACCAACTTAGCATGTTTTGCATAAACAAAAAACTCAAAAGTGAGTCAACCATGCAGCCTAAATTAGAAGTACAATCTCCAAGGAAAGCTGGCACAAAGTGCCAAGGATAAAGACTATATAAACAACTTCATCTCCCTTCTCCTCCCCACAAATTCGACACCCCAAATTCACTCAAAGTTAAGAAGGGCAGCAAGGAAAGGAGGAGGAGCAAGGAGGAGGCTTTGAGGCAAGGATCAGCCCGATACCGAGAGGAATCACCAAGCAAGGTAATTCCCTCAATACCCCATACCTTTTTGCATCATGATAGCAAGAACTTAGAGGACATAGAAATAGGACCAGCACTCAATTACCGTAGCCTCGGCCGAGAAAGAATGACAAGTAGAACGTGCTCACGTATAGTAGTTCAAGCATAGCGATGTGTAAGCATTAAAGTAGAGACAACAAAAGCACATTCCAGTGAGCGAAAGCGTCCAAATTGCTCAAACATAATTTGTAATCGAAACTCCGAACTTAACAGAACAAGAGTGGGGGAGAAGACTTAGCTTAAGAGAGAGGGCTGTCCGGCGACGGCGGAACTCCGGGAACTCCCGCGAGGCAGCTACAGTCCGCGGCTGAGGAAGGGAGAGGGAGGCGACGCCTCCTCCCCACTGCTGACTTCGCCGAGAGGAAAAGCGCTCGCCGAAGGGCGTTCGACGGAAGGAGCAGGCGTGAGCCTCCGGTGAGTGTTGTGGCTGCCTCGCGAAGGGGGCAGCGGCGAACGACAAGAGGACGGCAGAGATCGCCGGTCGCCGGAGATGGAAGAGTAGGCGTTGCTGCTTCCTTGTTCAATTAGATTCTCAAATTGGGAAATTAAGGAAAGTGAATTGGGGGAGCTTATTGAGGAGGTCACGATTGAGAAGAAGGAAAAATGGGAACATGTTTTGGGCCAATTTTAATTAATTAATTGGGCCGATGGAGTTGTTGAAAGAAATAAAAAGGAATCTTAGCTAGTTGGGCTTATGGATGAACTAATTAAAGAAGCCTACAAATTATTAGTTGAGAGCGAGAATTTGAGATTGGAATTTTAGTTGTTCTTGGAAATTTATATTATTTTGGAAAAGGAATTAATTTAAGGAATTAAGCTTGGAGCTTAATTAAATTAATCTCTGAATAAATTATCCCAAAGACGTGAAAGGTTAAGCGGAGACGCGGATGAGCCGACCGGCGTCGCCCATGGGCGGCCTTAAGAAAAATTCGAAGAAGAAGGAATTTAAGGAGGGATTTTAAGAATCCATATTTTATTAAGAGAAATAGAATTTCTCCAAGAAAAGTAAAAAGAATAATTAAGTGCTGCAGAGCAGTAAAGCCGAGTTAGGATTTAAGAAAAATCCAATGAGCCGAGACTAAGAGATAGGATGCATGCATTCTTTTCTCAGAAAAAAATAGTTCGAGTATTAATTAGCGTTTACGCTATTTGTTTCTAAAGGAATTTGTTCAAGGGGCAAGAGAGGCAGAACGAGGAATTGTTAATTGGAGATAAGCATAACAGGTGGGCTTTTCTTTTAATATCCAGCACTATAGTGTGGATATAAAGCAAATGTTTTGAAGTTATGAAATACCTTTTTCTCAAAAATGAAGATGTGATCATCTCTTTTAAAGTTGTTGGCATGCCATAAAATATTTGTTTTTGAGACCCGTCTGTGAGGGCTATATGCTGGGAGTTTGGCGATGCCAAAAATTTTAGTAACGAATTCGGGTCTGAGAGTGGGTAAAATCCCAACACAGACTTACACGCGCGAGCGCTGTGAGCCATCCTAGAGAGAGGTTGGCTGGCGAGGGTGTTTGTTGAAGGTGGCCACCTTCACAGCACGAGTTTCTCAGACAGGGAGGGAATACCAAGAACTTAGACTGATCAGTCGGACTTTTAAGATCACAAAAGAATTTAGTATGCTCGGACCTTTTTAAGAAAAACCCCGTGTGATACTGTTGATGGGTGACAACTTATATTTGTATGTTTTGTTTTCGGCGCGTGTCCACTGAGTACTCCTGTACTCAGCCCTGCATGTATTTTTAAATGTGCAGGTTGAACGCCCAGAGAGAGGAGAATTGATCGGTGTCGACGCTACTAAATAATCGTGTGGATTCCTAGACGATTCGTGTCTTCATACACGAAGTCGTTCAGCAGAGACCTATTCCGCTGTGTTTTGTCAATTGAGAATAGTAAATAGGGCTGGCAAATCATGCGGATTGGGTCGTTATCGGGTCAACCCGATAACGACCCAACCCAATAAGGCCAAACCCGAACCCAACCTGTTAAGGAAACCCCAAACCCGAATACGAACCCGACCCGGCACCTCCAAACCCGGACACGACCCGGACACGACCCAAACACGATAGCGACACGAACCGCTTTGGGTTGACCCGACACGATAGCAACACGATATCGACCTGAACACGATAGCAACACGATAGCGACACGATATCGACACGATAGCGACACGATAGCGACCCAACACGATAACAACACGATAGCGACATGAACCACTTTGGGAGATAATTCTAATTTCTAAACCCTAATCTATTTTTTTTATTATTTTCCTAAGTGAAAGTGACCAAATTAAATCTAATAAAAAATAAAAATAATAAAATAATAAAATATTAATTTTTAACAGGTTACCTGCACCCGACCCGCACCCGACCCGCATCCGACCCGAATTTTTCGTGTTCTTATTGGGTCAACCCAATAATGACCCGTATCCAATAAGACTTGATCCAAACCCAATTATTTCGTGCGGATTCGTGTCGGATTATCGTGTCGTGTCAAAAATTGCCAGTCCTAATAGTAAAGTCTCATCATCGAACTCTGATTCAGTTGACTTGTTCAATGACTCTATTTCTTCAGAGTTTGTAAGTGAATACTTGACACTTATTTTGGTGATATCAATCATTTGGCCTTCGGCAAGTTCTTCAGATTCTACCCATTTTCTATCCCCGCTTCTTTAATCCCCCATTAGTCGCGAGTTACTCATTCTTGTTATCCTTAACGAGAATTGGGTCGTGACATTAATTTTCTTTTTCTAGGATTTGTTATTTTCTTTTTTTCGACTGAACAATGAATATTCCCGGTTTGAATTGTTCAACGTATTCTATTTTACGAGTAAAATAGGTTGAAGTTGTGAATAGTGCAATTTAATCATTGTGGTCTGAGATGGACCTGAGACTCAAATTTAGGGGAATGATAAAGTGGAGCGGACTTGGAGCCTGAATTGGGGACGGAGTTAATGATGCACTTAATTGTGCGTAGTCCTAGGCTAGGCTTGGGTTTGGAAAATGGGTTAATCAGAGTTGAATTCAACCCATAAGCTCAGTCCAGCCTCGTTTTGTTTCAGTGATGAGCTGATCTTGCGCTGTGCTGGGCTGGTCGGTCTGAGTTGTGTTGGACTATGTCGACCCAGCCCGGTTGACAACTCTATGACTCTCTGTCCACCATTATATTTTTTATATTATTATTTTTAGATATTCATAATTAAATAAGTATATGCTTTTATTGTTATTCAGTTGCAAATAAAACTTTACTCCCTCCATCGCATAATAATTGCCACTCTTTTCCATTTCGGTCTGTAACATAATAACTGTCACACTTCATTTTTACCATAAATAGTAAGTAAGTCTCACATTCCACTAATTCACTTTGCTCACATTGTATTATAAATTAATAAAAAATAGTCCCCACTAATTTTTTTAACCAATTTTATTTAGAGTTTTTAAAATCCGTGTCCATAATAAGAGTGACAATTATTGTGGAAAGAGGAGATAATATTTTAAGCAACAAGGAAAGGAAAATGACTACAGTGTACTTGGCAGAAATCTACGATCGTAGAAACTTTATTATTCAATATTCATATACTCCCTGGTTAGTCGCATGTTTGCTTTTCGGCACGGAGATTAAGGAATGAGTGTATAGTAAAGTCAACAATTGCGGCTGTAGGTGATAATTTTTACTAAAAATGGAAAGAGCGCAAATAATTTGGGACGCCCATAAAGGAAAATAGTGCAAGTAACACAGGATGGAGGGAGTACTGGCGCCGAACCAGAGCGGTTTTGTCAAGGGTCGCTTGCTTAGTGATAATGTACTCCTGGCCCAGGAATTGATTCACGATATCAGCAGGTCGCTCATTCAGAAGGCAAACTCGCCTAATCTAGCCCTCAAGCTAGATATGGCAAAGGCCTACGATTGAGTGCAGTGGCCTTTCCTCCTCGTGTTGCTTGAGAGGATGGGATTCCCGCCGGGGTGGGTGAGTATGGTCAGCCGATGCATCTCCTCTTGTTGGTTTTCTGTGCTTGTGAACGGAGCTACGGCAGGTTTCTTCCATTCCACGAGGGGACTTCGCCAGGGAGATCCGTTATCGCCCTCGTTATTCGTGCTGGCAGCGGACTACCTTTCGAGGAGCTTGGACAGGCTAGTGGACACACATCCTGACATGGCCTATAGATGTGCTAGGCGCGCTCCGGTCATATCCCATCTGTCTTATGCCGATGACATTGTCATTTTCGTCAGGGTGCACATACAGTCCGTGGAGAGGCTGGTGCAGTGTCTGGAGCACTATTCCGCCGTCTCGGGTCAGATGGTGAACAAGGGAAAGAGTCACTTCTATCTCTTTGAGAAGTTCGACTCTTGGGCGGCAGAGGTGGCACGGGTGAGTGGTTTCCATCAGGGATTTCTCCCTTTTACCTACCTTGGAGTGCCTATCTATAAGGGGGGTTGAAGGCCGAGTACCTGTTAGATATCCGACAGAAGATGGTGGACCGGATTCACAGTTGGTCACATAGACATCTTTCTCTTGGAGGTCGCCTTTAGGGGTGTGCATTCGGGTTTCGGTTCGGTTTTTTGCCAAAACCGAACCAAAACCGAAAAACTGAATTTAGTTCAAAATCCAAACCGAACCGAACCCGAAAAACCGAAACCGAAAAACCGAAATCCGAACTTAAAAAACCGAAAAACCCGAACAAAATCGAAAAACCTGAAAAAAATAAATATAATATAAATATATATATATATATGTGTATTTTATTTTATTTTATATATACTAATAGAATATTTATATATAATATAAAATTAATAATACATATAATATATATTATATAGTAGAATATATTTAAAGAATATATATATTATATAATATAATATATTAAATTAATAGAATATATATATAATTCGGTTTTTTGGTTTTTCAGTTTTTTTCTTCGCCCGAACCGAACCGAACCGAACCGAACCGAAAAACCGAATTTTTTTTATTTTTAAAACCGAACCGAACCGAAAAACTGAAAAAACCGAACCGAATTTCAAAATTTTGGTTTGGTTCGTTCGGATATTCGGTTTCTGGTTTTTTTGCTCACCCCTAGTCGCCTTGCTCTGATGAAGAGCACCCTTGTCACTATTCATCTTCACATCTTCCAGGTCCTGAAGCCGTATGAGTATTGGATGAAGGATTTGGAGCAGATTTTGGCCAGGTTTTTTGGGGGCACGACTGGGGAGCAGAGGAAGATTCACTGGGTTAGCTGGAAGAAGAAGATTTACTTGCCTTTGGATGAGGGAGGCCTCGGCATCCGTCAATTTCGTGAGCTCGTCAAAGCTTTCAGCATCAAGCTCTAGTGGAGATTTCTCGCACATGATTCTTTGTGGGCACAGTTCACTATGCGCAAGTACTGTTTCCATGCTGGTGCTTTTATTTATCGTTATTCCCCGCATGATAGTTCTATATGGCGTCGCCTTACTCGTATTAGGGGTGAGGTACATGGTTTCATTAGATGGTCCCTAGGCGAAGGGCGGATTAGTTTCTGGGATGACGTGTGGGTCAGGGATCGCCCCCTTAGGACCTATTGTCCACCCGGGACTGATCTTCCTGCTGCTGAGGTCTCTAGGTTCTGGCATGATCATACTTGGCACTGCATGATTATTTGGCTTTGTATGGTGTGCCTTTGTATGTGTTGGATCTTATCAGGGCAGTTCCGATTGAGGTGGGCAGGCGGGATGTGACGCGATGGAGCCTGACTGGCAATGGCGAGTTCTCGACGGCCTCAGCTTGGAAGCTCATCCGGACACGATCCCCTAGACATTTCGGACTTCGCATGGTTTGGAATGCTGGGCTGACCCCGACTATCTCTATTTCATCTGGCGCCTCCTCCTCCAGAGGGTCCCCGTTAAATGTTATGTTCAGACCCGTGGTATCTCTCTCGCATCCAAGTGTCTTTGCTGTGTCTCTTCTTTTTCAGTCGAGTCTTTCCAGCATTTGTTTGTGTCGAGTCCTCTGGCGAGATCGGTTTGGGATTTCTTCGATGGTTGGTTCCCATACATTACCACACACATTCACACGTGCACTGACATTGCACTTAGACTAGGATTTTGGTGGAGGTCCTCTCACAGGGCTCCCACCTTGTACATCAGTTTCATTATCCCTTGCCTTGTATATTGGTTCATTTGGACGGAGAGGAATAGCTGCAAGCACCGCGGCTTTTCTTTTCGTTCTTCCCATGTTATTTGGCAGGTTATTCGGCATCTGCGGATCTTGGTGGCGGCGGGTGTGCTCCTACCCCTTCACTGGCGCTATTGCACTCCGACTGTCGAATTCATGCCTTCGGTTCCTCCTCGCCGGCGAGTTCTGAGGTCCCTGAGTGTGATTTGGCATCCACCCGACGATCCTTGGGTGAAGCTGAACACCGATGGGGCCTTTTTCACCTCGACGGGACAAGCTGGCGGTGGGGGAGTGGTTCGTGGTTCAGACGGTTCTCTCCTGGGGGCCTTTTGCACGCCACTCGTAGCTGGGTCGGCCTTCGAGGCGGAGCTCTTAGCTCTTTTTCACGGGTTGACATTGGTTATGCAGTTCTCTTCGCAGGTTTGGGTTGAGATGGATACAGCAGCAGTGGTATCGGTGTTCACTTCAGGACGCAGAGGAGCAGCGGATGTGAGACATCACATAGCTCGCATTCGCACTTTGCTCTCACAGTTGCATGTTATGTTCTCTCACATCTTTAGAGAGGGCAACCGACCAGCCGATTATCTGGCAGGTAGAGGGTAGAGACCCCTGCCATCATTTTCTTTGATGCGGATTCAGCACCTCGGTATTTGAAGTCGCTTGTAAGGATGGACTAGTTGGGCTATCCGAACTTCAGATTCAGATATCGAGATGGATGACTACTACACTTGGCTCGTGGTTTTGATTTATGGTTTTTATTTTTCCTTTGGAGTTGGCCAACCCTTGGTCATCATCCTTGTGTTTATGTGCTTATTATGTTAGTTTTCTCGATTGTTAGGTGGTTAGTACCCGGTCTGTGGGGATACCATTGTAGCTTTGTTAGCTCTTGCGATCTGTATCTCCTGTGCGGACCGAGTCACTTTTGGACTTGGTTGATGTATGCTTCTTTCGTGATTTTTGATATAGACAGGTTGGGGGTCTGCCTTAACCCCCACCGTGATGGTGTTTGAAAAAAAATAGAAAATTTTATATAACTAATTAATTAATGCAATAGAAAATCTTAATAAACCCAAAAATCAACATTATTCTAATCGTAACAAGAAATTGTTCCTTTTCAAAGATGGTTAATATTAATTGCATATATAATTAAGATTAATAGCCTATAAACATGTTATGTTAGTATAAAATATTCCATGCCACCATCTCATCCGATGGACCTATGCTTCACAGGTATCCACTCATTATCTCGTCTCTTCAAACGCAGCTTGTAACGACCCGCTAAGCCGATATTATTAGAAACAATATTATTAGCTTGATTATGTATATATGTGACTTTTATGTGATTAAATCCGAGCTATGATAGATTGTCGTTGTTTGTTTTGACGTTAGGAAGGTGAATAGAACACATAAATATATTACACCTATATGAATATAATACATTTAAATGAATAAATAAATAAGATCCCAAAATTAAAATCTTGATGTCCGATATATCCAACAAAAGTCGAACGAAAATTTAATTTAATACATCCTTCCTTCTAAAGAAAATCAGGTACTTCAACGCGGACAACCACGAACAGGAACCGAGTATACCTACACCAAATTAAATGAACAAGTGAATAAATACTTAAATAATTACTTTAATAAACAAATAAAATATTTAAAAAAAAAGGAGAGAGAGGGCAGATCCATGGGATCGATTTTTTTCCAGACAACATTAAATGCTGCATAAATAGATTGCAGTAGAAGCCATCATTTTTTGGCATAATATTTGAAGGATACGCCACTTGACATCTATTATGTATAGGTTCAAATCATTTTCTTTTACTCTCCCACATCTAAACCAAATCACATTCCCTCTATAATATTCCTTTCTCAGGCAGTTTTCTACTATTCCGTTCTCTGCATCAAGAAACAAGACTTATTCTTACCAACTTCAATTCAAGGTAATTTCTTCACAATCCCATGAATACGAACCTCCACATTTTAATTTCATGATATCAATTCTTGAAATCACAGTGAGGAGAAACTGACAATTGAAATAGAAGCCGAGAAACTCATCGAGTTGCTTCCTTTTTTTTCACAAATCTGCCAATTGAAGGTATACACTTTCCCCACCCAAATCCAATTCTATACTTGTGCATCTCATGAAATCAGTAACCGAAGCAAATCAATAATTCGGACAATCTAAATCAAATAATCGAAATTCAATTCATAAAATCAAATTAAAAACTTATCTTCGGGGCTGTTCGGGTTGATTTCGGGACGTTTCGGGGTTGGTTCGATGATGAACGATGGCTGGGTTGGACGGACGGCAGCGACTGCTTGAGAAGCCCACACTTTTCGATCATAACCGTCCATGCCTTGACGGCGGCGGAGGAGCTCGCCGGAGAAATTCTGGAGCGATGCGGCGGCGGAGGAGCCCGACGGCAGCAGCGGCGTCGGGCGGCGACGGAGGGGCGAATCGGCGCTACATCCGATGGTTCAGCGGCGTGCGACGGAAGGATCGGACGACACCTACGTCGCCGGAGTACAGTGAGCGTCGGAGGGGAGACGACCGACGACTCTGGTGTGGTGAGGTTGGGGGAAGGCGACGGGATTTGGGGGTGACGAGAGAGAGATTGAAATGGTGAAGGAAAGATAGGTGTTGACCGAGATGGAGGAAGTAGGGGGAATCTCTTTTGCTTTGGGCCATCTTTTTTATTTTGTTTGGGCTCCATCTTTTATTCGTGTTGGGATCAAGTTTTAATTGGAAATATAAGGTGGGGAAATAATTAAGTATATTGGGCATTGTTAATTGATTGAGGAATTAAATTGGGCTATTTCTTTTAGGGCCTCACTAAATAAATTGGAGAAATAAGGTGGGCTAAGATAACAATTATCTTGGGTCAAATTAATTAATCCTTGGACCGATAATTTAATTGTTGAGAATTATTTAATTAATTTCGAAATAATTTTGAAGTATGAATAATTTATCCCAAGTCTGGAAAACATATAATTGTTCTTAACAAAGGGAAATAGTTGCGATACTTCAATTATGCGCTTAAATAAATTTTGGGATTTTTGTTCGATATTATGATGGAAAATACGAGGAGCCAACGGAGGAATTATGGGCGTAAGCGGCCGACCGGCATTGTCCCGCGACGCCTCGGGCGGCCGCTAAGGAAATGAAAAGAAAGAGGGAGACGACGTTCTCAAGTCACAGAAACAATTAAGTTTAATAAAGAAGTGCTATTAATTAAATTTCCCAATTTAATTAATATGCAAGTTTCTAAAATTTTCTAACGGTGAACAAATGATAAAAGAAATAAAGTGGGGGCATGCATTCAAGTATGTGAATTTCTCGAGTCTTATTAGTACGCTGTTTGTTTTCAAAAGGTTATCTCAGCGAGTAAGATCGGAGTAAGAAATTCAAGTTTAAGAAACTAAACGAACAAGGTGAGCTTTCTTATACTAAAATACAAATCGTATTATATGAAAACTCGAACACATGTTTGTGATTTTTAAAGATGTTGTCTTGCCATAAATGTTTTGTGTATGATGCCTATCTGTTTGGCTAAGGCCAAGTGAATTATGAATGATGATATATATGAATCGATTCGATTTTGAGTCCTGGTAGGGTGGTGTCCCTACTTGGAACCTCTGACCGTGAACGGCAAAGCAGGTGACCGTGGAAGGTGGCCACCTTCCCGGCACAAGGATACCTCTGACATGATGGGCAGAGAAGGTGACCGTGCGAGAACACCATCTCGACGGCACAATGTGATCAGATATGGATAAGTACAGGAAAACGGGACTGCAGTCCAATGTAAATATTTTAGTAAGCTCGGGCCTTTTAAATAAACCCCTGAGTGTTACTGTGATGATGGCTTGACAATATTTTTAAATGTATATTTGTATTTTTCGGCAATGTGTTCACTGAGTACTTTTGTACTCAGCCCTGCATATATTTCTAAATGTGCAGGTTGAGCAGTGAAGTGGTGGAGGAAGTGCTATTGAGACAAGACATTTAATTCAGTCAGATTTTGACTCTCGGAGGTTCATGTCTTCATACATGGAACCACGTTCATTTGCTTCCGTTATGCATCTAAAAAGACTCAAGCCTATTTTGTTCAAAACTTTGATATTTTTAATTTTTACAATCAATTACTCGAGTCTTCATGATCGAGCATCTTTCTTCTATGTATCAGCACTTAATTAGTCATGTCTCGCAACCAATGTTTGATTTTATTTTCCCTTATTTCTTTCCCAGCTTCTTATACCCCCGCCCCTAGTCACGGTTCCCCGACTATGCTATCCTTAGCTAGTGCGGTCGTGATACAGCTACACTTGCATTCTGCTGCCTCTGCAAATATAGGGAGTCTTCGATTTATAGGAATATTTCATACGCCAAATGGACGGTTGCACACTGCAAACGGAAGGAGAAAAAGAAAAGGCCATCAAGTGTCTCGAAGCAGCAATCAGACGAAGAACAAGTGAGGTAGTTAAGATACTAAATTGTTTAATGCAGTTGGACAAATACAAGTGGTGAATGCATGTATGCATGTATGTGTTGAAATATGATTAGGGTATAAGCTTGGAGCTATGTGCAAAGGACCGAGTAGGGCTGCTCTCAGAGGTAACACAAATCCTCCGAGAAAACGGACTCTCAGTCACGAGGGCAGGCGTGACAACGGTGGGGGAGCAAGCCGTGAATGTGTTCTACGTGAGTGATGCATCGGGCAAACCAGTAGACGCAATGACCATAGAAGCCCTGCGCAAGGAGACTGGGAAGACGATGAGGCTTAACGTGAAGAAGCCGGCAATGAATACGAAAGCACTCGAAGCAAGTGGTAGGGCAAAGACTAGCTTCTTCTTTGGAGGTTTGCTGGAAAAGTTGCTCCCTTGAGTTTGTACAACAATCTCTCTCTACTTAAAAAACCATTCATGTATTCACAGCTTTCTGCAAGATTTCTATCTATGGTGATTTGTCCCAACTGCATTAATCAAAACTGTAAAAAATAAATCAAGAGCTGTAATAAAAAGCTGTACAATTATACTAGAATTGTTATCATATTGGAACTCTTGTACATAAGGTTTCCATGTAAATTATCAATATATATAGTCTAATTTTCGTGATTTCCATTTTTTATGTAAGTGGTATTTGGCTTTTCTTTTATAGTACTACTATATTTTAAATAATATAGTATTATTTATTTATTTATTTTTCTTTTCATACTGTACCAATATTTTCTTGTTCATACATATATAGCCTAAAATTAGTAACTAAAAAACTTATACATCTCGTCCGTAAATTAATTATTTTAATAGTAATATTTATGATATCAAATTATTATAAAATCTTATTATATTTGAAAATTAGAAGGGTAAAAAAAATATCTATCACACATTTGAATTTATCAACTCTAATAATTGATTTTATCGAACAAAAAACAACAATATTTCTTGAAATAAATAAATATATTTATTTTGTGGAAATCAATTTATAATAATAATTACAAAATGGTGAACCTAGTAGGCAGTAAAAGACTCATAAATTTATTATTATTATTATTATTATTATTATTATTATTATTATTATTATTATTATTATTATTATTAAAAGTTCACTCTTAATATTAATGTTATTAACATATTTCAAAAATTTCGGGGTTCCTCAAAATTGGGGGCCCTAGGTAAAATGTCCCACCATATATATGTGTTCTTCACACAAAAAAAAAGGTGGTAAGTGGAGACGTTGAATTCAACGTATATCTGTTCTCAAAATTCATAAAGCTCTAACTAATTATTCGCTCTAATTTTAAATTGTTTCATAAACAAAATTAAATAATTTTTGAAATAAAGTAATATGGATACGCATTTTGATTAGAACATTGTTGGATCTCTAATATAAATAAAGTGGTCATATATAAACAAATATATATTTTATTTTAAAAATTATAATTAAATTATGTTAACAAAGTTTATATTTTAAATATAGAGAAAGATAAGTTGGTCGCCCCAAAAAGAGCAGCATGAGCGTCTCTTCTTTTCTCTTCTTTTTTTATAAGTTATTATTATTTCAAGTTTACTTAATCTATAAGCTTAATTCAAAGCATGGGAAGGCAACATCTAAATTGGATGTGAGAAACATAATATTTCTCGCCCGTGCGATACAACATATTGAATTTTTTGGAAAAATATCTAAATATTATGTGTCAAATATTAAAAAAAATTAGCTTCTCAAATTTGCTGACACTGGTTAGAATATGTTGGATATCAAATAAAAAAAGTATAAGCACACATCGTGAACATGTGATAAAGCATATAGTTCAACAGTGAAACACAAACACAAAACAATCTATATTAATGTGGATTTAGAAACAACATCCATCATACTTCAGTAGTCCCCTGAATCAATAGAAAGAAGGAAAGGATGTTGTAGGAATGTACCTACAATAGGAAGTTCACAGGAGAAATTGTGATAGTGTTGTTTGCATCAAATGTTATGGTTCCTTTTACTGCCAGCTCATTTCTCCTGACCCTGAAGATGAAAGAAACAAAGACTAAATCAAGAAAAGCTCTTAGCAATAAAACAAAAGTAAGTAATGAAATATGATATAGCTTCTTACTTGTATTCCATCTTCCTGGAAATTACAAAATATTCATTCATAAGTTTTGGAAAACTTCATTGTAAACAACATTAATAGTAGAATACATAGACCCAGATACTTCATCATTACAAACCAAAGTTTTCAATCCCCCACGACTCGTGACTCTAGACACAGCAACATACAATTGGCCGTGGCTAAAGACAAGTCTTTTTAAAAATAATCCCACATGCGCAAGAGGTTGACCTTGGCTCTTGTTAATTGTCATAGCATACGACACCGACAAAGGAAATTGTCGACGTTGAAACTTGAAAGGCAACCTAGGATCAGAAGGTGTTAATGACATCCGAGGAATCAACACTTTATGGCCTTGATTATTAGCACTCAAGACTTTAGCTTCTAAAACATGATCACCTAAACGCGTAATGATCAGTCGTGTCCCATTACACAATCCGTTAGCATGATCTATGTTTCTTAATAGCATAACAGGAGTACCAACCTTCAACAACAACTCATGATTTGGTGTAGCAGAGCACTTAAGATTATTCAAAAATTCTACCGAATGTATCTTCGCGAAACCATTAGAACTTTGATCAGACTTAGATATGCTATCCGAGCTAAAATAAACACGGCCGTCCGATTGATCCAAAGAAATCATATATTGATTAACCAAGTCAACCACATCTAACGTTGGAGCAAGTATAGCTCGATCATGCAAATGGCAGCTCAAATCTTGATTGTTCATATATGCAGGATAAATAGATGTAACAATGTTCTGTAGAGGATCTCCACTATCGGGCAATACAATATCAGTAGGAAGATCGACACTGACTTCACCATCATTTGGACCACCAATAACTCCATCTCCAATAGATGCAATCCACTCAGAAAATGCCTTCAATTTCGATGCTCCCTCGCCAGATTTAATACCAAGAACTCGCATATTTTAAGTCAACCTCAAAACTTTGCAACTACTCCAAAGATATGATGAGTTAATAGTAGCGTTCACAATATCTTGTCGGCTACCTTTAGGCACAACCGGTAAAATCTGTCTAAAATCACCCCCCAAAACAACAGTTTTCCCACCAAATGGCATCTCCATGCTCAACTCATTGCAAACGCTCATAAGGTCACACAAACTCCGATCAACAGCTTCCACACAGTGTTTGTGAACCATAGGAGCTTCGTCCCATATAATAAGTTTTGCTCTCACAATCAACACAGCTAATGCACTGCCTTGTTTTATATTGCAGATTGAATCTTCATTAGGATTGATAGGAATCTTAAACCGGGAATGAGCTGTTCTCCCACCAGGTAACAATAGCGAAGCAATACCACTGGAAGCCACGTTCAAAACAATATCACCTTTTGAACGAATAGCCGCCGACAATGTCTTCCAAATGAAAGTTTTTCATGTGCCTCCATACCCATAAACAAAAAATAGTCCACCGTGATTAGAATTGACAGCAGACATTATCGTATCATACACTTGGTGTTGTTCATCAGTGAACTTCGACACAAAGATTACATGCTCTCTTGCCAATGCTTCTCGGTCATAACATAGCTCATCAGTAATCAATCTATTAATAGAACTTGCCAACGATTGTGTCCTTGGATATGGCATCGAATGAAATTCATGCAAAGTTCTTCCACCGTTAACTAACAATTTCTCAATCTCAAGCAATCCTAAATTTTGAATCTCATCGTCCCCCAACAACAAATCTACAATAATTTTAAAAGTCCATGTAGTTTAAAAAAAACCAAAAAAAAATTATTATGAACGCATATAAAAGCTACGCTTATAAAAAAATAAAATACTTGGATGATGTAAGATTTTGCGTTGTTTATGGATAACATCTTCGCATAAATATTTCCAACAGCTTGTCCACACAATATCTGGCCGTGCAATGGTTTCTGATAGTAACAAACATACAAACAACAATCGTATTCTTTATCATCGTCCAACAACCCCAATGCATAGCAAGCATCTCGAAATGTAGCATACTGAATACCATTACAACACTTAATATCTTCATAAGATGTAGCACCACGAACGACATTCAGTAAACATTTCAAGTAATACGTATCACCAGAACCAGGAGGAACATAGAACAATCTTCCGCTAGAATACCTTTGTTTTCGAAGTTTCCAATGATCAGTGTTCCATACAAACTTCGTGGGGAATTCTGCATAAGTGAGATCTCTGCCTTCCACAAATTTCTTATTTGCTTCCATCCACCCCAAAAATTGGCTTTCACGAACTGAATTGCGATTCATGACACGTTCCAATGGCTCAGAATCTTTATAAACCACATATTGTTCATTTGGTAGATGAAAACTCAATCTTTCAACAGCCGGATCCTTATATTGAATGTCATACCCAAATATTCTCCAAGCGGCTTCACAGGACGATATGTATCTTTAATCATAAAACAAACTAACCTCATCCACAATTTTTTCCACACCAGTAGAACCAGTTTCAAAAAAAGATATTGACACGCGATCATAACCCTTGTTTATGTACTTAAACAAATGCTTGATTGATCGCGATTGATTGCACCATTCCACATTAATATGACCTCCATACTTCATAAGAAGAAACCGATTGTGTTGAACTACAAATCGATTATCTAAAGGCACCCTGTCCTTCAAAATAACACGGGCATTATCTCTACGCCTGTAAATAGGATAACCATCATCATCAAAATTGGTTTCTGCAATATACCGCTTAGGGAAGTATTTCATACATCTTCCGTTAGCCATACACGGAGATGATTTTCTAACAATACCACAAGGACCATGAACCATAAATTCTCTGACATTCGCATAATAGTATGGATCATCTTGGGCATCAGGTATTTCAGCAGAAATGATCTCATCAATACGTCGAGAATCAGGTTGTTTATCCTCTTTGCTTAGGAAAAGCAAAATATGCGCATGAGGTAATCCACGCTTTTGAAATTCGATGGTATAAACAACTGCATAGAAAAAATTTAAAAGCATATATATATATATATATATATATATATATATATATATATATATATATATATATATATATATAATACAATTAAAAAGTTAAACAATTGAACCAAACGTACCTCCTTTTACATCCACATTGAGTCTCTTACTCTTAAGATCCCTAATAAAATTATCCAATTTGATTTTAAAAACCCGACATATAATATCAGGCCGATCAGTTGAACTCAATCCTTTGGGGTCAGCGAATCTTACAATTTCTGGCCACTTTGGGTTACAAGTAAAAGTAATAAATAAACTTGGGTACCCCAACCATCTACATATAGACATAGCATCTTGATAGTTCTGAATCATATATCTAGCGCCACCAACAAAACTGGAAGGCAAAATAATGCGTTTTCCATGTTTCGAACCATCTGTCTCTCCTCTCAAAACTGCGTCAGCCAAACCCTTGTACATCTCAGCACGTAATTTTTTTTGTTGGGTACGTACAAATCTTAAGCGGCCTGCCTCAATCATAGTATATGCATCAACAACAAATTGTAGGAATAATCGCCGTGAGAAAAGAATGGTAGAACACTCATCAACTCGTTCATGTAACCGATATGCAAAATATTCTTTTGGACTAATTCGACTCCTACGACTTGTAGAATCATGTCCAGTAGATTTCGCAAATGGAATGTCATCCGTATAACCATCCTCACCATATGGGAATAAAAGAGGATATTGAAGTGGAAGATAAGAAGGATGGAGCTCATTTATACGCTGCAATTTCCCAGACTTATATTCTATTATAATGTCTCTATCACCAAAAGCTTCACCAAAATCTCCCACAATAAGAACAACAACCTCAGACACAGAAGGAAGATTATAAGTTCTTCCATCTCTACCTCTTTTACCAAGCAATCTCAAATGAACATTCTTATTATTTTCGTCATGAAGTTTTTCTTTGGCCATTCGAAAAGTTTTTACTAACGCATTATTTTCGTCCAGCATCTTTTGAATATCTGATATTATTTCGCGATGAAGATTATTCGCAACATTCTTTT
Organism: Salvia splendens; assembly: GCF_004379255.2. Lineage (NCBI taxonomy): Eukaryota > Viridiplantae > Streptophyta > Magnoliopsida > Lamiales > Lamiaceae > Salvia > Salvia splendens. The sequence goes on along the minus strand of NC_056051.1, from coordinate 3,707,762 downwards.
CCCTAAAAAAATAGTATAATTACTTGGAAATTTTAAAATTAATAAATGAATTCTTTAAAAAGCGAGAATATAAAGCACATACCTCACGGACTCCAACCGATTAGTCACTTCGTTTTCTGTATCATAGATGTACAATTGGGCAAATTTTGACGAGCAACCATCTAACGGCAACAAATTGCCAATCAAGTGGTAATTCTGGCCATGCAAACGGAAAATGGGAGGCGCACGACCGGTGTTCAAGCTATTATCGATTTTACCACCCAGCGAAGTAAAGGCAAACATTGAATTATTGGAGCGAATATTTTTCAAAAAGTGGACACTTTTTAATTGTTTAGAGGACATTAAATCATGTAAGACCTCTGGAGGACGAAAAAGCTTAGGAATCTCGACCTTCCCATTCATACAACATTTTGAAAATTTTGGTTTTTTTGCTTTAGACGGTTTACCCAATCGTTCTTCATACCAAAAATATGCACCACAGAATGAACATAGAAATGAAGCATCACCAATATCCCAGAATTCTACAAAACATTAAACTAAAGTGAGGCAACAAAAAAAAATAATTTAGACATCACAATAAAATTTATCACCCGGCAGGATTAAGCTAAAATATAAATACGTGAAAAATAATACGGTACATTTTTGTAAAATGGAAACATGACTCTGACCGTGAGACTAAAAAATAAAGTACATTTTCATCACACAAAACAAAAAAAAAACTAAAGAACGTACAATTACCACTTCTCCTCATGAGATTTAAGATATTGTTTATCAAAACCTATAATTTAAGATTGCACTGGTGAGACACTTCCTAGTCGAGCTTCATTTCATTGCAATATAATGACCCTATACGCTAAAAACCCAAGCCTTGAAACCTAAATCCTAAACCCTTAACTTTAAAATATACGCATCAAGACCAACAAATGAACGAAATATCAATAAATTCTCCCTCTGTCTTAGTTCAGTTTTACTTTGTTGATCACTTATTCTATTTTGGGGGATTTAGATATGTATTCGATATCTTACACTGGGTCGGCCTACTTGATAATGTTTACTGATAGTAGAGGTTTTTTCACCTGAATCATGGATGTAAATCTGTTTATATGCTCAAATCAAGAAAGTACTTTACAATAGGGCTATGTGAACGGTAAACCTAAAAAAAATCTTGCTTGCATTCATCCAAACATCTATTCACCCGATGATATTATTTATTGGAGCCGAAGTAGTGTTTTGTTGAAGATATACTTGTATTCAATCTAATCAAATAATTGTGTTTCACATGTTCAAGGAATGTAATAGAATGAATGGAATACATATACGAAGGCTCAAAAAATGAAATGCAAAGCTAGACTCAGTAAGATGACCATTCAAGGAATATTTAAAACAATTACATCTCAAATTGAAAGCGAACCTGTGTTGTGAAGCTCCACTGAATTGGATTTAGCAATTTCCTCTTGTGCAGCAGTCGTTTGCGGTTGTAAAGACTTTAACTGTTTTTCCATTGTCTGTGTTTTGGAAAAAAAATCAGTAATTGTGTCAGTAAAAGTAAACTAAATACTTATAGAAATGTAATGGCTTTTAAAAACTTAAAACCCAAATATTCGCAGATAAATATTCGCTATTACCCTAAACCCAAATAAATATTCGTTTTCAAAAATGATTAATGGAGTCTAAGGCTTCATAAGAAACGTTTTTCATTGCTGCATCCAATCACCAAGAATTAATGTACATAATTATTTTTACCGTTACTTATCATTGAACAAAGATATTAATACTTTAAAGGCAATGTCTATATAAATAAAAGAAACCAATTAAAAATATACAATTCATTTTATTAAAAAAAACATTCCTTATAAAGCCATGACTCTGCCAATCAATTTTTTAAGTTAATTTATAACAAATAGAATATAAATACTTGTAAATAGCATTTAATGTAGTTAACAATATAATCATTATAATATGCACAACTTATTGCTGATTTTAATATGTTTTATAATTTATTTGATATTTGAATATAATATCTGGAAAATTTAGATATCCATTAATCAATAATTAATTTTGCAATCATGGATAACGGATTAACTTATACCAATTATTCCAAAAATGCATGTAACGGCTCAATTTATACCAATTATTTCATAAATATCCATATTCATTCCATAACTTATAAATATTGCAAAATAACCATTATTCATAAATTTTGAATAGATATCATAAGAAACGTCCACTAAATACTAAATATTTAAAATTTCACCCAAAATTTTAAATTTAGGATAAAACTCGTCTTTTATATATGTATAGATATTTTATATTAGTATAGATATCAAGTATATGGTTATAAAGATATTTTCATTTTCTAATTCTGGATACATGGATAAATAATACTATAAGGGAATAGTTATTTGTATTAGTTTTGGAATACTTAATGTAATTAGAAAAATAATTTAACTACAATGAAACATATAACACGTTGTATTCCAATAGTGCAACTAAAAGTAATCATAAAACCTCAAAAAAAAATATAGAAATGCATATAACAAAAGCTTATCATCCATCACTTATACCAATGATGTCAACCTAAAAATTGGAAAAACAATAGCAAATACCAAAAAACTTAATAAAAAACATATCCATGGGGTTCATCTAATAAAATAACATTCTATAAACTAATTATTCTCTTGTTTGATCATTAATTTCTTCTGATCACCACCAACAACAATCGTTTGTCCTAAAATTTCAACATCCAAACTTCTTTTCAATGAATCTTTAGCAATCAATTTAGTATGAGTGTCGTTGGCACCAGAGGTAGAGCCATGCAGAACAACGTCCGTTCCAGCAAACTGAATAGAAATGAAAAATATTATTACATGGTAGTGTAAAAAAAGAACATAAAAATAATTTGGGAACAAATCATTACCGGAGAAAGTCCTTCCAAAGTGGGAGAAATTTCCAATCCTGAATTTGAACACCTTGAGTCCAAAGTTGGAGGAATGTACTTATCGACGATTTGAGGGTCATTACAAATTTTATTCACTGTGTATGGTTTATCAATCCAATACTCATTACTGGTTTTTACATGGATTCTAAATAGTAAAGTTTGCCCCAAAAGTTTTTCTTCAATCTCAGGAGGAATATATTCATCAGCTCCAAGCTACAAAAAATAAAAAATATAGATAAAATAAATATGTAATTAAAGGGCCATAAATAATTTGGTATATCACCAAAATACCTCCTCATGGCCAAGTTGAATTTCATCAACTTTTTTCCCTAATAGTTGGACACATTCTCGATCACATAATAGCAATGATGCATTGCTACTACCATCAACAACGTTCACGATGAACCGGAACCTGCAAAACGAAAGCAAGTGGACAGGTCAAATGCGGAAACAAATATAAATGATGATAAGCAATGGGAAATATCAAACCTCGGAATGGCAATTCCATCAGAATTATCACATTCCTCACAGTTGAACCCATTCTTAACCTTCACAACCTTTTTGACACATTGTTTGCATGCCATGTATGACCATTGGCCATAATGACACTCAACATCTTCAATTCTACCACAAATCCAGTAAGAACCATCCTACAGAATACAATAATTAATTTTAAGTTAAATAAAATTAATCTATAAAGAAACAAAAATAGCAAGTAGAATAGGGAAAAATGACCACATCTTCTTGTACATCTGCAAGAGTTTTTACGACCAAGCCATCAAATTCATTAGACACCCTTGTATCAGTAAAATGATAAATTGATTCTTGGGACAAGAAAGCGACGTCACCAGAAATCCTATGATGGTATCACGTGGATGTTAAGACTATTAACATTTCAAGGAGAGTCAATACTATAATAAAGAGTGATTTAAAATCAAAATCTAAATATGTAAGGAAAATTGCTTTACCTCTCTTTGAACTTGGAAATCTCATCAATATCTTGGTTGATGTAAACCCTAGATGTATTAAAATGGGTACTCACACGAATCGTGCCTAAAATTTAACTTTTTAAAGTTATTAATTTGTCACAACAGTAAATTACATATAATTAATACAAAAATGACACTTACAGCGAAACAAAGTTGGCTTGCAAAATTGGACAATAATAATGGGCATTTCTCCTTTAATTCCTTCTAGTTGTTGAAGATAGGAATCAACAACATCTCCCCACAATGTGCAAAAAAGCATGTTATGGCTGTGGAAAAAGGGTTACGTTATAAAAATAACAAAGCGAAACAATTTTCAACACTTACTCGGAATCTGATAGCCGGATTTCGATGAGTCTATATGTAGAATGCGTAACAATTTTTCCAGTGTCGACAACCACACCAATGATATCTGAAACAAAATATGAAGGTAAGAATCGTGGACAAAAAAAGTGTAAAGTAAAGTTAAAGATGCTAAACTTACCAAAAAGTGGTTCGTCACATACATTACCAATCTGCGTAATCTCCTCAAATGACATCAAATTTAAAAGCATTTTTGGAAATTGAGGCTCATTAACTTCAATCATTTGTGTGCTTGAAATCATCTTAATGTGGTATGCATGATTTATAACTGGATTGCGAGGCCGAATTTGCCTCACGAGAAAATTGCGTAGACGAAATATACTCCCTTCCCTAATTAGTGCACCAAACTTTGCATGTAGAATTCATGGAATAGTTGCTTGAATCCTTGTGCCCTGAACACAAAAAAGTCCATAGGTAATGGTTTCATATAACTTGCAAAAACATATCTAAAAAGCACAAAACAACATACCATTCGATCGTGAAGCACACATTCTAGGCTCACGATATTGGTTTTGTCTCTAGGAGCGGCAACTTCATAGACATGGATACAACGGACTTTGATAATCGAATTAGTTTTCGTTAGTTGTAGATCATCGAGCAAGGTGTGGAATGGTTCCATGGTATCAACCTTGCTACTCATGGGAAGAACAAAAAGATGAAGCTTGAGCTGTATAAGGTAAGTATGTATGTGTGGATAGATCAAATCATATAATGTCATATTTATAGGGCAAAAAATGAAGCATGAGACATCATTTTAATTAGTGGAGAAACCTAATCGGCCTACAATTCTATTCTTTTTATATAGATAAAATAAAGATGTGAAAAGTCATACAATTAAAAAATCATAAATCATAAAATTATAATGATAGAGGTTAGAAGAGATAGAAAGTTAAATTATGCAATTAATGGAGAAATACGTTTTCAGTTCATAGCTATTAGCTATATAGATTATTTAGAAGAAATTAGTCAATTGTTTATTTGAATTATGGTCCACGTTTACAAATCATGGTTAAGAATTTTATGGAATACAATATGATATTTGCACCTATGGACCATATATTTATAGCTATGAATTTAAATAGGATAGGTTAATTCTCTGTAATTTAATATTTTGATTAGTGCAGAACCGTTACAATAATTATTTAGAATTCAAGTGGAAATTTGTACCCAATTTCTTTATTTTATGTTGATATCAAATTGATAAGAAACGTCCAATAACCTTAATAGATTAAATATTCTATTAAATTGTGCAATTAATGGAGAAATACGTTTTCAGTTTATAGCTATTAGCTATATTGATTATTCAGAAGAAATTAGTTAATTGTTTATTTGAATTATGGTCCACGTTTACAAATCATGGTTAAGAATTTTATGGAATACAATATGATATTTGCACCTATGGACCATATATTTATAGCTATGAATTTAAATAGGATAGGTTAATTCTCTGTAATTTAATATTTTGATTAGTGCAGAACCGTTACAATAATTATTTAGAATTCAAGTGGAAATTTGTACCCAATTTCTTTATTTTATGTTGATATCAAATTGATAAGAAACGTCCAATAATCTTAATAGATTAAATATTCTATTAAATTGTGCAATTAATGGAGAAATACGTTTTCAGTTCATAGCTATTACCTATATTGATTATTAAGAAGAAATTAGTCAATTGTTTATTTGAATTATGGTCCACGTTTACAAATCATGGTTAAGAATTTTATGGAATACAATATGATATTTGCATCTATGGACCATATAGTTATAGCTATGAATTTAAATAGGATAGGTTAATTCTCTGTAATTTAATATTTTAATTAGTGCTGAACCGTTACAATAATCATTTAAAATTCAGGTGAAAATTTTTACCCAATTACTTTATTTTATGTTGATATCAAATTGATAAGAAACGTCCAATAACAATAAATATTTAATTCCCAGACCAAAATTTTTAATTCCCAAAATACCCCAAAACTCAACTTTTATATATGTATAGATTCTTTTGCTTTACAAAAGGCAACAGTTCACATATAAAGTTGGTTTTGTTTTGCAAAATTCTTCAGTTCACACACAGAGACGTGTGCGATTAAAGAAACCAATCATATGAATAATTACAAAATTAGAAGGATTACTGGTACAAATATATTTATACTCCTATATTATAATTATGTATTTATTTGATAATCTATATAACTAGGTATTATTATTATCTTTATGATTTATTTCATTAGTTATTAGGATTAGAAATTTGATTTATTCAGAAATCTTTTTATACCATACATATTATAGATATGAGCAAAAAATTAAAATGAATACTATTTACAATGAAGAATTAAAATTAGAGTAAATGTCAATTTTGGTCCTAAACATATGACCAAAATATGAATTTGGTCCAAAACATTCATTTTTTGAAAAACATGTCTATAACAAATGAAAAGGTCGACGAAGTAGTCTTTTTTTTACGGTTCCGTCAAAAAACTAACGGTCAATGTTAATTGCACAGTTGCATGACCGTTAGTTTTTTTATGGAACCGTCAAAAAAGGACTACTCCGACAAGGATTTCATTTGTTATGGACCTATTTTTCAAAAAGTGAATGTTTTGGACTAAATTCATATTTTGGTCATATATTTAGGACCAAAATTGACCTTTACTCTTAAAATTATTTTATCATTCTCAGGATTTCTCTCTGCGCCACTCTCCTATCGAACGCCTCTTCTCCCATTTTCCATTTTTTTTGTTCCGATACATATTAAATTATTAATCTATTTTATTTGCTCTCTACTTAATTAACGAAACACTATGAAACTAAGGGAGTAATATATAAACACCTGACTAAGAATGAGGATGAGAATGAAGATGGCAAAGGAAGAGAGATTTAGATATCAAATAATACATAATGGATATGACTATATGGACTATAGTTTCTTTTCTGGAATTAATGACCTAAAAATTTAGTTTAGTTATTAAACTGAAAATATTCTTTTATCAAAATAACCTTAATGTGTGTAAAGAGTGAATTTAGCATTGAAGAATAGATAAGAGAAAGATAGAACATTAAATTAATATTTTAATCTACATTAAAGTTCAATCAATCAAAGCGGCCTAATAACTTTAGTAAAAGATAATGGCAGACAAAAGTAGGATGGATAGGTAACTAACAAATGGCCATTATGTGACAAAACACATGCCCATGATTTGTCTATAAATACAGAATCAGTGGCACCATTATTCTCATCAAAAACCAAAATCTTAGTATCATATTTTCACAAGAAAAATGAGTTCCAAAGTGTTTCTTCTTCTCGGCCTTGTCTTAGCTGTGTCTCTTCTAATCTCTTCAGAAGTAGCTTCAGCTAGAGACCTTGCTGATGTTGATCCATGTATGCTGTTTCTTCCATATTTTATTTCTTCTATATATATATATTGTGTGTGTTTGTGTGGTACTTAATTAATTTTATGTATACTCGTGTGTTTTAAAAGACATATATAAAGGCATAAAATCAAATAGAATGAGTCGAGTAAAATTATCATTTAGATGACTAATTACCAGTACAATGTTATTTTATTGTATACTCCATCCGTCCCTCATTAAGTGTTCATTTTTCCAATTGGTCCGTCCCTCATTAAGTGTTCATTTTTCCAATTGGTCCGTACTCGTTGAAAATCCACTTTCACTTTTTTTTATATCATAAATACGTAATTAGACCACACCATTATACTAACCCATTTCACTCGCATATTATTATAAAATTGATATATAAAAATGAGACTTATATTCTATTAATTTTTTGAACTCATTTTCCGTTACAATTCTTAGGAGAGGGTGTAAAAATAGGAGTAGTTTGTAGTAATTTGATTTTTTTTGTTTAAAACAGCCAAGGAAACTGATGGGCACAGCGGCCACGGAGGCGGCCACGGAGGCGGGCATGGAGGTGGTCACGGAGGTGGCCACGGAGGCGGCCACGGAGGAGGTCATGGAGGTGGCCATGGAGGCAAAGGTGGGTAGTAGTAGTGATGCAGCTAAAAATATACTCCCTCCGTTCCGGCTAAGATGATACATTTCTTGGCCGACACCGGATTTTAGGAGTTATTGGTTGTGTTTAATTGGAGAGAGAAAAAGTGGGTGTCGGTATTAAAATAAAAAGAGAAAGAAAGATAAATATTTTAAAAAGATTGAGAAAAAGTGGTTGAGTATATTAATTGCAGAGAGAAAGTTTTCAAAAAATAAAAGGAAATGCGTTATCTTATTTGAGACAAACTAAAAAGGAAAACATGTCATTTTAAGTGAGACAGAGGGAGAGGAAGTAGTACTATGTTGTATTAACCTTTGTAGTAATTTGATTGTTTATTTAAAACAGCGGAGGAAACTGATGCGCGCGGCGGATACAATCAAGGACATGGAGGCAGCAGTGGAAGCGGACACAGCAGCGGCGGCCATGGAGGAGGCCACGGAGGTCACGGCGGCGGCCACGGAGGAGGCAAGGGTGGGAATTACTAAACGCAGAACTAAGCAGTTGCTAGTTTCAGTTTGTATGTGACATGCCATAATTAAATAAAATGCTATTGGTATGGTTTGAGCTTATGTTGCACTTCTATTAACTACTCTTGTTAATTACTTTTCTTAAAAAAAAAACTTGGGCACAAAACACTCAATTCTAAATTGTTTGATAAAAATGACTAACAAACTTGGCCGGTACTAAACACTCGTTAATTCATTATAAATAACTCAAGCATGAATTCGTAAATTGAATGCATACCACTTTCTATGTCCCTCATTAAATATCTCATATTCATATTTTGGAATGTTCATGATTAAATGGGGCAATATTTTAATTATTCGTTCCATTTTGGGTTAAAATATAAAATGTCTCTTTACTTTAAGCAACTGGGATCCATGGCGTGGAAAGAATGATCCAAAACTTTAGGCCATCCGCAATGGGGCGGACGATGCCACGCCCGATAGCGCGCATCGTCCGCGCCCGCCATCGTCCGCCCCATTGCGGGTGCGTGACATAGGCCGCGGACGATCGTCGCGCCCTATACTAAGGGCACGGAGTATAGCGTGGACGATAACCATCGTCCGCGCCATCGTCCGCCCCATTGCGGCCTACGCGGACGATAGGCCATTGTCCGCGCCATCGTCCGACCCACTGTGGGCTACGCGGACGATCGACGCGGACGATGGCACGCGGTTTCGTTATTTTACAAATAGAGTTCATTTGTAATTTCATTTCACGATTTCACTTTCGAAACTTATTACATTTACATAATTACTACGAAATGGATTCAAGTCCCAATAGACCTATGTTTAGCGGAGAGGCGCGTTGGCCGGGTACAGAACCCGGAGAATATCGTTCGTTCGACGCCGATACCCAGTACGATCCCGATTTCAGTACGGAATCGTACGGGTTGTCTGACATGGAGCCATCTCCAAACCGACCAAGCGCTCCCTCCCGCCGTGACGCCGCAGCGGCCGATCCCGAACTCGCCGCGACCGCTTCCGCCCCAGCCAAAAAGAAGCGGAACCAGCAGCGGGCGCAGAAGTTGCCGCCTCCCGGAAATTGCGATGAGTACGCCCCCGGCCGTACGAACTACACCGACGACGAAACCCTCATTTTGGCCCGGTGTTGGGTAGATATATCGGAAGACCCGATTTTCGCGAACAACCAGAGGAAGGTCGAGTACTGGGAGCGCATCGCCGGCATCTAGAATGAAGCCAAGCCGCCGACCGCGTACAATCACAAACGTGAGCAACTCCGTAAGCACTGGGATCAAGTGAAGAAGCAAGTGAACTTGTACGCGGCGGAGTTCGAGAAGTTCACGCGGGCACAGGGGAGCGGCGAGAGCTTGAGCGACGTGCACGCTAAAGCGCTGTTGTCGTACCGGTCGATGTACGGCGACTTCAAGCACGAGGCCATCTGGGCGCTCTTGAGGGACAAGCAGAAGTTCCAAGGTGGAATTCTGCACACTGGTGCGCGGAAGAGGATGAAGACCACCGAAGCTGGTGATTACACGAGCAGTGGCAGCGGCAATCACCCGGTTGACCTCAACCGGACGTACGTGGATGAAAGGAGTTCCGGCACACCGGTGTCCTCCCGGCTTCAAGGCTACGAAGGCCAAGGGGAAGGCGGCCGCGACCTCATCCTCGACCGCTGCAAACCCATCTCCGTTCCCGAAAACGCTCCCGACCCAGACGGCCACCGCGTTTGAGTCGTTGGCAACAGCGTCGATGGCGAGGACGTTATTGCAGATGCACAAGGCCCTCAAGAAGTGTACCGACCCCGACGAAGCCGAATATCTCCGGCGTTAATCGATGAGCTGCGTCGGAAGTTGGGAATTGCACCGACTTAGTTGTTTTTTTTTGTAAGTTGAATGGTGTAACTTTTTTTATTAATGCGTCATCATTTGTTATTTAGACGTTTTTTATTTACTCGTTACTTGTTATTTGAAAACATTTAAATTAATTAAACAAAACAATAAAATGATTATGTGGCGCGCCTTAGAGCGCCCCACTGCAGGTGAGGGGGAAGGAGGATAAAACTGATGATGTGGCGCGCCATAGGGCACCTCACTCTGATTCCCTTAGGGCACCCGCAACGCTGTGCCGCCCCCGTTCCTATGCCGTTCTGGCGGAACGGTTCCGCGGCGGCACGCGTTGCAGCGTGCATTCCGTCACCATTCCGTGCCGCCCCCGTTCCTATGCCGTGCCGCGTTCCGTTCCGGAGGAACGCGGAACGAAACGTTCCGCCACGCGCCTAGGCGACGTGGCGGCCTCCCATTCGACGCGTGAAGCCCACTCGCTGCCCCGCGAGTGGGCTTCGTCCCGGTGACGCAATAATTCAAAATTTTTTTAAAATATGAATTTAATAAAAAAATTTATTTTTTTTGCAACGGTAATGTGACCGTTTTTTTATATCCGTTTTATATTTTTTTATTTTTTTTATTTTTTTACTCTATAAATACTCCTATTTCATACTCATTTCAATCACAAACACACATCTATTCCTCTCTATTTCAACCCCAATTTTCATCTCAAATCAACTCTCGTTTCCTTCTCCCAAATTTAATCAAACTAATGGATCCTTTTGAACAAATGCGTCAAATATTGCAACAATCACTTGAAGAAGATCGACGACGGGAGGCCGAAGAAGCCGCGCCGCCCCAACGACGCTCCCGTACGTACATCCATCGTAACCGGGAGGAAGCCGCTGCAAGGTTAGTACGCGACTACTTCTGCGATAACCCGGTTTGGGGAGATACGTACTTCCGTCGCCGTTTCCGCATGGGGAAACCTTTATTTCTCCACATCGCGAATACTTTGGCAGCCCGAGAAGAGTTCTTCCAGGAAGGGTACGACGCGGTCGGCCGTCCCAGCCACACGACGCTGCAGAAATGTACTGCAGCAATCCGCCAGCTTGCCACTGGACAAACGGCCGACATGTTCGACGAATACCTCCACATCGGAGACAGCACTGGGCGAATGTGCTTGCTCAAATTCTGCAAAGGCGTCCGGGCAGCCTTCACCGACGAATTTCTCCGGAGGCCAAGCACGACCGATTGTCAGTTCCTGCTCGACCTTCACGAAACAGTGCACAGATTCCCTGGGATGCTCGGCAGCGTCGATTGCATGCACTGGCAATGGAAGAATTGCCCGGTGGCGTGGAAGGGGTCCTACACGAGCGGCCACAAAGGCACCCACCCAACCGTTATACTTGAGGCCGTTGCCGACTACTGCCTTTGGATCTGGCACGCGTACTTCGGGGTCCCCGGGTCGAACAACGACGTAAACGTGCTCCACCAGTCCGACCTCTTGACCGAAGTTTTGGATGGTAAAGCGCCGGCCATCAACTTCGTCGCCAACAACCGGCTTTATAAAATGGGGTACTATCTCGCCGATGGCATCTACCCGAAGTGGCCTACCTTCGTGAAGACGTGCAGTGGGTCTGCGAACCCAAAGCAGGCTCTTTTTGCGCAGAAGCAGGAGGCTGCTCGCAAGGATGTGGAGAGGGCGTTCGGGGTTCTCCAAGCGCGCTTCAACATCATCAAAGCCCCGGCTCGTACGTGGTTCATGGAAAACATGGTCGACATCATGTATACGTGCATAATCTTGCACAACATGATTGTCCAAGACGAAGGACCCGAGGCGGGAAATTGGTTCGACGACGAATCCCCCGGAAGCTCAACCGCAAGTGGAGCGCATTCGTCTATACAAGAACGGTTATCTATTCGTGCAAGGACACGCGACTCTAGTGCCCACACCCAACCCCAACATGATCTAATTGAGCATATTTGGGCAAATTTTGGCGGATGAAATTATTAAAATTGTGTACTTTTATTTTTTTAGGATTTTAATTGTGTGCTTTTTATTTTTTTTATGTTTAAGTTGTAATTTTTTTTAATGTTGTGTGTTTTTTAATAAAGTGTGTTTGTTTTTTAAAGTGTGTTTATTTAAATTGAATTGGGTTGGAAATAAAAAAAATTGAAATTGAATGAATAGTAATTTAAGGAACGGTTAAGGAACGGAGGGTTGCAGGTTCCGTTCCTTAGTTAAGGAATGGAGTAAAAAAGTACAGTGGGGCCCTCAAATAGTAGTTTAAGGAACGGTATAGGAACGGTATAGGAACAGCGTTATGGATGGCCTTATATTTATTGATCTACTATATATATTCGACCTAGAAAAAATAATACTTTGTCCGAACACCTTGGTATTCTCTGTAAGTATTATTAGTTTCAACAATTTAATAATTCAATTGAGAAGTATTCTAAATTCATGACTTGGAATTTCTTGGACTATTCGCAGCGCCAATCTATTTTCTCCTCTCCGTACAAAAGTACAAATAAATTGTTGATCGTACACACGTCTCACCTTTAAAAGAACTATTTTAAATTTTTAATATTTATGATATCAAATCAATACTACTATTATACTTGAAAATTAGAAGTTTAAAAAATATATATATCTCACACTTTTTAATTCATCAACTCTAATAAAAAAATAGATATGTAATTTAATTCCGTGCAATAAATTTATAATAATAAATTCATGGACACTTGCATGCTGCAGAGTTTCAAATTCTCAGAATTTATTCTCTAGATATATTTTTTTAATTTTGAATTAAAAATAAGATTATCGGTAACTAAGATGAAGTTCAAGTGGTAAACCTAGTAGGCTGTAAAAGACTAATGAGTTTCTCGTTTGTGTGAAAAGCAATTATAGTACTAGTCTAGTAGTATGTAATTTGGATACTATACAGTTTGATGAGTAATAAACTCAAGAACCTAGAAAATCAACAATATTTGCAATCGTGGCGAGAAACAATGAGTTAAGGTCAATTTTGGATCTAAACATATATATGATCAAAATACGAATTTAGTTCAAAACATTTACTTTTTGAAAAACATGTTTAAAACAAATGAAATCCTTGCCGAAGTGGTCCGTTTTCTGACGGTTCCATAAAAAAAACTAACAGTCATATGTGCAATCAGCGTTGACCGTTAGTTTTTTGACAGAACCGTAATAAAATGACTACTTTAGCGACATTTTCATTTGTTATACACTCGTTTTTCAAAAAGTGAATGTTCTAAACCAAATTCATATTTTGATCATATGTTTAGAACCAAAATCGACTTTTAATCGGAAACAATTTCTCTTTTTAAGATGGATTCAATATTAATAGCTTATAGATTAACGATTACTAGCCTATAAACATATTTTAAAATTTTGGGGTTCCTCAAATTAGAGGGCCCTAGGCAAAATGTCCCACCACATTCAACGAAATATGTTCTAAAAAGATCTTATCTAAATGCATTAATAAACATTGTTTTGCTTTGCAAAGTCCACAATTCACACACAGAGACGTGTTCGATGAATGAAATCAATTATATGGATAATGTATTTTAAAAAAAGAAGAAATTGAGTTGAAACCAGATAAAATGTTAGTTACAAATTATAAAATTAGAAGGATTTCATGGAATAAAACAACATCCCATAATATTGTTATTTCTATAAATTTATTGTGACAATATATATGGTATTCAACAATGTTTTAATAAAATGGCATGGGTGATATGTACTCATTTCATAGCAATTGATTCCTATTTCATTTCAATCTCAAAATAAGTAAGTACTCATTTTCTCTTTTAACAAAAATCAACTAACCATCTTAATATATCTCTTTAATTTACTTTTAGCTTTATCTATCTATTTTATTTTCTCTCCACTTAATTAAAAATACACTATGGGATCTAAGGAATATACACCTCACTAAGAATACATGCAATTACCCAAAATGGATATGAATATATGGAATTAGTTTCTTTTTTTTGGAATTAATATCCTGGACATTTAGTTTAGTCTAACATTCTTTTATCAAAATAACCTTAAATGTTTATAAAGAAGATTAGTATTGGATCAATAGATAAGACAAAGATAGAACATTAAATTAATATTTTAATCTAATATCGCCGCATGAAGAACTTTATTAAAGATAATGGCAGACAATTGGATTAATTTCAAAAAAGTAGGTTGAATAGCTAACTAACAAAGGGCAAACTCATCACTTAACCCCATTATATGACAAAAACATGCACCCATGAATTGTCTATAAATAGAGATTCAATTGATAGCAATATTCTCATCAAAAACCAAAACCTTAGTATCATATTTTCACAAGAAAAATGAGTTCCAAAGTGCTTCTTCTTGTTGGCCTTTTCTTAGCTATGGCTCTTCTGATTTCTTCAGAAGTAGCTTCAGCCAAAGAGCTTGATTCTGTTGATCCGTGTATGCAATTTTTTCTTTTTCTTGTGTAGTTCAAGAACTAATTAAATTATTAAATAGAGAGAACAAGTTTTCGGAATTAATTTTGTAAATACTAATATTTTTAAATTAGATGTAAGAATGCTACTACTAAAATGAAAAACAGCATAAAATTAATCTAAGTATAATGACATGAAATGAGTTATCATTTGGATAAGTTGCTAAACTAGTTTGATCATTTGTTTTACACAGCTGATGGCCGCGGCGGATACAATGGTGGCGGACACGGTGGAGGAGGTCACGGAGGAGGCCATGGTGGCGGTGGCGGTGGAGGAGGCCACGGAGGCCATGGAGGAGGACACGGAGGCGGTGGAGGAGGTCACGGAGGCGGTGGAGGAGGTCACGGCGGTGGCCATGGAGGGAATTACTGAAGATGAGACTCAGAACTAAGCAGTTACTAGTGTGTGTCTAACATGTGATGAATAAAATGCTATGGGTGTAGTTTGAGGCTCATGTTCATCTACTTCTATTGTGTACTCTTGTTAATTACTTTTAATTAAAAAAAACACATGATGGTTATGATTAAATGCTAATCCATCCTAATCTTTAGTGGTTTTATCTACATTTGCTAACTGTGTCTATTGATATTGGTAGTTAATATGAAGAAATACGACTGGATTCTACATTTTTCACGAACTTAAAACGTAGTCCACGTACCTAGATTATCCAACATGTTACATATAATTTTATTTCGTAGGAATAGTAAATGTGGGGAATACGAAACATGATCAATGTTCGTGATTTTTACTATTAATTTTAAGTATGTGGAAAAAATTCGAAGTTCGGCTGTAAATTCGGGATATTAGCGACTAATAAACGTTATACTAACAATTATATCATAGTTTTGTTAAGTAACAATTATATCCTAACATTTATACTCGGATCAGTTTATGATATCGGAATTTCACTTTAACGGTGAAATCTTGATATAACGTGTTGTAAAAAATTCTATTTTTATTTTTAGAAAACTAGTTATAAATTTTGTGATAGAATTGTAAATTGAAAAAATGAGATAAATTAATACAATTATTAAAGATTATAATAAAATTAATATATTTTAAGTTTAAATATAATTAGTAAAATTATTGAAGAAAAAAATAATTCAAGCATTAATTCTTAAATGAATGTCGACAGGTTTTAGTACTATCTCCGTATAGTTGTCAAATGGGTTTAGCTTGCCTAGACGAAGTGGGCTGGGTTGCGCTGAAATTATTATTTCAAATATTTTATATATTTTAAAATTTTATATTAAATTTAAAATAAAAATATAATACATTTATAAGATTAAACTATTTATAAGATTTTGTATTTTGCACTTATAAAACTCATATAGTCATTGGGTGGTTTTACCGTCCCGGCCTGGCGTTAGGCGTGCCCGTGCCGCAAGCGCGGCGTCCCGACCCGGCGTTGGATGTCTTCCGGGCCGGGCCGGGCCGCAAGTCCCCTCCATTTTTTTCGTTTTATTTACCTAAATATACTCCATTTGTGCACATTTCAATCCTCTTGTATTACAATATTTTCGGCTTCTATGGAGTGGTTTAACAGCGACGAACGCTAGATGAACGAGTTCATCAATGCCAACAATTGGTACGTGCCGCCATCGCCCAACCGGGATGCGACGCCTAGTCCGGGGGTGGCTACCAACATGGAAATAACATCGCCAGTTAGCACTGATGAGTACGAAATCAGTGATATGGAGCCCGTTAAAGGGAGGGGCAAGGGCAAAGTTGCGGATGATGAGGGGCCGAAGAAGTATAGTCCGCAGGAGACATTGTGGCTGGCCAAGAACTTCGTCGACGTCTCTAAGGATCCTATCATCGGCAACTAGCAGAGCGGCAAAGTGTTTTGACAACGGATTGCAGAGAAGTACAACGCTGGTCGTCCTAGAGGGTTGTTCGAGCGTAGCTACGTGAAGCTACGCAAGCATTGGGATTTTTTATTTTCTTTGTCTAGGATTTGTAATTTTCTTTTTTTCGACTGAACAATGAATTTTTCCGGTTTGAATTGTTCAGCGTATTCTATTTTACGAGTAAAATAGGTTGAAGTTGTGTATAGTGCAATTTAATAGTTGTGGCCTGGGATGGGGCCTGCAGGGTTAGAGGAGTTGTGGCCTGAGACTCAAATTTAGGGGAATGATGACGTGGAGGGGACTTGGAGCCTGAATTGGGTACGAGGTTAATGATGCTCTTAATTGTGCGTAGTCCTAGGCCAGGCTTGGGTTTGGAAAATGGGTTAATCAGAGTTGAATTCAACCCATGAGCTCAGTCCAACCCCGTTTTATTTCACTGATGAGCCAATCTTGCGCTGTGTTGGGCACATTGCAGTTGATAATTCTGACTCTCCGTCCATCATTATATTTTTTATATTACTATTTTTTAGATATTCATAATTAAATAAGTATCTACTTTTATTGTTACTTAGTTGTAAATAAAACTTTACTCCCTCCGTCTCATAATAATTGTCACTTTTTTCCATTTCGGTCCGTCTCACAATAACTGTCACACTTCATTTTTTTACCATAAATGATAAGTAGGTCTCACATTCTACAAATTTACTTTACTCACATTTTATTATAAAATCAATAAAAAAATAGTCATCACTAATTTTTTTTAACCAACTTTATTTAAAGTTTTTAAAATCCGTATCCATAATAAGAGTGATAATTAGTGTGAAAAGATTGGGATAATATTTTAAGCAACAAGGAAAGGAAAATGACTACAGTGTACTTGCCAGAAATCTACGATCGTAGAAAGAATGGCCCAAAACTTTATTATTCAATATTCATATACTACCTTGTAGAGGAAAGTGACAGCAGTATAAGCTACTTGGCGACTTTATATTATACCAACGATACATGATAGTGACAGCAGTCAGTACTATCTACTACTCGACTTTATATTATACCTACGAATAATACTTTGTCGGATCTTTATCTCTATGGTATACTTTGTGTCAGTTTCTTTATTTATATTTTTCCTCCGCCAGACCAATTATTAAATAATATAATAATGGTAAATTTAGATTTTATTATGTTCCGATTACCTCCATCCAATAATAAAAATAACATTTTGTCATTTCGATCAGCCCTACAATAGAGTCATATTTCACTTTTACCATAAATGATAAGTAGGCGCACGTTCCATCAATTTATTCTACTCACATTTTATTATAAAAATAATATATATAAGCGGGACTCATAGTCCATTAATTTATTCAACCCACTTTTCTTTACCTTTTTAAAACATGTGTCCACACTAAAGGTAACTTCTATTGTGAGATAGAGTATAAGTTAAACTGAAAAATAATCTAAATTTATCTAATTCAACAATTAGATTTTAATGGAATCTAATAATAAAAAATCGACAACATTCTACGTGCAATAGAAAATTTTATATAACTAATTAATTAATGCAATAGAAAATCTTAATAAACTCAAAAATCAACATTATTCCAATCGTAACAAGAAATAGTTCCTTTTTAAAGATGGTTAATATTAATTGCATATATATTTAAGATTAATAGCCTATAAACATGTTATGTTAGTATAAAATATTGGGGTTTCCTAAATTTGGGGCTCTAAGCAAGTCCCACCCACATGTGTTATTTCCCACAAAACAAGGTGGTACGTGGATACAAATAAATTTAATTTGCAACCATATTTTCTACATCTATATGTCCCACAAGATTTACAAAGATATCTAGTCTTATCTAAATGCATTAACAAAACTTTGTCTTGCTTTGCAAAAGTCCACACTTCACACAGAGGCTCGACGTTAACTTTGTTTTGTTGTGCAAAATTCCTCAGTTCACACAGCCGAGAGAAACCAATCATGCTATGGAGTCAAAAAAAAGAAGAAAAAATATGTTTTGAGTTGCTATTAGGGAGAAAGAAAATCGCAAATTATAAAATATTAATGGGATATAAACAACAACAACATCACATAATATTGTTATTCTCATGTCCAAAAAATGCTTCTCGGAACAGACAAGGATACACCTAGCAACAAAAGAATACATGCAATTTCCCAAAATGAATATTAATACTCCATCCATATCCTATTAAGTTTTCATTTTTCCCATTTCTGTCTTTCCTTCATTAATTGTCAATTTTCACTTTTTACCATAAATAATAAATATGTCAAGTACGATAATCCAACACGAACACGTACACGATTAATCTGATACGAACACACAATTTAACAATATGTTAAAGTAGAGTCATTTCTCTTTTCGGGCAAAAGTAACTTATTTTCTCTCTCATACTTTATTGTTACGCTTACTTTATTCTCTCTACTCTTTTCTTTCCTACTTTATTATCTCTTCATTTAATAAAGAATGAAGTGAGAAATGAAAAAGTTAGATAGATAAAGAGAGAGTTAAGTAAGTGAGAAGAAATGTGTTCATTTTTATTAAAAATGAAATGACTCTACTACATGAAATTTATCAAAATGGTAAAATGACTCTTCTACTATGAAACGTATGAAATATTAAATTAATCGTTATTAATCTCTATGCTCAAAAGAAATAATTTTACTACTGCGAAACAAAATAAAGGGAGTATAAAATAAAATAAATAAATTTTGAGCTCTATTAAATTTAATAAAAGGGAGCCTAATTTCGTAGCACGCAATACTTTATAAGTAAAAGATAATGACTTTTGGATTGATTGGGAAAAGTAGGTTGAATAGCCACCTAACAAAGGGCTTACTCATCACCTTGCCATAAATGTGACAAAAACACAAGCTCCAAAATTGGCTATAAATACAGAACCAGTCGCAGCATCACACTCACCAAAAACAAATATCATATTTTGAGTGGAGAAAATGAGTTCCAAAGCGATTCTTCTTCTAGGCCTTTTCTTGGCTGTGGCTCTTCTGGTTTCTTCACAAGTAGCTTCCGCTACCGTTGATCCATGTAAGCAATATTTTCTTTTTCCCACCTATATGTGTTGTGTGGTACTGTTGTACAAAATCTAATAACTTTGTCAGAAAAAGTTTCATAATTAATTTTGCAAACACTCATTTTTAAAATATATAGATATATATATGCATAATGCATGTGTGTTATTAATAAAATGTGAGTACTAGTTAAGAACAATAGTAAAATTTAGCACAATGACTTTAGTGTGTTCATGAAAAATAGTCTCATTTTGCTAGACTTTGTGTTCATGAAAAATAGTCTCATTTTGCTATTTTTGGATATCCATGAAATATATGGTCATTTTTAAAAATTGAAAGTTTATCTATCATACTTTACTCACTTTTGTTCCTTTGTCCCTTATTTTACTTACTTTTTGTTGATATCTATCTTACTTTACTTATTTTTTCTCATTTTCTCATACTTTATTAATTTCTCGTTAAAACTCGTGTCGTCCACAAATGAGACTATTTATTTTGGACGGAGGGAGTATCATTTATTCTAACTCCAGTGGCTAAACTAGTTTGATCATTTGCTATGCACAGCCAAGGAAACCGATCGGCGCGGCGGATACAATGGTGGTGGTGGCGGATACGGCGGTGGAGGCGGATACGGCGGTGGAGGCAATGGTGGTGGCCGTGGAGGCGGATACGGCGGTGGAGGCAATGGTGGTGGCCGTGGAGGCTACGGAGGAGGCGGTCATGGAGGCTACGGAGGGGGCGGCCATGGAGGCTACGGAGGTGGGCATGGAGGCAATGGTGGAGGAGGCCACGGAGGCTACGGAGGGGGCGGCCATGGAGGCTACGGAGGAGGCGGTCATGGAGGGTACGGAGGGGGCAAGGGAGGAGGCGGAGGAGGCCACGGAGGCAACCGTGGTGGGCGCGGAGGCCATGGAGGAGACGAAGGTGGCAATTAATGTCCCCATGGATGCTGAAGGAAGGGTTATGAAGCCATTGCTATTTGCTAGTGTGTATCTAATATGCCATCAATAAAATGCAATGGATATCTACTTCTATTAACTACTCCGGTTAATTACTTTTCATAAAAAGATGTGATGGCTATTAACGAATCTATCCTAATTATATCAACCGTCATTGGTCATAAAACAAGAAATTCGATGAACATGACTAACAAACTTGGATACTGAACACTCAATCCTAAATTTTGTTTAAGAACAAGAAGATCATTCGCCCATGAACGAGGATAAATATTGACGTAGACCTTAATTTTATAAATTGGATCGTGGTTTAATCGTAACGTGCATGTGAAATAAAATGATACTCCCTCCATCCTACAACACTACTTGACACACTTCTTTTTCGCAGTTATTTCAGATTTCAGAAAAATAATAATGAAGGAGTAGTTAAAGTGGGAAAAAATTAAAGTAAAAAAGAAAATAATGTAGAAAAAGAAATGTATCAAGTAGCATGACACAGAAGGAATATAGAAGAATGTTAGATCATCCACATCCATGTCTTAATACCGTCTTATCCCTTAACTATTCATGGGCCTCACAACACTTTTTACCCCATCTCTTAACTAAGAGACAACACCTGTAACCCTCCATCTCTTAACCATCTCATCCATTAACTATTCATTCTATTTCATTTTTTATTTTTATTCCTAACAAATTCAATTAATAAAAACACACTTCATTAAATAAAAGAAAATTACAATTTAAAATCCTAAAAACATAATTTAAAATACTAGAAATTAAAAATTGTACACTTAAATTATAAAAACTACTCCGCCGGCGAATCATCCCCCGAAGGCGGTGGCGGTGCACCCGTTTGAGGCGGAATAGCAAGTTGTCTTGCCAGATACGCAATGTTGGCAATATGGGCTTGATATTAGTCAGGCGTCATGCGGGAAGTGTCAGCCATCGTGGCGGTGAAGTACATGGACATTAGGAAGGGCGGCGGCGTGCCTTGGGAGCCCGCCTGGCATGATTCGCCTCGGCCCCTCCCTGCGCAAGCTCTAGCCGCCTTCGCCGCCTTGTTCCCTTGCGGCCGACGTCGTGTACCAGAGGCGCCCCCTGCATCGGATGTCGGGAACTCAACCTCTTGTGAGGCGTTGCCTTCCCCGCCCTCACTAGACGAGTATTGGCCACCCGCCGTGTGCTTCGTGCCCGTGCTGGACTGGACACCGCCAGCCCACCTATCAACCTCTTTGACCGACTGCCAAACATCGGCAAATTTGAAATCTTTGCCGATGTCGACTTTAAAGACTCGCAAAGCCTCTCTCAGAATGTCGGCTCCACATGCTCCGCTTCGGTAATTCTCCGCTTCATGCTTGTAGACCCCACAAAATATTTTGATATCTTTGTCGGCTCGCTCAAAATGACTGCGAAGCATCTTCATGTTGCGACTGAAGGTCCCCCTCGGCTTTTGCTCGTTGTATATGTCGGTGACCTTATCCCAAAAATACTTGCGGGATTGTTGATTCCCGACGATGGGATCGTATGACGTGATGATCTAAGCTTCGAACAGAGCCATCGTCTCCGCGGAGCTGTATGGATGACGGACTACGTCATCCGCCGCCTCGTCTTCCTCCTGTTCTGGCTCGTCCTCCTCCGCCTCCTCCTGTTCTAGCTCCGGTCGGGAGGTTTTCCGGAGTGTAGTATGCCCATACCTCGGGGACGGAGGGACTATAGTATGCATCAATTGGAAAAGATGGTGTTTGGTACGCTGGCGTCGATGAGCCTTGGGTGCCTGGCGACGAACCGGAACCGGAAGCACCCAAAACATTGTACATGCCCCCCAGTCGACAAATGCATTCAAGTCGTAGCCGCCCTCACCGCCGGAGTTTCCGTCACCGGGCATTTTTGCATAAATTGGAGAGGAAAGAGAGATGATATGATAGTGATGAGAAGAAAAAAAAGATGAGAGATAGTGTGTTTGTGTGTAAAATAAAAGAGGTAATGGGAGTATTTATAGAACAAAAAAAGAAAAAAATTAAATTCAAACGGTAATATTACCGTTTTAAATTTTTAATTTAAAAAAAATTTTATTTATTGGGCGTCACGCCTCGCGCCAGAGCTCGCCACGTGGCGCTGGCACGTGGCAAGCTGTCTCGCCAGCTTCATCTTCCCGGAGGGACACGCGACGCGACGGACATCCCCATCTCCATCTCGATGCTGGCTCGTCTCGCCGAGACGAGTCCGAGCCCGCATCAAGATGGCGATGCAGATGTGCTTACTCTCTTTGTCGGTTATTTATGGTCTAATTTTGATTCGGCCAATGATTTTAAGAAATTATTTGACTTTGCGAAGAAAATTAGAGAAATTATTAGTGAAATTTGGATCTCACTTTTATATATAGGTGTTATAATCAAATATGAGTGTAATGATTTTTTTTATATTGAATAAAAGGCTCAAACCACCAATTGCGGTGAGCAAAAACAAAAACGGACAACAAGATCATCGAACAAGAACGAACATCAAGTCAAAAAAACAAAGACATAGAAGAAACGAACGACAAAAACTATAACCAACACACCTCCCGCCAACAAAGAATGCAACAAAGATGCAAAAGCAACACCACTGCCAAAAGCCAAGAACTATCCCAACTGTAAGCAAAAGAGGGCAAAAGAGGCGAGATGAAGTTCACCTTGGTAACATTTGGCAAGTGGTATTGATTCTTCGATGAGTGAAATGATTTAATTCAATGATGTGATACACTTACCTAAAATAGAAAAAAAAGAGTAAATGATGCTTTAAATTAAGAACATCCAAAATACTCCCTCCGTTTTTTTAAAATAGAAACATTTGAAACGACATGTGTTTTAATGCATAATTTGATAAAGTAAGAGAGAGAGAAAAAAAGTGGTAAAGTAAGAGAGATGGAGAGAAAAAGTGGGAAAGTAAGAGAGAGTGAGAGAAAAATTAATGTTAGTGGATTACAGGGTCCACTTTATTAGTGGTATAAGTGGTAAATAAATTAATGAATAGGGGTGTAAAGATTTCCTAAAATAGAAAATTTAAAAATTGTTATTTTTAAGGAACGGACTAAAATGGAAAGAGTTGTTATTTTTAAAATACGAGGGAGTAGTAAACTAAAATGAGTCATTTTTTCAAAATGATAAAATAATTTATTTTTTAAACTAAAATGAGTCATTTTTTCAAAATGATAAAATAATTTATTTTTTACTTAGAAATATCTATATGAAAACTTAATAAAGATCCTGATAGATTTCGTTTAAAAGCATTAATAGAATCAATATGGATTGCGATAAAATCTAAACTGATTTAAATATAAACAATGAAATGATTTAGGAAAGACTAAATTCGAGCATTATTTTATGAATATATCCCTATAAGTTTTATTGCATCGATCAACAAAAATAATTAGTATACATTTTTATTTTGGATTGTCAATTAAATATTTTTTTAAACAGAAAATCATAGTATTATAAAAAAAAGTCAATATTGTACACAAGAAAATGACTTTGTCGGAATTCTACGGGCCTTCATAGAATGGCACAAGTCTATTAAATTCATCGACAGGACTAGTCGACTTTGCATTTAGTTTCTTTATTGTGCCGACTATAGTTACCTCTATGAGAATAATTATATACTCGCTCCATTATAATTAAAAAGGAAATATTTTTTTAACTGTCCTATTAAAAATAACATCATCTCTATTTTTTATCTTAATTTATTCTTTCTACTTTTACAAAATATCCGTACATAAAATTTCATATCGAAAAACAAATGTTAAGACAAAGAGAGTAGTATTAAACATATTTAATACTAATAGAAAATATAGATTTGATTAGATTTCACATATGTTGAAAAGTCTTCTAAATTACCTCAAGACTGGATATTGGTGTATTGCAACACTTAGATTTAATTCTCATTAGATTAGAAGTAAACTTTATTACTATTTAAATATTTATCTTTTAATCATAGATTAAATGTATATATCATTATATGTAGAGGAATGCATTACTCGTACAACTCCCTTAAAATGATAACTCAATCTGAATCACTAAATTTGAGAATGGGTATTCCATATTCATTTCGAAAAAAGTAATTGTAATTGAACAATAACATATTCAAGCTTCATTAGCTTTCAACCTAATCACTTTATCTCTACTAAAAATTATCTTAAAGAAATGATAATTTCCTAATAAGTTTTAGTTTTGCATTACTTTAGTGAATATATGTAGAGAAAGATTCCAATGAAAAAGCTCATGAAAAAGGAGAATTTTGTATTATGAATTGAAGATCAACATGAATACATTTTGTTACTAAATTAATGCATAAATAAACCACAAATAATTCTCTTGTAAATATGATTTTGTCAATCTTTACTTTGACAAACATTAGTGTGCTGAATCTACAATAATCAGTATATATTATTACAAGTGCAGTATGAAGTTTAATAAACTCAATATTATTTACAAATAGTAAAGAGTAATAATTAATTTTTTTGAGATGGATTTAATATTAAAGTGAATTACATTTTTAGGTTCTATACTTTCAGTGACGAACATTTAGGGTCCCTATACTTGTAAAATATCATTTGCGGCCTTTATACTATACCAATTGCTCGTTTCAGGTGTTTTTTCACATTTTGACCTTATTTTTGTACAAAAAGGCCACCAAAAGCCTAAAAGGCCTTTTTATACACTCACTCTCCAAAAGTAGATACCACTACTTATTTTGATATTTATGTTAGTTTGGGTACATTAACTATCATTTGTGTTTTATTTGAATAATTTTGTTTGGATTGGTTATATTGTGCACAACTGATACGCTCGGATTTCACACTATTTTAAGGCCATTATTTGGTTTGTTTTGAGTGTTAAAATTTCATTACATGTCCATCATTTGCATATTCTATCCATTTTGGTATTTTGACGTGTTTTGTGAGAAATGTGCAAAATAAAGTAGAAAAAGAGCATAAATAGGTCAAAATTCGAAAGCTGGAACTGAAGCGCAACCCAACGGCCAGCTGCACCCAATGCAGCGGTCGCTGCAACCATTCCAGAGAGTTCTGGAGTTGTCTAGCGGCCCGCTGGGTGCATGCCAGCGGCCCGCCGGGCCCGGTCGCGCACGACAGCCTGTGTTCAAACTCATTTTGCTAGGATTCTGAAGTCCGATCAGGGCGTGCTACATTCCATTCTGAATAACAGTGAAGACAGACCATCCTCAGCGGTCCGCTGGACTGCAGTCAGCGACCGTTGTGGTAAGTCAGACGCCACATTTTCATATAAGGTATGTTTCCTCCTTACTTCTTTCATTCTTTTTCTTTCTGGCCATAGAATCCACTTTCCTCCTCCCCTCTTTAAATTTTATTTTCTCCACATTATTCACACACCAACACTTCAAATTCACATCACCTACTCAAATTCTTTGAATTCTATCAAATTGTTTTTATGCTCAATTGTCAACCAACGCAATGTACGTTCTTCTTGTAATTTTGGAGCATTGATCTTGAATCCTTTCCTTGAATGACTTTTTTGTTGGTATATACATTTTGGTAGTGTAGATTAGAGTTTGAAGCGGGATGATATACTTGTGATAATTTGTTGGTGAATTTGTGAGTTGGATTTGTTGGAATTAATTATTGTTGGGTGTGCTTGAATTAGCTTCTTTTAGTGGATGATATTTGAATACCCCGTTGACTTGATTGTTGATACGCATAGTTCATGTTCATAGCATTGTGAGGCTATTTTATCTTGCATAACTTGTGTATATTTTTGAGCTTATATTGTTTTGCATGATCATGGTCTATTGTTGAAAATTCTTGCAAATTATTGGGGGATAGAGATCATGATGGGGGATGATTTTTGAATCAAGGAAGATTAATTGGTTTTGCATGTGATTATTTTTACATCTTGATTCGAGTTTGGGGAATTGCCAAATATTATGCGTTGCAACCTACTACAATTTTCTCCATTCTATGCTCACATTGCGAAATTGTAGGTACAAAGGCATCCCAAAGGAATTCCCACGATGGGGGATAACTCATGAACTTCAAAGAACGTCAAGCTAAAGACGAAAAATAAGCGCTTGTTGGGAGGCAACCCAACGCTTTTCCAGTTTTTAAGTTGTTTTTTGTTTTGTTTTTTTTTCTTGTTTTATTGAATTTTTCGCAGGTTCTGGACTCTTCCCAGCGACCGTTGGCGCTTACGCAGCGGCCCGCTAGGAACGCGCAGGAAGTAACTGGACTCCGGCCAGCGACCGCTAGCGTTTACGCAGCGGCCCGCTGGTCACGCACTGGAACGGTTCTGACCCTTTCCTAGCGACCGTTGAAGACGTCCAACGGTCCGCTAGCCATTCATTGCTCTCCAGCCGTGAATTTTTGATTTTTTCAAATTTTCACCCGTCCAACCTCTACGCGAAAAATTTCAAGGTATCTTTATTGCTTTATATAGTTTACTCACGTGCCTACCGACTCTACAAACTTATCTTACACTTTGTTGTAAATAAGTTTGGGGGAATGAAGTGGTGGACCGTGAGCTTAGGTTTTTGTGTTTGTTTTTATTTTTGTTTTTGAAAATTCCTGAAGGTGAATCCAAGTCTTGAACATAACATGAAGAACTTAGGACACGCATGCTTAGGGACACATTAGACCGAGTTGCCTATGATATTAAGTTCTTTCATCATTGATTAAGTATAGCTTGACGTTTTAATTTGATGGTTTGGTAAAAAGGTGCATAATTAGTGAATTGCTTGTTCGCCTTGAATCATTCCCATCCCTTGTGAGATTTGAGCCTTAATTTATTTCATGTGTGATTTATTTGCATTCATGTATATGTTTCTAAAACTTGCTCCTAGCCTGCCTAAGTTTACATAGTGTTTAAGTTGATTTAAGAGGATGTTAGGCCATCTTTTCATACCTACTTTTATATCCAAAATTTTTTGACCCTTCAAAAAAAAATCTTTATCCATTTGGAGCCAATTTTGAGCCTTTAAGCCTATTCTTTGGAAGTCAAATCAATAGGGACAATTCCTTGGGTTAGTATAGTTTATATTTGATCTTTTATAAAGGAATTGGATAGATAAGGGGGAAATTATGAAAAGAGAAAAGTAGTGTGCTCAAATGTAGAAAAGTGCAAGTTGTGAAATAGAAAAATTCAAAAGTGTGCTTAATCTAGAAAGGATTCCTATGAAAGAAAAGAAAACGAAAGAAAGGTTGTGAAGAAAAGAAATATCAAAGGTTTGGGAATGTGAGTTGAAGGAGAATAAATGTTAAAAGTGTCTTGGGTTTATAAGAAAAGTGGAGTTTATTTTACTCTACTTGAGATTTTTATTTTAGCCACTTTTTAGCCAAATATTCCTCATCTACCAAATAGCCTACATTACAACCCAAAAAATAAAGACCTTTCGGACTTTTGATGCTTAATCACATCTAGTAGAGGAGGGATTAGACTTTTAGCAAGCCTATGTAAACTTTGCATGATGCATGATTTGAGTGCTTATACACATTACCTTATACACTTTGAGAGTGAGAGAATACTTCCCATCTTTGAAAGTTTGTCACATGTGAGTGCATGAATTCAAGGTGTTCCACGAGCTAGTAATAAAAGTGCATTAATAAGTCTTGCTTGATATGATTGCGGTAATTCATGTTTAATCTATTTATTCCATACTTGAAGCAATTATGACGTCTAGTCGGTCTAGTCCTTGTGCAATCTGTCCTTCTATTTTATATTTCTTTCTTGTTTTGTTTGAGGACAAACAAATATTCAAGTTTGGGGGTATGATACGCTCGGATTTTGCACTGTTTTAAGGCCATTATTGGTTCGTTTTGAGTGTTAAAATTGCATTACATGTCCATTATTTGCATATTTTATCCATTTTGATATTTTGACGAGTTTTGTGAGGAATGTGCAAAATAAAGCAGAAAAAGAGCATAAAAAGGTCAAAATTCGAAAGCTGGAACTGAAGTGCAACCCAGCGGCCCGCTGCAACCATTCCAGAGAGTTCTGGAGCTGTCTAGCGGCCCGCTGGGCGCTTGCCAGTGGCCCGTCGGGCCCGGTCTCGCACGACAGCTTATGTTCAAACTCATTTTGCTGGCCATTCTGAAGTCCGATCAGGGCGTGCTACATACCATTCTTTTCGTCTTAGGGAGCCCTAAGGCTCCTCCTCCAACCTTAATCATTCATCTAGACCTTCTCTTTGCCTAATATTTCCTGAGTTCAAAAGTTAAGAGTACTTCATTGTGCAAGGGGTTGGAGAAGGATTCAAGAAGATCATCAAGGCTATAAGGACTCAACCTTCGGGTTTTATTTGCTTTAGTTCTTATGCTCTCATTGTCTTCCTTCAATTTATGTTTTTAGTTTATTCAATTATGTGTAACCAAACTCATAGGATTCTATGGATGTGTTAGTACGACTTTGGTTATATAATTCCGTTTTCGACTTAATATCCGTTTGTTCTTACTTTGTTTCTTCCTTGAGTTGTTCTATAATACTTCACGTTTGAGTGAGATATTCGGTGATGGTTTAATATAGCTTGCTACATAATCGTGAGAGGAGGTTGGCCAGTTAGATCCACTTAATAGACACTACAATTAGCTTCCTTTAAAACGGCACTGTTAATTGAGAGTGAGGAGCTTTTAGGAGTTACGTATCTAAGATTGACAACCCTAGTGTTTGTAATCAACGTTTGCATCGCATGAGCATAAGCTAGGTGACTCGTTCTATCAAAGTAAGAACTGTGCTAGGGTGTTGTAGCTGAAATTTGTATAACCATAATAGTGAACCCACATTCCTGGAATTCTCTTATATCTTATCTTTTATCTTTGTGATTTATTTGCAATTAGTTGGTTACTTGCTTTTACTTGTTTTATTTTCAAAAAATCCCCAAAACTCTTGTTTCTCTAGATAGTATTTGACGCTTAGTACATGATAGACAGGTGCAATTATATTCCCCGTGTTCGATATCCCGGTACTGACCTTTAGCTATACTATTCATACTCTGTATACTTGCAGGTATTTATAGTGCTAATAAAAAGTGCATCAACAGCCCACTCACAGGGGCGGAACTAGTAAAAAGAAGGGTGTAACTTGAGCCCCTACTAAAAAAAAAAATGTTTTTCTTCTTCAAAAATTTTCTAAACTTTTACAAATAATGTTTAGTCCTTATAGAAATTCTGTTGCATAAGAGTAAATGGTCACTATTGAATGAATGAGAAAGGCCGAATCAAAGAAAGTATAAGCTTACATAGATTAAAAATGATTTTCTACCGCTTCATGTAGAAGCAACCTAGTTGGCAATAAAAATGAAATAATAGCAGTATAATATTATTTTTTATTATTATCACTCTATACTTTTAAAATATTAAATTATTTGTGCTTAAAAGCCACGATATTTTAAATTTTTCTAAACACTTTTCAAATTTGTACCCTTTTTTATATATCATCTTTTATTTGATTCATTATAGTTTGAGGAAATAGAATATGTGCTTTATAGTAAATCAATTTTTATTAAGTTAAAATCCAAGATTAAAACTATATATGCATATTTTTTAGATTATAACCAATCTAAATAAAAATTATTTCGAATAAAATATAAATCATAGTTAAAGTACCCAAACTAACATAAATGTAGTAACTACTTTTCGAGAGTGAATGTATAAAAATGCCCTTTAGGCTTTTGGGGGTGTTTTTGTCTGAAAATTTAGTCAACAAGTGAAAAATTATCTGAAACGAACAATTGGTATAGTATGAGGATCGCAAATTATATTTTACAAGTATAGGGACCGCAAATGTTTATCGCTGAAAGTATAGAGCCTAAAAATGTAATTCAGTCTTAATATTAATAGCTTATAGAGTTAATATTAATAGCCTGTTCACGTATTTTAAAATTTTGGGGTTCCTCAAATTTGGGGGCCCTAGAAAAATGTCTCAGAAAAAAAATGTACGTGGATACATTGAATCCAATTGGCAATTTAATTTGTTCTCACTCTATGTCCCACTTCTCTGAAGGTATTAATAAACTTTGTTGTGATTTGCAAAAGTCCAGAGTTCACACACAGGCCACATGTGCTATGAAACAACCAATAAAACAATGGATTTTTTTAAAAAAAATATCTTTTAAAAGAAATGTGAGAAAAAGAGAATAGCAAATTATAGTAATTTTTAAATTAAGATTAAAAAAAACACATAATCTATTATGCAACCCTAAGAAAGAAACAGTGTCTAACACATACACCCCATTTAGAAACTATAAGTATAATGCGACATGAAATCTATGCACTATTCTCTTCCTTATACACAGTTAGATCACCGTCGAATTAAATTCCTTCTGTAAATAACTCACCCTTAATCATGTAGCATATTTAGTCTACTCTCATATTCATGACCACACATACTACAAGATGTCAATGTCAATGTGTTGTTTTGCTTAGGTCTTATCTGTGTTTTGTGTTTCGTAGTATAGAGCTTTGTTGGTTGTTCTATTGAACTTTGCTTACTACTCTAGATAGTTTGTGTTATTAGTGTTATTTTCTATGTAAAAAGAATATTTTAATTCATTGAAGACCACAACCTACAATGGACCCCAAAAGATAACATCTTCACCCTAGTGGAATTATAGCAACTACGAGACGAGGGACTAAATGCTGAACTTCAGACCAATTTGAAGTTAAGTCTTCACTCTTCAATACTCCTTTCGTCCCTAAAAAGTATGATCTCTTTCTTTGTTATTCTGTATCTGAAAAGTATAAACTTTTTATTATTAGCTACTTCTCTCTAATGAGGTGAACTCATTCTTCACTAATAATACTTTTAAAATTTTTTCTTTCTATCTCTCTTATTTTTACAAATTATGCATTAAAACTCGTGTCGAACCAAATGTTCATACTTTCAATAACGGAGGGAGTATAAAAAATTTACCGACTTATTATTCTAGTATCCCCAATATATTTGTTGTCAAACATAGTAAGAAACACCTCACTATAAACTAGGATGAAGATATAGAGGTCAAGTCTACATGCAATATCTCAAAATGGGTATAAACACATGGGATTAGTTTTTTTTTTGTCCTAAAATTTTAGTCTAGTTTTAAAATTGAAAACAATCTTTTATCAAAATAATCTTATTTAATGTCTAGGAAGAGGATTTTGTATTGGAGCAATAATTAAGTGTTAGAATAGAACATTTACATGTGATCAATTATGTTTTTGCAGGATATTAAATGTATTTTATAAATCTAATTAAAAATTCAATTAAAGAGGAACTAATTTTGTGGCTGAGAGTGGTTTGTAAAAGATAATTATAGACTTTTGGATTCATTCAAATGTGGATTGAATTGCTAACTACCAAAGGGCCTACTCATAATTAAGCTTACCCCATTATGTGACAAAAACACATGCCCTTGATTTGCCTATAAATACAGAATGAATAGCACCATCATTCTCATCAAAAACCAAAATCTTATCCTATTTTGAGTAGAAAAAATGAGTTCCAAATTGCTTCTTCTTCTCAGCCTGGTCTTGGCTGTGGCTCTTCTCATCTCTTCAGATGTAGCTTCAGCTAGAGAGCTTGCTTCCGTTAATCCTTGTAAGCCATTTCTTCAATATTTTCTATATATATGTAATATGTAGTGTGTGTGTGTGTGTGTGTTTGTGTGTTACAAATTAAAAACTATATTAATTAAATGGAGACCATTTTTTTCGTAATTAATTTGTAAGCACTCTTTTTTTATATAAAAAATTGATGCATGTGTGTTATTAATAAAATGTACTATAAAAGAATAAAATCATGTACTATAGTGTTATTATAATGAGATCATTTTTCGTAGACAGAGGTATTATTAGTAGTAGTAATTTGAGTGTTGATTTAAAACAGCGGAGGAAACCGATGGGAACGACGGATACAATAGGGGCGGCCGTGGAGGCAGATACGGAGGTGGAGGAGGTCACGGTGGCCGTGGAGGCGGATACGGTGGACGTGGAGGGAAAGGTTACGGAGGGCGTGGAGGCAAAGGAGGGAAGTACTGCCCCAAGCCACACGGGTGCTGAGGGAAGAGCGGATACCGATGCTGCAGCTATGGCGCCGAGCCTCTCAACTAAGCACTTGCTACTACTTTGTATCCAAAAAATGCCATCAATAAAATGCATTGGTATATTTGTATCTCATGTCTACGTCTATTGCTATACTCTTTCTAAATTATTCCATCCATTCCCTTACGATCGAGGGAGAACTTTTTGGCATGGAATTTAAGAAATAGATACTTATAAGTAGAGAGAATAAAGTAAAAGTAATAAAAAGTGTTAATTATTAATACTATATACGTGGAAATGACTAACTAAAAGAAAACTTTTCAAAATAAAAAAAAATGGCTTAGCTATAAGAAAACGGAGGGAGTACTTTTCATAAAAATAAAGCACAATGATGTGAATAAATCGGAATTTATTCTGACCTATATATAATTTTGATGTAAGTGGAAATGAGTTAGTGGAATGTGGGGTGCATTACTAAAAATAGTAAAAGTGAAAGGTGGTATTTTTTTGGGACGAACAAAAATGGAAATAAGTAACAAATTTTCAGGAACATAGGAAGTATTATTTTTTTCAAGAACAAATCATATAGGAATATACTCCCTCCGTCCATGAAAAATAGTCTCATTTTGCTATTTTGGGATGTCCACAAAAAATAGTCCTATTTCTGAAAATGAAAAGTTTCTATCCCATACTTTTTCAACTTTTTCTCTTCTCTATCATACTTACCCACTTTTTTCCGTATCTTCCTTACTTTATTACCTAATTGTTTTTTCTCTGTCTCTTACTTTACCAATTTTTCATTAAAACTCATTTCATTCACAAATGAGACTATTTTTTGTGGAGAGAGAGTATCAAATTTAATATATACTTTTAAAATTCTTAAAATAATTATTTATTAGAATTTATAAGTTAAACAATTGATATAACAGTTTGAGATAGCATAAATGTCACATTTGTTTTATTGTTTTATACTGTAAATAAAAGTCAATATTTAAAGTATACACGAGGAGAGAAAATTCACAGCAATATAGCCAGTGGAGTATTACAATTTGTCGACTTCAGAAAGAATGGCCCAGAGCTTTAAATTGATAGACCAACCCAATAAATTTGCTTCTTGACGTAACAAAGTTTTCAATTCAAACAATTTATGGCCTTGTTTATAAGTAAATCTATATTTTCCACTCTGCAAATTCTTAAGGTTTACTATAAAAAGAGATATTTCCCAAATATTTTTTTTCTTAAATTTAAAAAAGTCATGTCTTGGTGGACTCCAACCCAAGACCCTAATACTATTGTGTTTGAATGTTGTTCTGCACTGCCCCATTTTTTTTATGAGTTTTAGACGTTGTGCGTTTTAAACCTTAAATTCGTGAATTTTGTCTGTTGATATTAATATTGGTTTTAATTTTCACACACATATTTTAGTTTAATTGATTATTGTTAAAATTGTGGAACGGATCATAAATTGATCAAATGTCGTGGTTTTTTAACAATTTATCTTTATATAATTTGATTAAGAAAATGTCAAGCCCACAAAAAATACTACTCCATACCATAGCAAATGGATCGTTTGATTGGTTAACAATGAAAATACTACATACCATAGCATCTCAAATATTATCAAAATGAAAATTATAACAATGAAAAGAATCACATAATCTATCATACAATACTCAACTAGCAAACTGATACGAGTGCGAGTGCGAGTGCGAGTGCGAGTGCGAGTGCTTATGTAGAGACCGACACCGACCGTGCAGTCCAAGACAAGTCGAGATGGAGTGAAGAGGAAACGGAGAACGAAGTCGTGCTAGAGGAAGAGCAGGTGGTGAGTAAGTCCGAAGAAGGGAAGCTATAACCAAGGCGCCAAACACGACCACCGAATCGATATGCAGACTATGTCTCGTGTTAGCCAATTTTATTTACGTTAATTCAATTTTAATTATTTTTGAGTAATTTATATTTAAAATAATTCATGTCGAGCGTAATTATAAACTTCATCACATATTTTCTTTGTTGGTTCTTTCCTAGAATGCAAAATGGAGTCGAACCAACCCTAGGGTACTTAAATATAAATAGGTGACAAACACGGATTTTGCATGTTTTTAAGGACTAGATTTGACTTGTTTTAAATGTCAATCATGCAAATTATGTTCTAAAATTGCATATATTATACATTTCGTATTTTTGACGTGTTTGTTAATAAATGATAGAAAAAGACAAAAAAAAATGTAAAAAGGCCACGGTGCAGCAGCCTCAGTTCAAGCCTATTTTACCGGCAGTGTTTGAGTCCAATCAGTTATTATTTCGTACCATTATCTTCCTCTTCGAAAGAGCTTCATGTGGATACCTTGAACGTCTCAATCGGAATTCTGTGGAGAAAGTTATGACCATTCTACGAACATTGCGCAGTGCAGTTAAAGCTGACGGAAATTTAGGCGGAAATTCAAGGAATAAAATAAATTGTTGCCCAAATATCTCCCATTTCTTGTAGGGCACGAAAATCATTAAAAATAAACATTTCTCCAGCCTATAAATACCCAAACCTAATTCATTATCTTCATCTCAAAGCCTCCAATTTCTCCATCTCTACACTTTCTTCCATCCCTCCATCTCAGAGCCTCCAATCCTTCCCCTCTCTACA
The DNA here is from genome assembly GCF_004379255.2 of Salvia splendens. NCBI lineage: Eukaryota > Viridiplantae > Streptophyta > Magnoliopsida > Lamiales > Lamiaceae > Salvia > Salvia splendens. The sequence goes on along the minus strand of NC_056051.1, from coordinate 3,672,143 downwards.
CATCCTTCCATCCCATCTTCCACATTTAAATTCCTCCATCTTCCATTGGAGCGGAGCTCTGCAGATCCAGGCAAGAGAAGACTGAAGATTGAAGATTCGACCTTGGGTTTTATCAATTTCTTTCATGTCTCGTATTTTTATTGTTTTTACTACTTGTCTATGAGTAGTTAAACATACTTTGTAGATTTTTTGGTGAAGACTATTGTGAATATGTTTTAATTTATTGAATTGAACCATTTCTTAGCTCTTGTGATTGTTTTGCTTGTTCTTGTGCTTTTATTGTTCTTTTGCCTGGCCAACTTTAGAACTTTGTCTGTTTAATTAGATTAATCGAGAGATAGCTAGTTTAACGTGATAAAAGGATCGAGTACAACACATAGGTTTATCTACACTCGAGAGAGGGGACCACCCTTTGTGAGGGCTTGAGTCTTAGGAACTTAAGGAGTTAGAATCTAATCTATTGGAAGGAGACTTTGATAGTTAGAGTCTAATCTACTGGATAGGTGCACTCGAGAGAGAGCTTATCTTAGAATCGCGACTTTCCTAATAATCCTAGAGACATATAAAGGTAAAGGTTCTATGAGATTAATCATACTAGGTCGTACTAGTTGGATCCTAAAACTCTACAGTCTTTCACTTGCTTTGTATTATTTGTTTCTATGTTCTATGTTTTTTTTGTTTATTTATTTATTCTAGTTTATGAATCTAAAACCAAAAACTCTGTGTCTCTAAATAGTATATGACGCTTAGTATATGATAGCAAGTTGCAATCTTATTCCTTGTGTTCAATATCCCGGTACTGACCTTTAGCTATACTAGATCTACCCTATAAACTTGCAGGTATTTTTTGTGCTAATAAATAGTGCATCAATAGGGATTCCGTAAGTTTAAATCAAACAATCAGAATTAGAATTTGCTTATTATTTTTCTTTACTAAAACCTAAACCCTAAACCCAAGAAACAATTCCCTCTCCTAAACTCCAGTTTGGCGAAGAATAGGTTGTTCAACGGTAATCTCTTCTGCGAATGGATCGTCGATCTCTCATCGCCGATCACCTTATATGAGTAACCTCGTATCAGAAACCCTATAGCTAGGTATGTCTCTAAACACATGCACCACATACGGAACTAAATATTACATGCAATTTGTAACAATATTCTCTTTTCTATGCACATGTTGGATCGGCGTTGAATCAATGTTATTCAATAGGTACGAACCTAAAATCATAAATATATTATAAAACTACCACACTCCACCTCCAAGTTTCTAAATCCCAAAATCATAGCTAACCGTACACTACAAAAAAAAGCGCAAGATCCTGACGAAATTAGAGACGGCATCCAATAGCTCAACATCTCTTGACAGAATTAGTGACGGGAAACTGTCGGTCACTAATTAGTGACAGATTACTCCGTCACTAACGCGGAGCAGCGGCTATGGTTTCGTCATAGTAAATTTAGTGACGGACGAATCCGTCACTAACACTTTTTACTGACAAGTTATTAATGACGGATCTGCTGAAACTTGATCTGTCACTAATCTGTTAAGTAAAGAAATTTCACTGTTTAGTGACGGATAATTGGCGAGTTTTTTTGTAGTGGTAACCATGAAACAAGCACTAAATCTCTAGCGTCAAAATGGAGCAAACTGCAATATTGGTATCAAACTCACATCTCCAATCTCCTATTGTGTCATGAAACAAGCCTCTCTAAAAGCATAACTCGAACCTCCGCCCAAAGAAGCATCCATAATTAATTTGGTAGTATCTAGTAAAGGGTCAAAGGCTATGGTCATAATTTAATAGTATCTAGTAGTAAAGGGTTAGGCCATGGTTATAATCCGTGGCGGACCTACATGGTTTTATGGGGGCCAGTATTAGAACCTCCACATATAATCTACTTAGTGCAGGTGGCATTGTCTTTTGTCTTGCAATCCTTCTTTTCTAGCAACCTACGTTCGAATCCTGATGTTGCAATATACATTTTCTTGTCTTTTTTTTTCCTCATTATTCTTGTGTTATTTGATTTGGATCTCATAATGTAAAATTTCTGAGTCCGCTCTATAAGCCGTGCAGGGAACATCATATAAACCACATCTTCTTCCAAATTTGCCAACATCATATATTACCACATAAAGTGCTCACTTGAACCCTCTACCAAGAAATAATCAATTTTTGTGGGGAACTAATTTTGTGGCGGGGAATACTTTATGGAGTGAAAGATAATGGTAGATTTTTTTGATTCATTAAAAAGTAGATTGAATAGCTAACTAACAAAGGGCCTATTCATAATTAAGCTTACCTCATTATGTGACATTACACATGCTCATGATTTGTCTATAAATACAGAATGAGTGAGAGCATCATTCTCATCAAAAACCAAAATCTTATCCTATTTTCAGTAGAAAAAATGAGATCCAAATTTCTTCTTCTTCTTCTTCTTCTTCTCGGCCTTGTCTTAGCCCTTCTGATGTCTTCACAAGTAGCTTCAGCTAGAGAGCTTGCTTCCGTTCATCCATGTAAGCCGTTTCTTCAATATTTTACTAATTAAATAAGAGAACAAATTTTCATAACTAATTTAAAAAATTAGATGCATGTGTGTTATTAATAGTAGTAAAAAAGAACAAAATCAAGTACAATAATGTTATGTTATTTTATTATAGTATTTTGTATGTTGATTTAAAACAGCGGAGGAAACTGATGGTCACGGCGGATACAGTCGGGGCTCGGGAGGCCGCGCAAAGAAGTGGAGGAGGCAGAGGTGGGAAGCACTGCCCCAGGACCGGGTGCTGAGGGAAGGGACTCACAACTAAGCACTTGCTAGCTCATATATAACATGTCATGAATAAAATGCTATATGTATATTTGTAGCTAACACACATTCTTGTTAGTTACTGTGAAGAGGTCCTTTTGAGCACAAGATTAAAAGAAGTAATGTTTATATAATTAAACGGATTAGAAAAGTAAAGAATATTATAAAGTAAACGGAGTACTTTTCATAGAAAAAAGATGTTAGTTTCAAACTCGCAAATTTTTCACTCTCTTCTATAGTTTACTCTGAATAATGGAGAATAAAATGAGAAAAAATGAAGACGCGGAGGTGATTGAATGTAGAACTTGGATATATCATTTGTGATCATAATCACTCGATCTTAAATAGACAAAAGAACTACTTCCTTCGTCCCATTGAAAATGACCCACTCTACTTTTTAGTTTGTCCTAACTAAGATGATCCATTACTAAAAATGGAAACATGACATTTGTCTCTACTTTATTCTCTCTCTTACTTTACACTCTCCACTTCACACATAGAATAAATTTGTATGAATTCCCGTGCCGCCCAAGGAAGGGATCATCTTCCTTGGGACGAAGGGAGTACTAGCTATCCACTAAACACTGCATCAGTAACTAATCCACTTACACAGTCTAAGACACTTATAACACTCCTAAAAATAGCAACTACTTACTCTAGAAAGATATTGGAAAGAACAAGTCAAAGACATGCTTTTGTAGATTATTCGAATAACTTGAATCAGAAAATACTAAATTTGAAATACTACTAAACTTGAAATTCATAAATCAGGTTTAATTCATTTCACCACAAAAGGTACACGATGGTTATGAATGAATCGGAATTTATTCTGATCTACAAATTTTATCAGTTTTTGTCCTAATCTTTTTAATTTATAGTATCAATTTTATTATATGATCTAATTTTTCTTCAAGAATAAATCATACATATATGAAATTATTTGTTTATTTTAAAATTTAAAATAAATATTTAAATAGGAAATATAAAGAATGAGATATGCTCCGTAATTGATAAATTTAAAAAGGAAAGATAGAATTGATATAACTAACAAAATAATGATGAAATAAATAAATAGTACAATTTGTCGAACTCTAGTAAGAATGGCCAAGAGCTTTAAATCGATGGACCAACCCAATTAATATGCACTTCGACACTACAAAGTTTTCTTCTTTTTTTTGTTATTTTTGTATTTTTATAATTCAATTCGGGCCTTGTTTATAAGTCAATGTTTATTTTCCACTCTGCAAATTTGCAATAAAACGAAATATTTCCGTAATACTATATGTTTGAGTGTTGATCTGCGCTTTGCCCGATTTTCCGGCCCATTAACATTTTTTTGGTGCTTTAAACCTTAAATTCGTTAAAATCATATGTTGATATAAATTGTGGAATGGATCATAAATAAAAAATTAACCAAATCCTAATGTATAATCAAATAATTGAACACATGAATTATTTTTAGATTTATTCCCGTGTTCAATTATTTGATTATACATAAGAATTTGCTCGTATAAACTAAAATTATTTTAAAATGACCTGATTGGTAACTGAAAATGACCTCCGTATGACACTATTATTAATATCATATTTTCATTTTTGATATAATGATTGAGATTTGGGGTGAAAGTTATAAATCTCAATTTTGTTAACTAGAAAGTAGAAACCAATCTAGTCCTCGAATCTTGATTGATGGATATGTAATTAAGACGATGATTAGCTCTAAGAATAAATGAGTCAATTAAATATTGTTCATTTGTTTGGGATGAGAAATGCACCTGGACGCTAGCACACCTAAATTCAGATGTTGTATGTTCCTCTTCTTTAATATGGAGTGGAATGAAAAAGACAAGCACAAGAATTTATGATTGAAAAAAGGCATAGCAATATATAATGCTAGCTGACTAGCTTTTATATGAAATAAATACTTTGAGCTATACAAATATAATTCAAAACAAAAATTACAAAATCCATATATATGGAGTATTATATTTTATTCAAATTCCCTATATATAGAGGAAAAACATGTTGATGTCTAGCTAGTGAAAAGGAAAACTTGATAAGAAAATGTCGTGTACTAAAATATCATGGGATCGTTAATTTGATTGGTTAAAAACTTAAAATATGTATCTCATATTATCAAAATGAAAATTATAGTACCATATAATAAATGCAAGTTTGAATTCAATAATTTGATTTGGCTAATAAAATCTATACGCATAAAATGGATTTACACAAGTTCTAATATATTCTTCTTAATGTGGGATTCCTTTAATTAATGATTATATACTAGTTTGAATAATATCTTCTTGTTGTTGTTTTGTTTGGTTTGACCGTTCTTATAAAATACTTGAACGAAAATAATTTGGAGTGTTCTTACAAGTTAAACAAGTTATGTGGTTTGTGGTGTTTATTATTAATATAAGAGTTGATTATTGAATATTTCAAAATGGATTTAATTCTTAAACATAATGTAATTCTTAAACATAATGTGAATGCATCGATGTATTGACTTTAATTAAATGATAACTGAGATTAATAGATTTTAATTTCATTTAAGAACTAATAAATGATAATTAAATATAACTAGTAAAAAATATCAATCAAAACTATACTTAGCCTTTAATTGCTAATCAATGTATGATTGATTAATGAAATGAGTTTTGGCATTTAATACCCTGTGTGAATAGCGACACATTAGTCTTCTTGTTTAACTAATTTGGGGACTAGCTAACTGTTGAGATTATGCAAAGTAAGGCCACCCGCAACGCGTCACGCGGGTGGCCCGTATTCGGTCACAAAGGAATGAGACGGCGGCGTGACGCGTTGCAGCTCCCCGTCTCGTCCCCAGCCCGTTCCGTGTTCCGTCACGGCGTAACGAATGGCGAGACGTCTCGCCACGCGCTGAGTCGACGTGGCGCACCCCGGCGCCATGCGTGACGCCCACTCGCCGGCCCGCGAGTGGGCATTGTCACGCTGACGCAATAAATTATTTTTTTTTAATTCGAATTAAAAAAATATTAAAAAGTTGAAAACGGTAATATAACTGTTTATAGCCGTTTTCTATTTTTTATTTATTTATTTTTTTACTCTATAAATACTCATAATTCATCCTCATTTCACACACAACTACACATCTATAATCTATTCTTCCCAAATCATCTCTATTTCCTCTCCAATTTTCATCTAACATCTCATCACAAAATGTCCGGCGATGGAAACTCCGAGGGTGACGGCTCCGGCGGGTGGGATCTCTACGCGTTCTGCGACTGGGAGAGCATGTACAACACATTGGGTGGTTCCGGTTCGTCGACGCCGGGCACCCAGGGTTCGTCGATGCCGGGGGTACCAACCACCCAATTTTGACGTGGATGCATACGCCCGTCCCTCCGCCCCGCGGTATTCGCAGGGATTATCTCAGATTCGAGAGGATTATTCCGTTGAACCCACTACGGAAGAAGGTCGAGGCGGGGGAGGAGGCCGAGGCGGTGGAAGCTCCAGGGCGGAGGCGGAGGCGTTCGAGGAGGAGGAGGATCTAGGCCGGCATCCGTACGGCCCCAAAGAAACGCTGGCGGTGTACAACGCTTGGATCAGCGTATCGTACGATCCTATCGTCGGGAATCAACAACCCAGGAAGTGCACCTGGGAAAAGGTCACCGAGGCCTACCACCAGATTAAGCCGAAGGGGTCCCGCCGCCGCACATATAAGATGCTCCGCGCTCACTTTGACCGAGTCGACAGAGAGGTCAAACGATTCTGCGCCATCCACAAGAATCAAGCGGCTCATTACCAAAGCGGAGCCACGGGAGCCGACATTCTGAGGTCGGCTTTGCGGGTCTACTTCGACGACACCGGCAAACAATTCAAATATGTCTATGTTTGGGAGGCCGTCAAGGACGAGGAAAGGTGAGCCGGCGGTGCGCGGTCCAACACGGACTCGACCTCGAAGCGCACGAAGCACATGGCGAGTGGCCAATACTTGTCTGGTGAGGGCGGTTCGGGCAGTTGGCCACAAGAGTTTGTCTCGCAGGAGGTTGAGACCCCGACAGACGATGTCGGGGGTCCCCCCGTGGGCGCCGTCGGCCGCAAGGGAGAAATGCGGCGAAGGCGGCTAGAGGGAGGAGGGGCCTAGCCGAATCAAGCTAGGCGGGCTCAGGGGGACCCCCCAACTCCCTTATGGCCATGTACATGACCGCCACAATGGCGGACACTTCCCGCATGACGGCCGCCCAATACCAAGTCTGGCTTAACGGAATTACGTTTATGGCAGCACAACTTGGCACGCCTCCTCACGGCTTCAGTGCACCTCCACCGCCTTCGGGGGATGATTCGCCGGCGGAGTAGTTTTTTTTATTTTCTATAAAATTGTATTTTAAATTATGTCATTTTTATTTTTTTAGGATTTTAATTATGTCTTTTTTTATTTTTTTATTTTAAGTTGTATTTTTTATTTATGTTGTAATTTTATTTTATTTTTAATGAAGTGTGTTTTTTTAAATTGAATTTGGTTGGAAATAAAAATAAAAAATGAAATTGAATGAATAGTAATTTAAAGGACGGTTAAGAGACGGAGGGTTGCAGGTTCCGTCCCTTAGTTAAGGGATGGAGTAAAAAAGTACAGTGAGACCCGCGAATAGTAATTTAAGGGACGATTAAGAGACAGTTTAGTAACAGCGTTGTGGATGGCCTAATCTAATTCTTACAACAAATCCAGCTCGAGTTGGCTAGTATTTGACTCGTTTATAACTCTAATTTAGTTATTTAGACATAAAATATTTTATTTCATCAATCATGCATATCATAAAGACATGTTTTAAAAAAAGATTATAATGAATGGGAAATTATAGTTTATCCTATAATATTGAAAATTTTAGTTTAATTTTGATAGTAGAGAATATTATCCTCTCAGAAACAAAACAGAGTTTATGTGAACTGTAAGTTGCTTGAAGTGAGGAAGAAACTCTTAATAATCAGAAGAAGATTAATAATTCAAATTATTAAACTTTCAACTCTATAAAGTTTACAAGTACACGCGACGAAGGTCGACACGTTCCTTCATAAAGTTGATTTGACTTTATTTACAAAAATTAAATAAATCATGCAATATATATATCAATTTCAGAACTACCATCGTAGTCTTGCAATTTAGTTAAGCTGTTCAATGAAAGGTGAATTAAGAATTTGATAACTAATCGCATTTTTAGATCATGAAATTTGATCCATGGTGTTTTCATTATTCTAGCTTATTGAAAATGTTAAATATACTTTACCTTGTTTAAGAATATTTATTTTTCATATCGATAATAAGATTTAATAGTTTTTTTATCTCCATTAATAGGATTCTTTAATCATTGAGTCTTTTCTTTAACTTCATATTCCTTTCTCTTTAATATTGTGATTATACCTTAACTTCATTTTATTCTTTTTGAGGTCCAAAATATTCTCAATCCTATAAGATATAAACCGATAGTGGAAACTAGGGGCCGCCCTTGTTACTTTAAGAATATGCAACCCTTATATAATTAGTTACTATATTAATTAATTTTACTATTCTTACTCCATTTTCGTTTGTACTTTATTTTCAAAAATTTATCAACAATATTGTTTATATTTATTAAAAAAACAATATTTTTTAAAAGTACCCTAAATTTGGAGTCCAATAATCATAATCAATCATTGACATGATCAATTATAAAGTAAATGTTAAAGTTAGTTATAAAGTCTTATTATATTGGTGACTCCTAAATGATAATCACAAAATTGAACAAAAGTACAAGACGTTGATTTTTATAAAAGTGAGAATAAATAAAAAATAAATGTTGAAAATGAGACATTAACAAACTCTAGTTATAATATGAGAGGAATATCGATTTGAAATTCGATAGCTCCAAATAATATTACCGGTAATGTAATTGCAAATGAGTCCTTTTTCTTAGCAAAATTCAATTATTTTATTTTATTTTATTTTCATAGTTTATTTTTTCATTTAATTCGTTTATTCTCTCTTGCTTTACTTATTCTCACAACTCACAACCTCCTTCACTCATGTGCCAATAAAAATATCCCACTTAGTCTAAAATGAAGAAAACATTAAAATTATTTGTCATTGTTAGAGAAAATATGTACTTCGTACAACTGTCTATGAAAAATAGTCTTGTTTTCTATTGTATGACATTCATAAGAATGTGGGTTAATAAGTCTTTTTTCTCTCTAATAAGTTGAGTCTCATTTTTCCCTAATAATAATTTAACTATTTTAACTTTATATCTCTTTGTTATTTTACTAATTTTGTATACTACTCCCCATCACACTTAAATGTTCATTTTTCCTTCTTTTGCTTGTCCCACTCAAAATATTCAATATTTATATTTAAAAACAAATCTATTTCACCAAAATATAATTAAGTACATAACAATTCTTTCTAATATTTCGTACCATTCAAACTTTGAGTATTAAAATTATTGCCGTTCATTATTTTTGTGAATGCAATAATTTTAATATTTTATAACAAAAAAAGTTTAGAGAGAGAGAGATTGCACTTCTTTAAAAGACACGCGGCTTCTTTTTTGCACATAAACATGGAACTTTTGATGGAATTTGATTTTGCGCCACTCAATTTGGTTTTGATGTAATTGTTAATTTCAACGGTGCCACCAATCATTCGCCTTTTCAATTTCTTTATTGAATTCATTTTATTAATTTCTATATTTCCTAGACTAGGTCGTAATTCAAATTCGCTGTCACATCAATTTATAGATATATTCCCTTCATTTATAATTAATTGTTAAAAATATAAATTAATGATAAATAACGTAAGAAAATAAAGGAAAATAAATATAAAAAACAATGAAAAGAGAAAAACTTTTTGATAAATACAGAAATTACTGAATTATATTAAAACTTTCTACAAATAAAAAATAACTCAATTAATCAAAGGTGTGACAATAAAATGAAAACAAGAAAATTTTAATAGATATGGACCCTACTTATATATGGCTTCGAAATTGGAAACAGTATTCCGTTTGTCTCCACAAATTTTTTATTCCAATTAGATGGTAGTACTCAACAATATATTTGACGATTAATATTATCTAATTGTGATAAGGGCATCCACGGAGTACTCCACTATTTTTTAAGATAAATAAAAATTAACAACAAAAAAGAACTCATATCTGGAATACATGAGAGAATTGAATATGAAAAAAATATGTAAATTCAAATCAAATATAGTAAATATTTTAAATTATCATAAAAATTTAGTACTCTTTCTTGCCTCACCGAAAATGATCCATTCTTTTTTATAGTTTGTCTCATCTAAAATAACACATTATTAAAAATAGAAATCTCTTTATTTCTATTTTATTTTATCTCTCGTACTTTATCCTTTTCATCTAATATATTCTCTCCGTCTCAAGTTACTAGAGTTGTATTACATTTTAGGTTATCCTAAGTTACCTGAGTCATTTCTCTTTTTAGCTAAAGTTAAAACATATAATCATACCTACTTTATTCGTTCTTTTACATTGTTCTCTTCTCTCTCTTACTTTATTCACTCTTCTACTTTATTTTATTTTATTTAACTCACTAAACACAATTTTCTTAAATTCCATTCAGAAAAGAAACGCCTTAAGTAATGTGGGACAAATAGAGTATACAATAAGATAACATAAAGTCTTGTGCTGCCCAAAAAAAAGGTCATCGTGGAATAGAAAAAGTATGTAAATTTTGAATTAATTATAGTAAATTTATACTTTCTCCGTCCCGCACTACTTGCACTTATTTCCTTTCTGGGCGTCCCAAGTTATTTGCACTCTTTCCATTTTTAGTAACAATTTATACCTACCGCCGTAATTGTTGGCTTTGTCTATCACTCATTCCTTAATTTCCGTGCCCAAAAGGAAATGTGCTAGTAGTGCGGGACGGAGGGAGTATTATCATACGCCTTACCGCTCATATGACACGTGGCTATTACTCATCGACTTATTTTGTCTTCCTGTTGATGCTTTCATCTCTATCTCTATCTCGCTCTAAAACCTGAAACACCACAGCTTAAACAAAGCTCTAACAAAGCAAATTCATTTGTTTTCCTTTTCACACCATCGAAATTTCCGAGGTAAAGTAATCTTCTTCTGCAATTCCCCTTTGATTTCTGATACCAATAATAATCTCCTATCGTTCCTTCTACGATCATGATCAAGCGATTTTTTCCTGGAAAAAGTAGAAAGAAAAATACCATTTCAACAATTTCTCCAGAAAATACAACAAGAAAAGAAAAGATTAAATTTTTCACTTAAAAAAAAGAGGAATAAAGAATTTTCTAGAATTTGGCTCTGCAATCGAGAGCCTGTTTGCGTTGACACCTGTTGTACTTTTCAGTGACTTCTGGCATTGGAAAGCAATCACACCTTTTATTCATTTTTTCATTTCAATTTAGAAAAAGTATCGAGTTTATCCGATTCACTACCTCGGTTGCAGATTGAGTGATGAGAGAGACCGAGGGTTTGAATTCGAGCTTTGAGAAATTGATGGTTTTCGGCGCTGCTGAGAGCATGAGCATAACAGAGTGGAAGGATGTTCCGGTGGAGCTGCTGCTCAGGATTCTTTCACTGGTTGATGATCAGACGGTGATTGTTGCTTCTGGGGTTTGCCATGGATGGAGGGATGCTATTTCTTGGGGCCTCACTCGCCTTTCCCTCTCTTGGTATTTGCATATTTCATCTCCCCTTTCTCAATTTTGCCCTATTGTGTGAAATTGTTTGTTCATCAGCCTTGAGATTATGTGTTGTTTTTTGGGAATTTTGGGTAAAATGAGTAGTTGATGGTTTCGCTGATTTTTCCTATCTTTATTTGTGAGATTATGTAGAGATGATTTCTTGGGGTATTTCTATGTTTTGCTGACTAATTGTTTGATTGAATTTTCTTGTTATTGATGTGTATGAATTTGTGATATGTTCCTGATATAGTTGAAAGGGTGAAGTCAAGTTCTTGATTTGAGATGTGTCATGGTATGGAGTGTCTGATTGATTTTGCATATGGACAGGTGCAAGAGGAGCATGAATGATCTGGTGCTATCTCTGGCCCCGAAGTTTACGAAGCTGCAGGCGCTCGGGTTGAGGCAGGACACGCCACAGCTCCACGACGACGCTATTGAGGCGATTGCAGCCCACTGCCATGAGCTTCAGGAGTTGGATCTTAGCAAGAGCTTCAGGCTTACTGATCGCTCGTTGTACGCGTTGGCGCATGGTTGCCCTGATCTCGTGAAGCTGAATATCAGCGGCTGTACAGGCTTCAGTGATTCTGCTCTTGGATATCTGACTGGGTGTTGCAGGAAACTGAAGACCTTGAATCTTTGTGGCTGTGTTAGGACCGCAACGGATAGGGCGTTGAAGGTTCTGGAAATCGCTGGCTCGTTTAAATTTCCGTTTTTTAATGCATAAGTTGGTTTCTATCGAATGTTGTTATTTGCTTTGTGCAGGCAATTGGGTACAACTGCCATCAAATGCAGTCGTTGAATCTTGGGTGGTGCGACCGCGTTGGTGATGAAGGTGTTAAGAGTTTGGCATATGGCTGCCCTAATCTTAGAGCTCTTGACTTGTGCGGCTGCGTTCTTATTACAGGTACTGGTTCGTTTCATTGTTTTCGAATGTTGGGAGGTACAAAGATTTATCTTTAGCATGTATTCTGTTTAACGAGCTACGGTTGATTTGGGAAAGGCCACTTGGTTTCTCTTGTTTCAACTGCTTATTTGGTTACCGCCGTTGCAACTTAGCTTCACTAGTGTAATGCTTGCAATTCGTTAGTTAAGACCACGAATTGATGTTGTGAGGCTAAACTCGTTGATTAGATTGCGTCCATTGCTTGATGAGTTTCAGCTGCCGTCTTCGAAGTTCTTTTCTCTTTGACTGTTAGATTTGCTATTTTCTGGTTTTTCTTTCTGCCTGACTGACTTACATTGCCATTGCCATTGCCATTGCCATAGACGAGAGCGTCGTTGCATTGGCGAACAACTGCCTCCACCTGAGGTCGCTCGGGCTGTACTTCTGCCAGAACATTACAGACAGGGCAATGTACTCTCTAGCACAGAGCCGGGTGAAGAATAAGCACGATGTTTGGGCATCCGTGAAGAGCAGGTATGAGGAGGAAGGGCTTACGAACCTCAACATCAGCCAGTGCACGGCCCTCACCCCTCCTGCCGTGCAGGCACTATGCGACTCTTTCCCTGATTTGCATACGTGCCCCGGCCGACATTCCCTCATAATCAGCGGCTGCCTCAACTTAACGTCCGTACACTGCGCCTGCGCCTCCATGCAGGCGCACCGGGCGCCACATGCGATGCCTCATCTCGCACACTGAGTCGAGGTTGGACCGGGATGTGGTGTATGTAAATAAATGGTGTATCTTGAAACCGGACTTTTTATGCATTTGTTGATCCTTTTGAATGGCTGGATTGGTTTGCGTTGGTTCATGGTTTTCAAATATTGTGATTTTACGAGATGCAATATTGCTTTGTGTGATCAATTAAGGTTAATAAAAAACATCAAGGGGAAGAATATGTGCCCTATTACAACAGGGAGCTTCTATTTGAATGAGATTTTAATGAAGAACTACCTTTTAGATCATTTGGATTTTCCCAAGTACGTTGCTTAATGCTACCCTATCTCATTAAATACTCCCTTTGTCCTATAATACAATTGTGGAATGATAGTGATTTTAAGAGGTTTTGTCTTGTGTGTTAAATAAAGATAATATAATATTTATATTTATGTGGGAGAGAACTATTTCTAAAAAATGAAAAAGAGATTCAATTTTTATGGCTTGTTCTTGAAAATACTAAATGCTGGCTGTGTTTACTTTTCTGGGTTATGCACAAGTTTGAATTTTGTGATTTAATCAGCTTAATTCTTGTAACATACTTGTGCTCCTCTGTTCCTCATTTTGTTGTTTTGATTTCAATCGGTGTTGATTAGGATGGATTCATCTCAAGCTATGAATATGTCTTTAGATAGTCATGATTTGGAGGTCTTTGGAATGCTTAGGGATGTCAGAGTAGATGACCAAAGTGAGCATGTTCGAAAGAGAAGAAAAACAGATGAATCTCCGGGATCTATGTATTGGAATGATTACACCATAGTGTGGGTCGAAGAAGGGGATCCTCCTGTTATGAAGCTTGAAGGAATGTGCAAACATTGTTGTACCTTCATTTCAGTCGACTCAAGTGGATGCGGTGCCAATGGTTTAAAAAAGCATACTGCTTCGTGCATTGCAAGCCGGTAGAAGCCAGACGCTAAAAGGCAACACGTCTTTGGCTAAATGGAAGTTTGATCAGATGGCGATCCAAGACAATGCTTTAAAAGATGAAAAGATGAAAAGAATAGATTTGTGTACATTGCTGCCGTGCTTGATCCAAGACAAAAGATGAAACACGCTGAGACGTGCTTTAAAACAATCTATGGAGATGAATGAGGGGCTGATATGGTGAAAGAGGTGACGGACTCAATGAATGAGTTGTTTGAGTTTTACAGAGCGGAGAATGTGGCTCCTACACTACCTCGAGTAGTTGATACATCCTCTGTAGAACCTCGTGTGCGCTCAAATGGTCGAGCCTCTCTTCGCTTTATGGCTTTGCAGTCTAGTGATGACGAAGAAACTAGCGATGTGAATGAGCTCACTCTTTATCTCAAAGCAAAACGACACATGGGGTCGATGGATGAGATCGACAACTTTGACATCTTGAAGTGGTGGTCGCAGCACCCTTACTACCACGTTCTGAGCAAGATGGCAAGGGATATTTTGGCAATTCCGGTTTCCAGTGTTGCTTCTGAGTATGCATTTAGCACGGGAGGCCGTGTTCTGACTGCGTATAGAAGCTCGTTGACTTGCAGTATGGTTGAGGCTTTGATTTGCGCGGGAGATTGGTTGAAGATTGGTAACATTGAATCGAAAGGCAAAGAAGGCATGTCGGAAGAAGAACGAAACGAACATGGTACGCTCTTTAGTTTTCGACATTATACGTGCTATTTAATTTAGATTCTTATTTATTTTAATTTATCTATTTAGTATTAGCAGCCATTGGAGAGATTGCTCAGAAGAGGAATGCATAGAGTCAGAGTGGCCAACACTTGAGATGGATGTGGATGAAGAAAGGCTAAAGTGGTGAGAAATAAAGAATGATTAAAATGGCTTTGATAAATGATGATTTTTGGATTGGATTTGGATGATATTGTCTTTATATTTTAATAGGACAGGATGATGATATTTGATTTTAAAATTAGGTGGAAATTGGAAAACAAAGGGGACATTTGGAAAATTTCTTTTAGAAAACATATCATAAGTTCATAACAATAAACAATCAATTCTAAAAATTTAATTAAGAAGAGAGAGAAAAAAAGGAAAGCCCATGTTAAAAAACTCGGCCCTTTAGGCCCAGTTGAGATAACACTGTTCATTTTATTTAAATAAAGATGGATTGCCTAAAATAATTAGGTAACTAATTCAAATATTTAACTTAATTGATCAGTAATAATGATGCAAACAAATTTACCATTTCATCGTTTAAATAATCAGAATAATTACTTGCTTAAATAATCATTAGCCGATGTAATAATTAATAGGGTTACACTCTCATTTGTCCCTTAATCTAGCTTAATTATAAATTAATCATAATAATATAAACATATTCATATTTTGTATGAGAACAAAAGTATCATTTACATCTTATTGGTAAAATAATTTAGGCTATCAAACATCACTTAGTTTTAGCTTAAAAATAATTAATTACAATTAATTATCAAACATCTGACTTAGTTTTAGTTTTAAATGGAACACTTAATTAACATATACTCTTAATTCTTACTTAAAATATGAATAGTCTAGTACCATAATTCTTACTTAAAATAGAAATAGTCTAAATAGTTTGGGACGAGTTGAAATAGAAAAGTGCGAGTACATGAGACGAATGGAGTATTTAATACTACTCTATGTGTCCCACCATAAGCGAGGTGCTTTATTTTTGCACTCGTTTTAAAAAAAAATACTCCATCCGTCCCCTAAAAATAAAGTTTCTTTCTTTTTGGCCCGTCTTCTAAAAATAGAAATTTTCCATTTAAGGAAATTTTCTTTCTCTCTAATAAGGTGGGAAATTTTCCACAAACACACTTTTCTTTCTATCTCTCTCTTACTTTCCCAATTTTGCATTAAAACTCGTATCGTTTCAAATGTTTCTATTTTTAAGGGGATGGAGTATAAGAGCATGCGCAGCGATGGACAGACGGCGTTCGTCCGTCCGTGCCGCTGGCACGGACAAGCTCCACCGCCGCTGCGCTCGCGCCGCTGGCACGGCGCTGCTCGCTGCGAAGAGCACGTCCGTGCCAGCGAGCAGGCGACGTGGCGGCACGCGATTGGGCAACGGCATAGCCGTTGCCTTTGAAATTATTTTTTTATTAAAAATCAGTTTTTAATTAAAAAACCGATAAAAAAAAAAAATTCACTTCCCAAAAATAATATATCCGTTTATTACCGTTTTTACCACTTTTAATTTTTTTTTTATTTTTCCCCCCAAAAATACACATTTTCATCTATAAATACCCTCACTTTCACACCCAAAAATTCATACCAAACTACACAATTCTCATCTTCATTCTCACATATCCATTCTCATCTTCATTCTCCCATATCTATTCTCAATCTTTCTTCCACTCCTACACCATAACAATGTCCGGCCACGGCGATAACCCCCCGGGCTCCGGTTAGAACCCCGAATGGTTCGGTTCACCACAGTTTCCTAGTCTGGAAACGGAATACTCGGCCCCTCCTCAAACCCAAAGTTCGGGCGTTACGGGTGGCTACCGGCCATACCCAATCGATGACTAAGGTACCCCCGAAGGGCGATACGGGTGGACACCGGAGCCTAGGCCGACCGCCCCCTCCCAAACTCCGACTCCTCTTACTCGCAATGTCCGCACACCGTACACTTCGGCGGAGATGGATAAATTGTTCAATGCGTACTTGTAAATCTCCGAAGATCCGGTGGTTGGCACGAACCAATCCGGCGATCACTTTTGGTGGCGCATCGCTCGCCGGTACAATGAAAACCGGCCGCCGGGAACAGTCGAGCGCAACGAGAGTATGGTGCGCAACGCCATCTTCCGAGCCAACGATGAAATTGGCAAGTTCAATGGCTATTTCCTCTAAGAAGAGCGGAATGCGGGGAGCGGCCGGAACGAGGTCGACTTCATCACTGCCCCGATGAGCACTTACCAACCATGAACTACAAGTCATTCAAGTACCTCAACGTTTGGCAGGAAACGCGGACGCACCCGAAGTATTTGGGAGGCGTAACATCCTCCTCTAGCGGCTTCTCCAAATGGTCAAGGTCGGTATCACTATCCGACACCGGCTCCAAAGAAGTGACTAGCCAACTCGCCGGAGCTAACTTGAGTAGCCCCGACGCCGGCCTGAGTGGTTCCCAACGCCGACCGCAAGGAAGGAAGAAGGCGGCGGCCAACCGCCGTCGAGCCGCGGCTGCAACCGCCGATGCTCCAGTTCCGCTCCCGTTCCATATGAGCCACCTCCACTCTCCACCAACTCGTTGTGGCAGCTTTTGGCCCAACTCAATATGGCTGATAAGTCCACTATGACCCCCTCGCAACTTCGATCGCACGAGGCCATGATATTGGGCCTCCAAAGACAATTGGGGGTAGTGCCGTCGGATGAGTAGTCGTCCACGGGGGTATTTTAGCTTTTAATTATGTAATTTTTAATTTTTAGGAGTTTAATTATGTAATTTTTAATTTTTAGGATTTTAATTATGTCTTTTTTATTTTATTTGTAATTTGTAATATTTATTGTGGTTTTTTAATGAATTTTAATATCATGGAAATGTTTTTGTTTAATTGAATTTTAAGTTGAATTGTGCTCGTCCTTGCGGAAGAGCACATCTGTGGGTGTTGTGCTCTTGCCAGAGAGCATGCAGGAATAGTGGCGCCGGGCCCACAACCGTGCTCTTTGGCAAGAGCACGGTTGTGGATGCTCTAATAGTTAAAGTGGGGATAATGTAAAGTAAGAGAGAAAATGTTGTAGAGAAGAGTTTTATCTACATTATTCTATATTTTACTTTACATTCTCTCCACTTTATTTATTTTGTACTCCCTCTGTATCATAATAAGAGTCACATTTTGCCATTTCGATATGTCCCATAATAAGAGTCATATTTCAATTTTATCATAAATGGTAAGTAGGCCCACATTCCACTAACTCACTTCACTCACAATTTATTACTTCCCGTCCCCAAAGAATATGCAATTTAGATTCGACACGAGTTTTAATGTAAAATTGGTGAAGTAAGAGAGCTGTAGAGAGAAAAAGTAATGAAAGTATTGTTTGTGGAGACTGAGTCTCACCTCATTAGAGAAAAAAGAATTTCCAACATTAGAAAGTGTATATTCTTGTGGAACGGACTAAAAATGAAAGAGTGTATATTTTTGCGGGACGGAGGGGGTATAAAACGAATATAAAAAGTGTACATCATATTCCATTAACTTTTGCAATCCATTATTCTTTACAATTCTTAAAACTCGTGATCATACCAAATATGACTCCTATTGTAAAATAAGGGGAGTAGTATTATTTTTTCAAAACGAGTGCAGAAATAAAATATCTTACTTATAATAAGACGAAAAAAGTACTATTTAATAATAAAAAAAGAGTAATCTGGTACATGCATATCTTAATCTCTTTATCTCTCAATTCAAATTGAATAGAAAATGTAATATGGAGTAATGACTAGTCTGTTAGAAAAATAGATGTATACATACTACTTCATCATTCTATAAATGTATACGAAGCACAATTGATAAAGTAAAAAAATGTTATTAAAATATTATTAATAAAAAATAAGGTCGAACTTTATTAAAGAGAATAAAATTACTAAAAATAAAAACAAATCTTTTTTATGGAACATAAAAAGATTTTGTTTATGGAACAAATAAAGTATGAATTATTATGAATTAGCCTTGCTCTTTTTTAGTAAAAAGTAATTTATGGATTTTTGTCATCAAACTAATTTAGGTGATATCTGGGGAAGGAAAAAGACAAGGTTTGGATTATTTAAATCTTGGTTTTACTCTAAATTTGCACTAGTGAATAGTCTTAATTTCTTTTTTCCAACCCATACAATGATACAATTGAACTACTCCATATAGTAGAAAACTATATTGATTACACACAAAAGTTCATACACATTTAGTTTATTAATATCTTGCTTTACAAATATGTTTAGTTTAACTTATAGTAACTAAGTTAAAAGTTAGTCAAACTTTAAATTATTTTGTTATTTTATAAGAAACGATTAATTTACTTAAATGACCCTATTACATTTAATTTTTTAATCTATATTACTCCCTCGTCCCGCTTTAGTAGTCCCAGTTACTTTTGAGCACTCTTTTTGTAAAAATGGTAATAAATAGTTAAAGTGGAGAAATGGTAAAGTAAAAGAGAGAATAATGTAGAGAAGACTCTTATTTATATTATTCTCTGACTTAATTTACCATTTCTCCACTTTAACTGTGTATTATCATTTTTTACAAAATGAGTGCTCAAAAGTAACTGAAACTGCTAAAGCGGGACGGAGGGAGTATATTCTAATATTATTTCTCATCGTGGTGTCTCTTTAATTAGTATTTTCTGTCTCTAACTTATTATTTCATATATAATTGATAAATTAAATAATCCAAACTCTTTCACCGCTTCAGCATCTCTAAAACCTGAAAACGCAACATTGTGAATTTTGACGCAATCTATAACTAAATTTAGAATCGTAACTGATGAATGTAAAATTGAGATGTTAGATTTGGTGAGAATCGTGACCAAAGATTCTCTCAGCCCTCAGGTGATGAAATTCGTCCCCATTTCAACGTGGGCCCCGGGCTATTAAATACTCTCTCTGTCCCGCAGTATGATTCCTATTAGGCTACGACACGGGTTTAAGAAATTTAAAAAAAAGTGGATTGAATAAGTTAATGAAATATGCATCTCACTTATATATATTAGTTCTACAATAAAATGTAAGTGGAAAATGTTGATGTACTTACCATTTATGATAAAAGTGAAATATGACTTTACTCTATTGTGGGACAGACAAAAATGGCAAAACAGTACTCTTATTGTGGGGCGGAAATGTAATACTACTAGTGCTCGTAATTAACACTCACCGTCGGATAAAAATAGAACTTTAGTGATGGTACGAGTTTTAATATGAAATTGATAAAATAGAAATATAAAGAAAAAAATTATTGAAGTATTATTAGCCATGAATGTGGCCCACTTTATAAGAAATAAAAGACATGACAAAAATAGAAAAAGACTATTTTTGTGGGACATACCAAAATGAAAAAAAGAAAGAAAAAGAAAACGACTATTTTATAACGGAGGAAGTATTAATAATTTTAATTATAATAATAATAGTAAATAATTTGTGTTGATTTACGATATAAAAAAAAGAACTGGAAAACAAATTACGCTCTAAAATTTGGAAAACAAATTTGACACACATGTGGAGCCTATTATTATTAACTTTCTTTTTCCATTCATACGTACTAACATCGTTCTACACACGAATTGCAATCCAAACAAAAGAAATGTACATGATATACGTTGCAACATAAAAGATATTTAGCGATTAGAAAAATCCCTTAACATGATCTCTAGAATTCAGAAAATTTCAATAAATATTTAAATTGAGAAAATACTAATAAAATTAGACTAATCATACCTTTTGGTGATATTCTTTCGAGTTTAATAATTTAAAAGATACAAACTGCATTTTCTTGAGACTTAATTTAAAATTTACTCTGTAATTATATTTACATCCCTATGAGTAAAAGTTAGTAACCACATTACTAATCTCAATCTTCTATCCCTCAATTGCAATCAAAGAAAATTAAACTTATTATATGTTGAAAATAACTAAAGTGCTAGAATGGCGATTCTCATATATGTGCATAGATATTCATAAAATCACTGATATAAATAGGGTATTTATAATTATTATGATTATCCCTTTTTATGTAAAAATATACTTAAATTATTAAATATTGTGAATAAGAGTTCAACAAAGCAATAAGAGCGTAAAGGATACGCCATAAAAAATGAAAACACCAATAAATACTATTTGACAAAAATATAGACTTATGTAATGACACCTCTCACTTTTTGCATCTAAATCTCGTGCTCATCATCTTCTCATTTTGGATTTATACACTTTGCTCAAATCTCCTCCTCATTTTTCATCTTTATGGCTAAAAAGTTTATATGAATTCTTCTCTTCAAATTAATTTAGGAAAAGAATAGAATTTGGGTTTTCATAGTCCTTGTATGTGTTGGTGAATTGTCTTAATTTCCTTATTCCAATTTTTGAAATCAATTACTAGGACAACTGCAGTTCTTAATGACAATTTTCTAAAATTTAAAGATATTATAATGAGTTGATTAACATATAATATATCTCAATTTGGTTTAACATACTATAAACTGATTTTAGATTATTAATATCTTTTTACGAACTTTTTTTGTGTATGTTTAGATTAATTAATTTTTTTTGATAAAATAAACTCTTAAAGAGTTAATAAATTACTTTCTGAAAAGAAGTCCCAATAGCTTATAAGTTAATAAAATTTCTCAATTCTATTTTATTTTTATTATGTTATAATTATTTTACAAAAATTACACTATTATAATTTGTTATTTTTCAACATATATCGTTTCAATTTTTTCTCTCATCGCTTTTCTTTTTTGTATCTTCTCCTTAACTCGAGATTTTCTATAAGTTCAATATTAATTGAATTATCGAATTACTTTCTTAACTCCGGAATGTCTAAACCTGGATAGAGTTAGATTCTGCATTTTGAATCAATAAAAAATAAAAATGAAATATGTTGTAACTGATATGTATTTGGTGATGTCTATATTTAGACCAAAATATTCTTCCAGGTGATGAAATTTTTACCCTATTTGGCGGTGGACTATTTGCTTACCGTTGCCCGGATGAAAATGATAATATAAGAAAGAGAAAAGATAATTATCAATTAATTTATGTAGAAAGCGTGGGAAATGATTAGTTGGTAATAGAGGAAAGTAAATTTAGTAATTAGATTAATAAAAAAAAATTATTTTGATAAATTTAACCCCTTTTTGATAATTCTCTTAAAACTTTGAATGTACATAGAGCGACCTAAATCCATCTGATAATTAACTTGGAACATTCGACATAGTAGAGTAGAAGATTTGAGAAGCTCTCCACCCTAAGAAGATTCGATTTAGTATTTCTCTTTTTTTTTTAATTAACAGAGCGCAATTTATAATTTGATTGTATACTTAAATCATTCGTCAAATTAATGATTATTAATAGTTGTCTCAATTTGCTATTTCGTCCATGAATAATTGTCTCATTTGTTTATTTTACTACTTATGAGAAGAGTCTCCACATTATACTAGTTTTATCTCACTCACATATTATAAACCGAAGTATTAGATATAAAAGTGGATCCACATTCCATTAACTTTTTCCACTCACTTTCCATTACATTTCTTAAACATAAGCCAAGTCAAAGTGAACCTATTATTGGCGGACGAATGGAGTAATTTTATTGATCGGTCGTATAGGCTCGAGTTGGACAGAGAATTGCTTCGATTTAAATTAATCGAAAAAGCTTTATACATATATAAAAAGATACTGACCAATCAAACAGATTCTATTTATGTCACGATAGAAACATAACGGCCTAATCATTGCGTTGATCTACGTCACGATTAAAATCCGAAAGCATATTATGCTGAAATAGAGGACATGGCGTGTTTTTTCTTGATTTGACATACGTGTGGAACCTATAATTATTGTAAACATAATTGTATATTCTTTTGCATCACAATTTCTTAGCCGCCGTACATATAAATTTATTATCGAATCTCGATCCACATTTCAAATTTTTCGGAGCGAAAGTATATTTTTCACACGAATTATCTCTCTCTCTCTTACCCCTCCCCCCAATTCAACTAACTACCTTCCAAACACGAAAGCGGCCATAGTTTGGTCGCTCAATTCTGTATATCGAATCAATTAGTACGTCACGATTAAAAGTATAGGAGATAAATTATGCTCTGAAATAGAGGATGCCGCGTGTTTTATTTTTGGTTTTGGCGCACCCGTGGAGCCTAATTATTGTGAAAAACATAATCGTATCTCTTTCTGCATCCAAATTTCCTAGTAGGTATACCGATAAATTTATTTCCGAATCTTGTTACACATGTCAAAATTTTTGAATCAACCGTACATTTTCCTTACGAATGTTCTCTCTCTCAGTTTAACTGTACTAACTACTATACCTTCCTAACACGAAAGCGGCTATTGTTTGTTTGCTACATTCTATATATCGACTCAATCGGAAGTCATTACTAAAAGTCCGGAAGACAGATTATGCTCTGAAACATAGGAACACATAAATTCACTTTTTCTTGTCGATACATGTATAACTCCTAACTAATAATGCGAAAATTAAAATGAATCATTTCCGTATCTCAATGTTCTCCGCAACGACATCCATTTTTCACACAAACTTCGACACCCCCAATAAATTTTCCAGATTTCCGAATCTAGTATATTAAATTTTTCGAAGTGACCGTACATTTTCTTTGGTCATACTAAACAATTTTCTTCATTTTTCAAAAAAAAAATCAATAATTCTCCGTCAATACTAATGACAATCTCCCTAATACACTAAAAGTAAAATACATTTTTTACAAGAAAATATAGGTAATAAAATTATATTTGCACCGATCCTTCTATCCCAATTCAGAACATCAATTTTGTCAACTTGTGCATAACACCATGATTCCTCACCTATAAATCCAACCCCCTTCTCCCAACCTAACACCACCACCAACAAGAGATTCAAGAGAGTGATGGAGCAAAAAACCACAGTGCTCATCATCGGCGCAGGCCCCGCCGGTCTAGCCACTTCGGCATGTTTAAACCTCAAAAACATAGCCAACATTGTGCTAGAACGGGAAGACTGCGCCGCCTCTCTATGGCGGAAGCGAGCCTACGACCGCCTCAAGCTCCACCTCGCCAAGGAGTTCTGCCAGCTCCCCCACATGCCCTTCCCAGCCGGCTCCCCCACCTTCATCCCGAAAAACGCCTTCATCAGCTACCTCGATGACTACGTGGACAAGTTCGATGTCAGCCCGTTGTTCTGTCGCAGCGCTGTTTCCGCCTCTCTGGAGGCCGGGAGCGGGAAATGGAACGTGGTGGCCCAAAACCTGGCCTCGGGTGGCATGGAGAGGTACGAGGCCGAGTTTCTCGTTGTGGCCACGGGGGAGAATAGCGAGGGTTTCATCCCTCGTGTGGAGGGGCTGGACTCGTTCGAGGGGGAGGTGCTCCACTCGAGCAAGTTCGAGAATGGGGGCCGGTTCGAAGGGAAAGAAGTGTTGGTGGTCGGAAGCGGGAATTCGGGGATGGAGATCGCGTTGGATCTGGCCAATTGGGGCGCCCGGACCTCGATTGTGATCCGGAGCCCGGTGAGATTCTTTATTCCCTTTTTTACTCGCAAAATTTGACAAACTTGTTAAAACAACCAATTGATAAGAATTTACATAAAACTTGTTAAAACAACCAATTGATAAGAATTTACATAAAAACCATTGAAAGCATAATGAGTCTAACCCAATTTATCCTCTCACTTATTTTAGGTCAATTTTAGTACCAAAACATGACAACCTTATTAAAGAATCAATTGATAGGAATTTAGATAAAAACAAATGGTAAAATCCATTATTGATTCTAACCCCAAATTACATGTAATTAATGTTGTTTTCTTGAATTAGGGGTTTGGATATGGAGATGATTATTTGATTTACTATTGCAATTGCAGGTGCATGTGTTAACTGAGAATATGGTGAGATTGGGGATGACATTACTAGCCTATCTACCGTTGTATCTGGTGGATAATCTGGTCATGATTATAGGCGATTTGAGACATGGAAGACTTACTAAATATGGCATCATAAAGCCCAAAGAGGGCCCGTTTGCTCTGAAAGTGTCGACCGGAAGATCCCCCGTCATCGATGTCGGGACCATCGGCAAAATCAAAGCCGGAGAAATCCAAGTATATACATATTTCACACACACACGTAAAATGATACATTTTTGCTCTCACTCTCAATAGCTTTTTGAAAATAAAATTTATTCTCATTGAAATAGAACCTTTCCGTAACTAACTAAGGCATGAAGCATTTAAGTATAATTTTGTCTCATTATTTATTTTGTAGATGTTGCATTAAGTTAAGGTGGTTAATAATTAATCAATGGCAAAAGTTTTAAATCCAGGGCAGCATGTGCTATATATATGCTTTTATAGAGAATCCACTCAATTCCCTTTAAGATTCTTGTAAGTCTTATTGTTGATGTAGAGATCTAATAATTACAATCCTCTTAGGGATAAAAAAATAAATATCTCCTTTTAAGCATCTACTGTATATATTTTTACATATTTTTCTTAAAATTAAATAACAATTTTTTTTGTTTCTGAAACCATATTATTCATAGATAGACACTTATAACAAAATCTCCATTTTCTAGCTAGGGTTTCTTAGTAGTCATATTTTTCATTAAACATTTATTTAAATTTTCTACGATTTTTGCAGGTGCTCCCAGCTATGAAGATGGTGAAAGGGAACAAGGTTGAGTTCAGCAACGGCCGCGTTAAAAGCTTCGACGCCATCGTGTTCGCCACCGGCTACAACAGCACCGTCAAGAAATGGCTAAAGGTACAAAAAATTATACTACTAATAAAATAAAAAATATTAATTAAACCCTATTTTTAAACCTCATTATATATGATATATTGAATTGTGTTTAGGGCGATGGTGATAGCCTTTTTGCTGAAAATGGAATGCCAAAGGTGAAGCTTCCGAATCATTGGAAAGGCGAAAACGGGCTTTACTGTGCTGGATTTGCGAGCGCTGGGCTGGCTGGCGTTGCCCAAGACGCGAAGAAGATATCGCAAGACATACATGCGACTCTATTCCCCCTTCCAAAATAATAGAAATTCAATTAGACTATAGTACTTGTTAAAGTTTTTTCTGCATTTCATCCTGTCATTTCCAACTACAAGTCTTTATAATAATCTTGTTGGGAGAATGTGAGAATTATTTTTAACCATTAGATCGCGAATATCATTTGTAGGTTGAGAGTTCGAATCACGGATGCAATGGAATTTTCAAACTATTTAAATGTAGTTATATTAAAGGCGAAGACAGTAAATTTATACGTTCGATTCACAATTCTCACATTCGTATAATAAGATATATTAATCAAACAGCGGGACAAAATAATTACTACTAAAATTTCAAAATCCAAAGATTGTTTTCTCAAGTAGGGAAGATTAAGAAAATCTCCTTAGCAAATTCAAAATATTAGGATTTTATTAATACAAGGATTTTTATTGAGGTATACAAACAAAGTTGATTCATGTGACTAGTTTTGATAATTTTTATGCTATATTAATATATAAAGATAAATTTTAAAATTTCTATCTACGCGCCATCAACCCCTAATAGCCATACAGTTTATTTTTGTCTTAATCAAGGGACACGATTGTCTTTCTTAACCCCAAATTATAGCCCAATTCTTTTTTGCTTGGTGTTTTGTGGGAATGGGATATGATTGAGTTCAATTCCTAGAACTCTCCAAAGCGACAAATTATTGTAAAGTTAATATGTATTAGGTGGAGAAATGATATGCTGTTAGGATCGTCGACTGCAACATTAGTTTGATATTGTCCGCTTTGGGTCAAGCCCGCACGGATTTGTTTTTGGGTCACTCCCAAAAGGCCTCAAACTAATTGAGGTTGGATAGGAATTATATACACCTTCCAACTTCTCTCACTCATCCGATGTGGGATAGGTTTGTATCCCAACAAACCTCCCCTCAAACCGAGATCACATCGGGAACGCAGTTGACACGAACATGGGTTGTTCCAGCCCTGGCCCCTGGGTCATCCTGGGCCCGACTCTAACTTTGAGTCCTTCAGGGCCCGACCCTAACCGGGGCTCATCCAGGCACAACCCATAGCCACCTGGGCTCTGATACCACTTGTTAGGATCGTCGACTGCAACATTAGTTTGATATTGTCCGCTTTGGGTCAAGCCCGCACGGATTTGTTTTTGGGTCACTCCCAAAAGGCCTCAAACTAATTGGGTTGGACATGAATTATATACACCTTCCAACTTCCCTCACTCATCCGATGTGGGATGGGTTTGTAACCCAACATATGCTACATACCTTATGTGAGCTCCTCATATGTAGGGACTTCAATGTAGTCCGCAACCCGTGGACTGGCCCGAATAGCCCGCCAAATTTATAGGGTTAGGGCTGGAAATTTCTAGCCCGATAAAATTAAAACCCAATTAGCCCGCACCCGATTAACCAGCGACCCGTTAGGGCTAGACCCGAAAACCCGATAAAATTTCTATTATTATATTTTTTACTCCTAATTCGACATTTCATTGATTAATTTTATAATATAGATAACTAAAAAATAACTTTCAATTTTATATTAAATATACAAATTATATGTTGAATTGTTATTAATATAATAATTGATAAATAAATTAAAAACTTCAAATTCACTTAAAAAATATTAAGATTTCTAAAACGTGCATTAAAATTTCACGAAATATCTCAAATATGAGTATTTGATCATGTTTATGATTGAATTTGACCATATATCTCAAATTTATCATAATTAAATATTTTACATTTATGAATATAACTAATTTTCATCATTATTTATTGGATTGATCACATGTTAATCTTATCGGTAGCAACCCGATTAACCAGCTAGGCTAGCCCGAAACCCGAGCTTTTAGGGCTAGGGTTGAACTTTTACAACCCGATTGACCCGCAACCTGAGTAGGGACGGCCCGATTGACATCCCTACTTATATGTGAGCACCACTCTCGTTTTACGCATTTTTAACGTTGTTCGTTTCGATTTATATATTTAGTTTGATTCTAATGCATTAAAAATATTATTGGAATTTTTAATTTCACAAAATTCATGTAAATCAAAGCTCGATTTGTTAGTTTATTAGTAATTATTTGAATTTATAGAGAAAACGAGCAAATCAAACTTTGATTTATATGAATTTTGTGAAATTAAAAATTCTAATAATATTTTTTAATGCATTAGAATCAAACTAAATATATAAATCGAAACGAATAACGTTAAAAATGCGTTAAATGAAAGTGGTGTTCGTATAAGGAGCTAACATAATGTATGTAGCATATCATTTTTGTATTAGGTGTGTATAAAGTTTACTTCTTATTTTCGTACAGTATATCCTACTAAATGTTCTTTACTCGTTTTGGACAATAAGGAAAATCTTACATTGTATAGTTCCTTTATCCCAAGTTAATCGTATAGCTTTTTGGTTTTTTTTTAGCAAAAAACATTTATTTTCTCTTATTTTATTTTCTTTTTACTTATATATTTTATTATTATTTTCAATTTTATTTTTTCTTCATTTCAATAATATTTAAAATAAACGCCTCAATGAAAAGGAGTATATTTTAAAATACTTGGAAAGACAATTAATTCATCATCTCCTCCTTTAATTTGTGTTACTTAGACGATTCCTACAAAGTATTTATGCATTTTCTTAGGAAAGATCTTGGGAAAGGAAAGTGAACAGGCAAAAGAGTGTAAATTATGTAGTCCTGGTGTGACTCGATGTGTATTAATTTTAGTGTTTCTTCGTAATTTCCTTTTTTTCAATTAAGTTAATATTCCTAATAAAATTAAAATCCCTCTCAATTCAATGACTTGGGCAATTAGCGGCTAGCGCATCTACAAGAAAAATCGAAACCGTAATTTGTTTAAACTATGCAGTAAACAAAATTAATGAATTTTACTCTAGTTTTGTACATTATTTTGCAAGGTCTTTGAATAGTTTCTAGTGGTCGAATTTTTTGATAACTCAGTTTTTTCTGCATAATTTTATCGCTTTTTCTCTATTTGAATTCTTCTTCTTCTTCTTTTATTATTATTATTATTATTATTATTATTATTATTATTATTATTATTATTATTATTATTATTATTATTATTATTATTATTATTATTATTATTATTATTTTCTGTTTTGTACATTATCTATTTATATTTTTTAAGTTATGATTTAACAAGTTTTAGAATCCAAAGAGAGCACCTCGACCGAGTGAGGAGCCAAACCAAGCCACATACTACTCAGCCAAGCCAAGTGATATCTTTCCGCGGAGTTCAAAGACAACCACTCTCGGCCTAATGCCACTCGACCGAGTAGGTCAAGCGGATTTGTGAGGCTTTTATAATAACAATACATTTTGGAGATCAATCCGTTCCCCCTATAAAACACATGACCTAAGGTACAAATTTAAATCCATCTATATATCATCACCCTATCATTCCCCTACATTATTCAATCCATTCTCCACCATCATCGATCGATCATATTTACGAGCCTTGGAAGACCAAGCAAACGAAATCAAGGAAGATCGAGGTATAAGCAAGAATGCGAATCGACATTAATCTCTGCAGATTTTTGTGTTATTTCTGACTTAGTTCATCTTTAATGAGCTATTAAATGTTTGATTAATTTGTGATCAGTCTTGACAACTTAGGATTTGTTTGTGGATTGTGGATAATAGGATAATGTCTGAATTTCAAACTAATACTAATATTTTTCGACAACACAAAATAGTCATATTTTTTTCATTTTGATCCGTCTATCAAAATTGATTCCAATCTATTTTTAGTAAATTTCTCTCTTTAATAAAATAAATTTCATTTTTTCACTAGTAATACTTTAACAACTATTTCTCTCTATCTCTCTATTTTATTAGCATTGTACTAGTATTCGTGTCATTCATTATCAAGATTATATTTCTGGATAGGCGGAGTATTAAATTTTGTAAGTAGGTGATATGCAAAAAAAAAACTTGTAAATTAAATGAAATACTGAAAGGAGGCTTGGCTTCTACAGAATAGCTCATCTTTTAACTAAAATTATTATGTGTATTCACCTAAATTGAATCTATTATTTTGTTTTCCATGGACATGTCAAGTTGATTGCATGAAAGAAAAATAGTGGTTATGGAAGATTTAATAATTAGCTCAAATATAGCTGGGCGGGCTTTTCAGTCACAGGTTTGTTTGGGCCTTCCACAATTTTATCGAGCTCAGCCCAAGCCCTAAATCTGCCCGCCAGTTTAAGCCCTATTAAATAAAAATTTATTTATCTATTAAAGTCAATTTTGTTTATATTTTGTATGAATTGTTAGGCAAAAGTTCGTATTATAATTATTGTTTTCTTAAAATTTTAAAATATATAACCTCTATCACACAATTGGCATCAGTTGTCCCACTAGTTTTAGTGTACATTTATTAAAGTCAATTTTGTTTATATTTTGTATGAATTGTTAGAGCCATTTCTCCTACTTAAAATATGATGACATCCTAAGAAAATCAAAGATAGTTAAGAGGTTTTATTGTGTAGAAAAAACATATAAACACACTACTTTGAAGAGATTTCAACTCTATGTTTGATCTAGTGTATTGTCTAGGCAAGTCACACCATATAGAGTTTTTGTGTTAATTATCAAGTTGTTAGGTGAATTAAAATCTTACAGCTGTATTCAATATTTTTTGTTTACTATTCCTAGATAGGAACTTAATTACATCGTGTTTACCTTGACTTCAACCCCCTAATTAAGGGCTGAAAAGTTGTTAGCTTGTGCCAAAGTCATAAATCTAAAAACAAAACTAATTCATAGTACTATATATTTTACTCATTATTATTATTATTAATCAATCGGTTTGAACTAAGTTCAAGTTTCTAGCATTAAGATTATTTTAGTCCGATATTGTGATCAACATAATACTATAGTACTATAACGACTATTATTACAATGATTACGAAAATTCTAAAACACATAATTACAAAATAAATTCGCCTACCAAAAGCTAATTCGGATGTTTTGGAAACGGAAATAAACTAATGTGATTATTAAGCACGAATACTAATGTTTAATTTTTCTAATTTAATTTTCAGCATTTGATTTTTCCTCTTTTGAATCCTCAGCTGGATCCTTCTTGACATCTTCCTTGAGAGATTTAGCAATGGTTTCTGCCTTTTCTTCTTCTTCTTGAACCTGCATTTACACCACCCAATTACATTCCATGTTTACATTATTAATATAAAACTACTAATTAATCATCCACATCAAAAAGATTATAACATTAAAATTGTTCGTGGAAAACGAATTGTTAATTAAAATGGGAAAGTGGTCAAATGAAATAATGAATTGGATGGTTATTATATTAGAATACTATCGTTTTCAATTCATTGAAAAACATACTGTTATGTCATTATCATTCTGTAACTTTTTTTATTTGATTTAATTAATCTATAATGACTGACTAGTGGCTTATTAATCATTGACTAAATTGAGTGCAGAATTAACACGAAACATATATAGTGATTTTTTTTTATAAAAAAAAAAGAACCTTATCAATGAAATCATCAATTGCTCCAGCATCATCTCCTGCCCTTTCAGCAAATTTTTCAACAAAATCAACAACCTCCCTTAGTTTTGTACCCTTTGGAATATCGTCGGCGATATCCTCAGCCACCTTCTCCACCTTATGTGCCACCTTCTCCACCGCCTCCGCCACGTCTTCCGCCATCTGCAGAGCGGCCATAACCTTGCCTACACTACACATACATATATAAAAATACATATATAACAAATTATCGAAAAAACTATGAATTTTGGCCTAATTCTGTATCATTCCACAATTTTAATAATTTGGGTGAAATTATATTATACTAGTATCCAAGAAATAATATGTGGGTGTCACCTTACAACTCACGCAATGTCGTTTATTCATAAATTAAACGATGACACTTTATTGAAAATTATCAACAATATAATCACTTAGGTGACCAGATTTTTTCGCCATACTGATTTCCTGGTCTAGCTAGTTTTTAAAATTGCAAAATAGCCAAAATTAAAACAAACTTCATACAATTTTTGTAGTTTACACAATATTATAATATTAAAAGACAGAATTTAATGTAATATTCTTAAGAATATGTAACGCATACTTACCCTTAAGCAATGGACCCCATTTGTAGCTGATGAAAGGTATCACTATTGCTACAGCCACACCAGCAGCCCAGCTTCTGTCCAAATTTTTATAAATAAAAACATAATAACAATTGGAAAAGGATAGAAATATGCATAATCAAACAACAAAATGAAATTAATTTGACTTACAAAATATTCGAAGGAGGTCCAGGAGGCGGGGCTCCTGGTTCCATACTACGCACGACAAAATTTCTGAAACGAGCATGCATCAAACGATGTGACAAAATCGATATAATATAGTACTATACAACTATTCATTTCGGAATTTACATACCTTGTATTTTTGCTATAGCTTTGCGGAAATCTTGTATGGCTCCTTAGAGGTTGGAAAGCTTGTTTATCTTTGGAATTGAAGATCAAAACCATGTTATTCTTATCGAAATTTTGTAGTAGAGATTTGGATTTGTGACGATGATTTTTGTGATGATTGAAACCACCCAAAGAAGAATCGCAAACGTGTGGGATCTTGATCAACATCAGACCTAGATTTTTGCAAACTATTTAAGTCTTCCTTCGATTTTAGAGTAAAAAAAGAACTTTATGATTTTGTATAGGAGGAGAAGAAGAAAATGATGTGTGTGTGTGTGTATGTGTGTGTTGTGTGTGTACTACTTCTATATTGCCCAGATTTATAGGGAGAAAGCTATACGAAAATAAGAGTACAAGACTTTTACAATGTGAATATTTTTTGGTGTTCATAAAAAAGTTGAACTTTGAATATACCATTCCTTCACTTTTATTATGAACGTTGAAAGTAAGATTAAAATTTATCGATTCTTACATTCATATTTATATTTTTTATTCCACTATTCCTATCGTGCCACTTCAACTTCATTTTTGTTTCTTTTTTGCTTGTCACATCTACTGAATTTTCAACTTTATAGTTATATTAATACTTTGCGTAGAGAACTAAATATTGACAAAATTATATATATGACAAAAAAAAATTCTCTTTTCTTCTTTCTCACACTCTCTGGGATTCTTTTCCTTCATATTATTTTTGAGATATGTTTGTTACGTAAGGTTGTTAGTTGTATAATATCCGAGTATGGTCATTATGAAGGAATTAATATGGTCAATAAAGATTACAAGTCTTCAATAAAATTAATTTGGGCATAAAAACACATGGGATTGTGGTAATATTTAATTTCCTCCATATACATAATGAGCAATGGCCATTAACCGCGCGTAGATTTAATTATATATATAAGTCAATTAAGTCATGTACAAATTGATAAATCCGTATATAATTAAGGCTACATATACTAGCTAGATCCTAGGTCGGTATGATGCATAGGAAATATTTGTAAGAAAATAAATGTATTGACTTAATTAATTAAATACATATAAAAATAATAATAAAATCAAATGTGAAAAGTACTCCTAGTTGTTTTGCGTTGTAGACTTTTACAAGGACCAATAAGCGTGAAAATTCATAAATTTCCATTTGTCGTGACCGAATTGCATATCAAATAAAATACAATTCATTTTTCAAGTTAGTTTTCTACTGGAGCTATCCACATATAATAAATACAGTAATTTATTTATCTGCCAGTAATATTGCCAAAGCTGGCCTAGTTCTCTTTATTGGCCCAATCCCATGTGTTCTTTATGCCCAAATATTATAATTATATTACATATAAAATATATGTGTTAATGATGATGGTTCGATTTAGAGGTAGTTAGGTCAAAGCTAGCTAACGTTCAAATGAAATTTTATCCACGCCTAATCGAAATTTTCATTAATTTTACATATTTCCTAAGTAGGATTAGGTTTAACACATACTTAAACTCAAAGTTAAATACGAAATTAATTTATTAATACTCCTTCCGTTTTACTCAAGATGTCCATCTTTCCTATTTAGTTTGTCTTATTCAAGATGTCCACTTTTTATATTTAATAATAAATCTCTCTCTCATCTCTTCTCATTAAAATATTTAACTACATTTTTCTCTCTATTTATTTCACTTAAAAACTCCTTCTAAAATTTCGTGTCACTCAAGAATGTGGATATCTTAATTGGAAAGAATGAAGTATTACATTTTCTAGTTTTATCTGATTTTAAAACTAACTAATTACTATGATTCATTCGGACCAATATAGTGCTAAGGGTGTCCACTATAGGAGGACAGTCGCCTCCCACCGCCGCCCCCCTTCTCGCACAGCCGTTTCATAGCCGCGGCTCACCGTTTCCACGCAATAGGGCGCCGCAGCCCTCGCCCCACCCCTTCTTCCTCAGCCGTGTCCTCGGCGACTCGGCGTCGAACGCCCTTCCGCCCCCGATTTTTTGTCCACTTCGGGGCGGACGCCCCGCCCACTATAGACAGGCGCAGCTTAGCCGCTTCCGGGGCGACCGGTGCGCCGCACCTATAGTGGACACTCTAAGTGCTAACATAACTTGTTGATGATGCTGGGAAGAAGACAAACAGTTGTTATAATTAAGTATTGAGTCACAATAAATTTATCAATTCAACAAGCAAGTTGGAGTTTGAATATGTCATTGTAACTGTACACTTCTTTTCTTGATAATAAATTTTACTCTATACTTTAATAATTAATTAAATATATAATTACATTAATGTTTCCCTGTGTCATTACCATCTTCTTCTTCTTCTTTTTCTTTGGCTATATCTTCTTCCTCATTTTGTGCCCCATTTTCTTTATCATCTTCTTTGTGATGATCATGGTTGATGGCACTCTCCACGACACATTCCACATAATCCTCTACTTTTTCCTCTACTTCTTGAACCTGCATATAAAATTAATTAATTAACCAAATAGATCAACATATATAATAAGTAGGGTCCTAATCCCATAAGCCTACCATTTATATAAGAACTAAGAACCATTCTAGAATTAGATCGTAAAATGGATGGTTTCGAGTTTCCTGACTTCAATATCGATTCCCTTTGATTCATGTAAGTGGGGTAAAATAAAAATGAATTTTGAAATATAGTACAAACTAATATTAATATTAAAGAGAATTGATAAATTTTAAGATGTAATTATAGAGATTAATACATCAATGAACTGACATAGTTCTCTCATTATAGATGTTTCATTATTTGTTTAAATGCTCTATATATGTAGTGTTCCATCTCCTTCAAAAGTTCAAACACACTATATATGCTATGTGTCCCATTTCTATCAAACACACTATTTCCAAATGAAGAAAATAGCTATTTTCAATATTCATTCTTATATTTTCGTCACGCCAATTGAGTTTCATTCCAAGTTTATACCAACGTTAATTAACGAAAATTATTTGATTAATTACTTAACCTTATCTATCAAGTATCCAAGTTTATGTGCATCCTTATTAGCTATTTCAGCCACATGCTCAACAAAATCCACTGCTTTTTTTAGCCCTCCGCCCTCGGGAAGATCCTCCGCCAATTTCTCCGCCACCTTCTCCACCCCCTCCGATGCCTTCTCCACCGCCTCAACTATTTCCTCGGCTATCTCCACCGCCGTCTCCACTCCATCTGAAAATTCACACCCACATTATTAGAATTATGCACTTATAATCTATATTAATTCCTTATTAAAAATTATGAAAAATAGACTTACTTTTAATTTTAAGAAGCGATGTCCATTTACTACTAAAGAAGGGTAGAACTACGGTTATAGCTACTCCCACAATCCATTTTCTGCACCGATTTATATCGATAATAGAATTATTTAACCACAAACATGATAATATATTAACTATATTTTGACGATTAAAAAATTGAATTCGACGTACATGAAACTGAAAGGAGGCTTGGAGGGAGGTGGATTTCCCGGTTGAACAACGCTGCGTACGATAAATCTACTGAAGATATATTAATTAAGAAAAATTAATTGATCGATTGCATCAGTGGATTATATATAGTACTATATTAATAATGATGAAAATTATATGAAATATTGATCATCCAATGTAACACGTACCTTGGACTTGCGTAATATTGTTTCGATCGAATTTTATGTTCCCAAAAACACGAAGATGAAGAAGAGGAAGAAGATAATGGTATCGATTTTCGAGTTTCAGAAGGCCGAGAATATTGAGGTGGGAGAAATTTGAAGGTGATGAGAGATTTGGATATGGATATGGACATGTTTTATGATGGCTTTTTGAATGTTTACGTGGAATATGGAATATTTCTATTGATTATATCTTGATGAATTTTCGAAAGTTGTTAGCTCTAATCAAATAATTAATCTTGTGAAGAAACGTGGTAGATTTTTATAGAAGAAGTAGAAGAAGAAACAGTTGCGAGTCTTTAATTCGCAGTAAGTGTCTTGCAAGAAATCTCTATTCAATATAGTCTTGTTTCCAACCTGCTCCAAGCTGACTTTTTAATTTTTATTGGACAAAATAAGTCAATTCGTGGGTAATTTAAGATGAGACATATTACATTTTAGAGTTTTATACTCCATGTTACTGTTAATATATTTATGTCTTTGTGTTGAAATTTGAATTTAATTACATGTTGTATTTATAAAGTGATGTATTTGTGTTGATAATTCTAATATGAAATATTGGAAATTCTGCTTTCTAGATTGGAAATTCGTTTTATTTTAACGTGACCTGCATACTAAACATACGCGCGATTAAAAAAAAGTTCGTCTATAAATCTCATTTATGTGTAAACATGAAGTAAATTAGGTAGGATTTGTGAAACTTGTATAAGATTTGCAAATCATATATCTATAAATCTATTTTTCTAATTCGCACTTATATTGTTAGGATCGTCATTAAAAAAATTGTTTGAAATTCTCTCAAGCGATGTATTTTACTGCTAATTTAAAAACTCAGCCTTTACGTGCTAGGTAGCTAACGACGTGTATCATTCTCCCTCGACTAAAAATAAACTATGGCCTTTGCTGTTAATATATATATATATATATATATATATATATATATATATATTATCTTTAGCGTAACTAATCCATTAAGAAGCCTGAGTCACTTACAATTAATTTTATAAGATGATTAACATCTAATTAGAATATAATCAAAAGTGATGATGCAATACTGATGATGATTTGTAACCCCAATAATTTAATTTTCTTCGTAGCTAGCAGCCCCAACTTTTGAAAAGGGAAAATCGAATGATGATATTTCTATTCTTGATCTCTTGTACATTTCTAGTTTGTCATGATCTCTATCTGTTGGAAGAGATTAAGTGTCTTAACAGCTAAGCTGTGGTTCATACATAAAATAGGCTTTATAGGTAGAATCAAATAAAATGGATTATAGGCCTTAATTTGATTATTTTTAAGATTAGGCATGAAGCTTTTGGACCCCTTACCAGTGGTGGGCCAACTTAATTAAAATAGGCTACTTACTTAAACAAAATGGGCTTTATTATTATGATTTGCGATTAAGCTTCAATATGATATAAACTATGCTACTTGGATTCACAATTCAGATTCAATCGTCAAGCCCTATGAACTTTTACATAATAATACAAATCGTGTTTTTCCAAGCTTCATAAACATTCACGTGTATTATTAAATTCAAGCATCTTTTTAAATTTATTGATTATGTAATAGTGAGAAAATATATATCGCTAATTAGTTACACGAAAATAAAATATTTATAAAGTGAACGAAAAGTTTATTATGTGACTATTATGGGGTGTTTGGTTTGCAAGATTGTATCCGGGATTAAATTTGTAGTGTGTTTGGTTCATGAGATTCAATCTCACAACTCAATTCTAGATGGATAATTAGTCATAGCTAATTCTCTATGTCTAAAATAATCTCACAACTCAATCCTAGATTATATCTTGGCATTATTTTATCTTGGAAACCGAACACTACCTATATGAACTAATAATATTTGACTTGGTGATGGGAGTTTCTTCTCTATATAATTCAAAAATATTATGCGTATTTTACTTAGTGAAATGTACAATCTACAGACTACAATTAATTAATCTCTTCCGTCTAGTCTATAATGCAAGTTATTACATTAATTTACTTACTACTAGCTACTATTCTTTAATATAATGGTTACACCAATAAATTATATTTAAGGCCCAATCATTACACATTTTTAGATACCAGCTAGGCTCAACATTCAACAATATTACATATGAATGTTAATTTTATATAATACCCATCATAAATACTTTCTCACGATAGAAGTCCTATTTGGTCATGGCACGAGTTTTAAAAAATGTAAAGAAAAATAGATTGAATAAGTAAGTGGAATATGATTCTCACTTACATATATTGGTTTTATAATAAAATGTGAGTGGAATAAGTTGGTGGAATGTGGAGCCTACTTAACATTTATGGTAAAAGTGAAATAGGACTCTTATTATAGGAAATACTGAAATAGCAAAATATGACTCTTATTATGGGACGGATGAAGTATTAATGGATGCCACGAAGAGATGAACTCAAACGAGACAAACACAAGAGAATTCATACACCAAATATTATAAGAGCAATATAGAATATACCTAATTTCCTCATTCCTTCAAAATATAATTAAAACTCAAACCAAGTGAAAACAATACACAAAACCCCACAGATCCATAGGCTTGATATAATCATACAATCTAAAATCATCCAAAATATGTAGTAGCTACTAACATAACTCAAACCCTACCATTATCACTACACTAATAAATTCATTGCTAACTTAACAAGATTTTGTCTACAACCCTAACCCACTCATCATAGTCAGTTATACTTATACATCACCTATATCTTAGATCTTCCAATCTACACCACACCAAAATGCATATCCATGCAAACAACACAACAATTTGTAACCCTAATTAATGTCGATTTTGCCGCCATAAAATTCCTCTTTCCAACAAACCCTAATCAAACTCATAACATAAATATCGATCAAGAAGAGATTCCCACACCAAGAAAATCTATGAACGGGACGTCTTTCCTCTCGATGGATTTCTCCTCAAGCAATCCATCTGCACTCGTCCGCGTCATGCCAAATTGGTACGACCCCTCCCCACCACGTGACGAATAATTGAAGATGTTTGAAACCGCGGTCTTACCAATTCTGGCCTCAATTGAGTCATGGTAGGGGCTAAATATGGAGAATTTGCTTTGATGATTATAACCTCTTTTTCTTCTTCCACGTGGATCAGAAGAGTAAGGTGATAAACTATTAGGCCAGCCAGAGAAGGAACACAAAGGGAAGATTTTGTCCTTGCTTTGGCTTTTTGAATCTTCGAAATTAATCCCACCATTTTGGAAGCTGATTTTGGAACCATACTTCTCTTGAAGCCTTGAATTCCTTTGCCGGAAAATGTAATTAGTGGGAGGATTAGCATCATGATCTTGATTATGGGCTCTAATAATTTTTCCAGAAAGCTTGGATTTTTCTCTTTGCTTTCTTGCCATAATCACATGCCAATGGTTTTTCACAGCATTATCAGTTCTACCAGGAAAAAGCCTTGAAATTAAAGCCCATTTGTTTCCATGTATTCTATGAGCTGCAAGGAGCCTTTCTTCCTCTTCCTCCGAGAACGGCCGTCGATTTATTCTTGGATCAAGTTGGTTAAACCATCTCAATCTGCAACTCTTCCCTACACATCATATTTATCAAAGATTAAAAAATATTTTGATTTTTTAAGGAAATTTTATTTAATGTTATTTTTAGGGTTTAGGGGCAGAAATAAGTGACAAATTACAATATGAATTTATCTTGAAATTATTATCTTACCATCTTGATTTTAATCTACAAGAAATTATTTCCATATGAAGATATACTAATAGATATAGGGTTAATTACCTGATCTTCCTTGGAGTTTTTCAGCAATGGAATTCCAATTTTGAGGGCCATATTTTTCGACGATCTGTCGGAGTTTTTCGTCTTCTGCAGGCCTCCAGTGGCCTCGTGGGCAAGTTCTTGGATCATCGTTCGAGCCACGACATCTAGTTTCATCCATGGAAATTTCAGCTCTATATATCTAGCTAGTTTATCAAAAGAATATCAGAAAAGGAAATCTAGAGAAAGTAGGAAAGAAGAAGATATATATCAACTGATGAAATAATTGGCTTTGCACCACAAAATGGACTTTAACATGTAGGAAAGTGAAAAGAAAGAAAGCCACCAATTTTTATTTCTGGCTAATTATGGCCCTTGAATATTAAAATTGTGGTTATTACTGAGGTTTACTTGTCAGAATCAAAATATATACTTCAATTACATACATGACACAAATCACTTGAAATATCTTTCTTGCTTCATTTTAGCTTTTTATTTTTCGTTAGTGCATCTAATATAGTCATCATTATGGTATATATTTGCCGTATGTTTGTAAGATAATAAAAGTATATAATAATAATAATAATAATAATAATATCATTGTTACTATTATTAGTATTACACTGTTACTACTACTACTATTACATCGTTCTATTAATTATATTTTGTAGAAAACTGGGTATTATATAGCAAAATATTAGGACTAAATGTTTTTAAGAATGTGATATAATGACTACAAATTTTCAGAACTATTGCTAATGGCTAATTAATTAGTCATACTCATTTCAAAATATTAGCAATGGAATATTGCATGGAATTTAATGAATTATATATCTTACATCAGCAGCAGCCAAAAACAATCTGATAAACAAACTTCAATTAATAAAGCATGAAACATAATTCATACAGAAGAAGATATATTACCTTGAATGGAGAAGAAGAAAATATCAATATAATCAGAGCCGTCGAAATATTACTGATCAGATACAGTTAATGAAAATCTCATAGAAAGATTGATTGATCAGAAGAAAAGAACATCCAACAAGGAAGACGAAGAATTTCTCTAGAAAAAGATTGTCAAAAAATAATAATAATAATTATTATTATTAGGCTATATAAAGTTTCAAAGAGGCCAGGATTGAAAAGCTTGTAGCTGAAATATTGTAATGGTTGGTAGCCTCTCTATTTTTTTTTATCTATAGATACACTTCACAATTTAATATTATAGAATTTGAACTATATGTACGTAACAAGACAATTACTTAGGCTTTGTACATGCTTACACAAAATGCACTTAATTGGATTTAGTAATAAATAATTTTATTTTAGGAACAAACCATAAATTAGTTTCAGAAGTTTATTTTCTTGTTCAAAGGTATAAGGTTAGACAAATTCGTCCCCAAAGTAATTAGGATTTCCACGTTTTCCATATATATTAGTTAGGTCAGAAAAAATTAATAAATTGGGGAAAGAAATAAAATTAAATGAACTTTCTCATGCAATTAATTAGTTATGTGGAGTAGTATATTAAAATAACAGACCAAGGAAAACATTTTTCTTTGCTACCTATTTGTTTAGTCAAATATATTTATTCTTTTTTAAGTAATTAAACTCTAAGTATTTATTTTCCGTTTTATCAATTATTAATTCAGGTATATACGTATATAAATAAGTACTAGAAAAGATTAGAAAATAGTGGGTTGAGAGTTGAAATAGATGTACTTTCCATGCAGATGATAAGTCAAAAGCAAACTTAGAAAGAAACAAAGCAATTAAACGTAAAAAATTGATTTCTTAACTGACTGATTATTCCATACCCCACGAAATTAATCACTTTGGTTTTCCAAAGGCAGTCTGAAAAATAGTTTATCCATTCACATCAAACATAGTTTACCAAAGAACACAAGCCATCTCAAAAATGGTGGGTGCAAAATCAGTGTAATCAAATTGCGGTAATATGTCTTAATTTCCCATCATAAGTAAATATGCTCTGTCTAATCAAGAACAAGTGTACTAAACATCAACTTAATTATTAATCACCACTCTCGTTTTTATTCCAATTTGTCGTATTGGATTAGAACATTCATAATCTCGGCAAGAATGTCTTTTTATGAATGTTGGTAAGGCAAATATTTTCAAGCAATTTTCACTTTCATTAATTAGTAGTGTATACAATGTTTGGTTCGATCATCTTGAAGATAGTTTGATAAGTGTTCAAGAGTGTATATAATATAATATTACGTTACATACCTTATGTGACACCAGACTTGTGCATTGTTCTCGTTTAGTTCATGTTAGCGTTAGTTATGTATATAGGAGTTTTTTAGATGAAGGTATCTAATTTGATCATATTAAAATAGTTAGTATATCTTATAGTAGGAGTAATTTTTTCAAATTGTTACATATTCATGTAATATGCGTATATGATGTGTAAACTTGAAAATTTGTTTGTGTGCCTAATTAAATTATTTTAAGTTGGACTTTTTTGTTGATATATTTATTTTATTTGGGGGGTTCCTAAAATTTGTTAGGGTGCCAAATAGTTATATACTTAGTTCCCTCGGTTGTCATAGCTACTAGAAAATGGTTAGGCAAAATAATAAATTAATACAGCAACTTAACGAGACTGTAATTTCCTCCCTACAACATATATTCCACAAGCATGAAAAAATGGGATCTCAGTTAGTAAAAAAAATAAAAGTTTAATTTCTTAGAAAAGACAGTTAAACGTAACCTAATCAAGTAAGGTTGAGAAAATGATAAAAGAGAAGAATAATTAATAAACAGATTTGGAATAGCTTTCAGTGAATTGATAAAACACAAATCAGTTAACTTGCAAAGGTAAAAT
The DNA here is from genome assembly GCF_004379255.2 of Salvia splendens. Taxonomy (NCBI): domain Eukaryota; kingdom Viridiplantae; phylum Streptophyta; class Magnoliopsida; order Lamiales; family Lamiaceae; genus Salvia; species Salvia splendens. The sequence goes on along the minus strand of NC_056051.1, from coordinate 3,629,513 downwards.
ATGATAACATTTGATCCAAAGTGTCTCTATAATGAAAACAATAATTTACCTCAATTATTTATCTCATCTTTCCAAGAAATCCATTTTAGCAACACATCAACGAACGCTATTAACTTAAACCTCAACAAACAAACTTTGACCCAACCCTCTACCATATTCACCTCTACTTTTATTTATACCGCAGTTATACATTTAATTTAGTGCAACTATAAATTCTTTAGGTAACTTATTTAATAGGGTGTGATCAATTGCTAACTTTCTTAAGTTACTAACTCTGATAACTCATTAATGCAGTGTATTAAAAATATCAACACGGTGATATTAAAATGTCAACACATAATTTTGTTGACATTTCAATATATTGTGCTGATATTATGTGTTGATATTATAATGTCATCGTATTGACGTTTTTAATACACTGCGTTGATGAGTTAGCACAGTTAACAACTTAAAAAATTATATAGCGCACCCCATTAGTTAATAGCGGAGTAGTATATTGGTATATATGATTGTATATTTGATATAAGATGAGAATTTTTGTATCTAAAATTCTTTCTAGTTGAGATAAATTTGTTAATTTCGTAGATATATTAATTACTTAAACAGAATTTAGTTATACCCAAAATGGGACGCCTCTATGCAGAGATAACCACATGCAAAATTAGTGACCTATGTTCTACCACTTGTCAAAGCAAACATTTTTTAAAACTAGATTAGCTGATGATTAACACTTAATTAGCAGCCTTTTTTTCCAAACATACGAATCACTTGAACATAAAGATGGCGTGTCATCCACCGCAAAAATTAAATAATAAAAAATGTAAGAAATTTTCAAACAAGTAAGCCATATAGAATGTATGTGTTTAAATGGATGGACAAACTTTTCTTGTTGAAATTCAGTTAATACCAACCTCCATTTCATTTTGATTAAAGAATTATTACGTTTGGTTAATTAATTAGAAATAAATTTAAGTATAGATAGTTGGCATTTTTGTATCTATCATTTCAAAAGATTGCCACTCCTTTTCGGTTAGCCATACCCATACCTTTTAGTTCTCATTTTTAAGGTGGAGTATTTGGATTTAAGATGCGACACTTTAGCTACCTTTTGTGTGATTATTAATTAATAATGGATTCAGGTTTCTTGATTGAGCAAAAACTGAAGTTTTTTTTATGACATTTCTGATTTCTTTTATGCATCGATCATTGTAGGTCAGGTGGTTTAAAATAGTACGAAATTATAATATATCATTAAGTTATTGCCGCGGAATTAATGTAGATATTAAAAACCTATTCTGATTTAGGTTTTCTTGGGAAATAAAATAAAATCGTACACACTACTAAAAAAACACGGTTTAGCGAGCACAAAAATGCTCGTTACACCAAAAAAATGTTTGCTAAATATCATTAACGAGCCTTACTAGCAACCATATCACGGTGCTCGTAACCACATCGCTCACTATATTTTGTGGGCACTAGCTAGTGATTGTTGTATGACGAACATGCATATGTGCTCACGAAGGCGCGATTCTCAGGGATTCTGGTGAGCATAGTTTGTGCTCGTCATGTTGAATTCTGGATGGAGGGAAAATTTATGAATAGTTTTTTTTATGAGAGAAAACACATGCTTAAGCCTGCATTTTTGGCTAGCTATTGTTCGATAGCTAGATATTCAAAAAACAAATACTACAAACAGCACAATTGCAAAGCAAAAACTAACCTAACAACTTGCCCATAATTAAGTACACGACCTTTAAAAAAACGCAAAATTTAGTTAAAATGTTTAATTAAAATCATCATGAATAACGTACTTAACTAGTAAGCATTATACTAACATTAAGATTGCAAAATGGAAAAAGAAAATATGATTCATCAACAATCATGATTTTGGCTACCAAATCAAAGTTGGTTAATTCTATTACGCCGCCATTCTTGTAAGGAAAAGATTAATAATCTTTTAAATATTTAGGAGGTTGAATGGTTCATTACATCTTACCTACCAAAATTATTCTTCAAAGACTTACCAACATACTTTTTCATATTTGTTATCTTCTAAAAAATACTATCATATTTGTAAATTTAGCTACAAGTATTTTTATTAATGAATTGGACTCTCAATCTTAACTAATATCTACATAGTTAAATATCGTGGGCTTTGGCCCATTTATCTAACTGGACCCCGTGAAGTGTTATGGGCTGAACCCCATTTGTGAAAACCATGGCCTATCTACCAGGTTTAAGAGAGAGAAAATGTTTCTTTCTTTTATCAAATAAAAAAATTAAATCTCATTAGCTAGGTTGAAATTGAGAAGATATATCGGTCGTTTACATTTTTCTCCTTTTCCATTTTTTGTGTGACTGGATAAATGTCGATTGCATATAATTGTGATTATTATTTACAACAATTTAATGATAGATAGTGTAACACAGACATGAAACCAGATTTGTAACAAAATCTGCAGATATATTAAAAATTTCCATTGCTATGGATTAACATAATATTACCAACAGAATTCTGGATGTTATTAGTGTTTGATGCCAAGAAAACAATAGGGGCTAATGACGCAAATCACTCTTAATAAAGTTTCCATCTATTTTAACTTCCTCTCCTTCTTAGGAAATGATACGTTACACTCCTTACATGAACTCCTTATGTAAGCACCACACTCGTTCGAAGCACGTTTAATATTATTCGTTTTGATTTTTATATTTAGTTTGATTCTTGTACATTAAAAAATGTTATTGGGAATTTTAATTTCACAAATTTCCTAAAATCTATGCTCGGTTTTTTATTTTATTCATTTATTTAAAGTTATAAAGAAAACGAGCAAATCGAGCTTTAATTTTTTTGAATTTATAAAATTAAAAATCTCAATAACATTTTCTAATGTACAATAATCAAACTGAACACATTAATCAAAACGAACAGTGTTAAATGTGCTTCGAACGAATGTGGTGTTCACTTAAGGAGTGTTATCATTTCTCTCATCTTATTTATACCTAAATTATAGAGTTGTACATATATATAATCATTATTATTTGTTTAATGAAATTGTTAGCCATGTGAGACCATTCACTTAAAATTGAAAAAGAAGATTGTTGAGTGAATAAATTTGTTAAATTGATACATTCGATCTGTGCGCTCTTACAAAAGAGAAATCCTCAAATACATAGAGAAATCCTCAAATACATAATGATTGAGAATATTTATTTAGTCACATGAATTAAGAAAATAATTATTATTCTAAATAATAAATTTAGACCCATCACAAAAAGATAATATAATAACATGAAAAAGAGAAAGGCAGTGCCAAATAAAAAGGAGATTCTTTGAGTGAAATGCTTTGTTGTTAATCTATATAGTTTATCATTGGTTTTTCGAAGTTAGTTAACTTCATATAATGAGTAAGAAATTCTTGTAATTATTATCTCTCTGGAATCAACTATGCTGCCTAGGAAAAGAAATCATATATATACTCCCTCCATCATAAAGAAATACTAGGTCATATTTCCTTTCTTCTTTTTTTTCCATATTATCTATTTATGGAAACTTTTTCCTCCTTTTTCCTCCTTTTTTCTTTATCATTTTTGTGCCCCATAACCCACTACACAATTTCAATTATTTTTTTTTCATTCTCTCTTACTTTACCAATTACACATTAAAACTCGTGTCGATCCCAAAAAGTCTATTTCTATAGGACGGAGGGAGCATATAATGGGTACAAAAGAAAAAAGAGCCGAGAGTTGTGTTCATCACTTCACCGGAGCCACCTGCAGTTTAGTAATGGAGAACATGTTGGAATAACTGAACAATTACTTGAAATCTTTGTTTGATGATTAACCAAGAATAACGGAAAATAAGCAAAAATTGTAGAGCGTAAGCGTACCTTGATTCATCTAGAATAGAATGGTAGAATTGCTTTGCAGCGGCTATGGATCTTCCAAACGATCAGAGACGTTCTTCACAATAGTCTGTAAATGGAGTACAGAGATATCAAATCGTTCTTCTTACATGTAGCGCTCATAACCTATCTTTATTTATATAAATATAAGACCATTTATTTTCTATTCGGTCCCTCGACAAATAGAAAATTTCATATGGTATCTACACTTATTTCCGTAACAAATAAATATAATTCAGCCCAAACTTTAATCTTTGTTGGATCATTTTAATTGGGCAACTGAAAGATAGTTATACACATTAAATTAGTCATATGAAAGCCCAAATTTCTAACAGGACAAGCTTACGAATGTATCATCAAGCAAAGGCTAATGTCTCTACTCAAATTATAACATAACGTATTCATTGGTTATCAGTCAAAGTTAAATTAAACATTATGTAAATATAATTAGACTAAAGTCCAATTTTAGTCCCTTACATTTGCACTAAAATTCTTTTTGGTCACATGCATTAAGTTTGTATCCTTTTGATCCCTAACATATTGTTTTGGTACATTTTGGTCCCAAATAAATTGTTTTGGTCCAAAATAATCATTTTCTGTTAAAATTAACAGTCAAAATATTTAATCAATTTACTAACTTAATTATAATCTAGGACTAAAGTTTAATTTTGGTCCCATACATTTTCCATAAAATTCTTTTCGGGTCCATACATTAAGTTTGTGACCTTATTTGGGACCAAAAATAATTTTAGGGCAAATATAAGGGATCAAAATTGGACTTTAGTCATATAATTATTACTGAAAAAGTAAAAGACAGACAGAAGATTGTTTGATTGAATTAATTTGTTAGTTTGATACGCCGCAAAAATCACTATTCACGAAAATGAAAATTTAAACATGTTATTTGATACTCCATAATATCATAGTTATGCTTAACTGTAGTACTACACGATTTTTAAAATATTATCATAATGGAAAAGCAAAAAAGAGAATGGAGAAAGAAAAAGAGAGAGAGTAAAGAAGATTGTTTAATTTGTGACTTTAATGTATAATTTGCAGAGATTGGAGAGTGTATATGAATCTGGAATTCCAAAATGTTTGAAATATATACTACTACTAGTAGTAGCTAATTAGAAACAATCTTTATATTAGACTCCAACACGAAGAGAGTGAGATAGTTGAGAAGGTAAAAAAGAAGAAAATGAGTGAGATAGAAAAGGAAGAGGACAAGAGAGCGATGGTCGATCATTGGAGCCACGAGCTTCCTTGCCTCTAACAATCGAAAGGGAAGACCATCATCACTCTCTTTTTCTCTCTTATCTTGAATATATGAGATATGACTACAAATGTGATGCATGTTCCAAATTTTTGCTGCCCAAATATTGGGTATATCATTGTCAAATTTGTAGATATATTGTCCACATCAACAAGCCACCTCCCATCATTGAGTATGTGCTACTATCTAAATGATTACATTATCTTTCCTTGGCTATGATTAACATGAAGGCATTTGTATGTCAGCTAAATTTTGTTGACGTACAAATGCATCAGTGTTGACATCTATTTTACACGAAAACATTTGTAAGTATTAGTTGACATACAAATGTCTTCGTGTAATATAAGTTGTTGACATAGTTAGGAGTTAACAATTAACAAATACGTAGTTAGCAACTTATCACATCCCATTTTTTATTTTCCTTAATTATGTGCTGTGTTTTCATGTCCAGCATAAATTATGGGAAAGACATTATCCATCTTACAACAAATGAGGTGGGTAAGGAACTAATTACACCTTTTGTGATGAGCCAAAGAGGAGAAACATTGATACCACCCATCATCATACCTGATGATGATGGTGATGAGTTGGTGAATATGAAATATAAGTTCCTTCTTCACCAACATCAACTCACTTTAGTCTCATCGGATCAAAACCAAGAAGAAGAGGAAGAGGAGAATTATGGAGTGAGATCAGAATTGATATGTGATGGATGCATCACTCATATATCATCAACTACTACTAGTAGTAGTAGTAAATATTACTACATGAGTTGCAGTGAGTGCAAATGCAATCTTCACACAGCCTGCTTTCACTTGCCGCCTCGCCTCGCCTCCAGTCTCTTCCACTCCGCCACATAGACCATTATCACCAACTAGTCCTCCAATCTTTTGACAAACACAGGCATTGGGAGAGCCAGCATTGCCGAGTTTGTTACTATCATATGAACGGGTTGTTTTACGCTTTTGGAGGGTGCAGCTTCAAAGTAGACATCAAGTGCGCTTGCATGCCAGACACCATCCATCACGCTGCTCACCCGCAGCATCTCCTCAAGCACGCGGCCTTGCCGGATGTATCCTGCCATGTAAACCGAAAGAGCATGTCATGTGCTGCCCGTTGTGGCAGCAGCGTATACTATGACTGTTACGCGTGCATCAGCAGCTCATGTGATTTCATTGTGCACGTTGGATGCACCTTGTTGCCGGCATCAGTAAGCAGCCGGAGATGGGACAAGCACCACCCGCTGCTGCTGGCTGACGCACGACGCCACTCTCAATCGTCCTGGCGATTTCTACACCGTCTCAAGAGTTGGATGTATCACTGCCGCGCCTGCAATATATCCTTCCATCTGTATTGCTTACAGACTACATCCGGCCAGTATAGAAACATGAAGTTGGGGCAGGAATATGTGAATCCAGCAACCCATCCACACCGTCTCACCTTTCAACTTCTTACCACAAAGCGCCGATGCGACCTTTGTCGTGGGATCAGCCATGGATGCCAAGGATTTTACTGTGCACCATGTGACTTCTTCATTTGTCTTCTCACCTGTGGTAAACAAAAATGGTCCAAGATGGGGATATGAAGGTCGTCGATTGCAAATTAAGGTGGGGCCACCAGCTCGCCGATTTTCTCCCGCTCGCGCGACACTCAGCGAGAAGAGAGAGCTGCAGAGCGGTCTCGCTGGTGGCTTTATAGCATCTATATAGTACTCCATATTTCTTTAACTAATGGTGTGGTCCATTTCCTGCAATATCAATTATCTATGAATTTCTTCATGTCTATATTTCTGAAATCTGGTCAAAACTAGTTTACAACAATTTAATGATCGTGTAACATACAGCCCACAACATGAAGCCAGATTCGTGGCAAAATATGCAGATATATTAAAATTTCCCTTAGTCTGGATTAACCTATCTTTTCTCAACAAAATATCAATTACTACAACAGAGAGAGAGAGACAGACAGACGGATTTTATTAGTGTTTGATGCCAAGAAAACACAAGCCTACTTCAGCTTGAGCCTGCAACTCCTCCAGCACTTTCACCATCTTCTCTCGGCAATGCACGGTTTCTTTCCGCTCCGAGAGGATACTCCGTAATCTTCACAACAAAGCACGAGGTTAGCTAACTCGACAAGCCACTCACATTTAAACACTGTAAATTAACGATAGATCTTACTTCTGTACTGTTGCAGTGTCTCCGTGGCCTGTACAGATAACGAGCATGGCGTTGTCAGGGAGAGAGGAATATATGCTCTTTACTCTGCTGTTTATTCGACTAAGAATATCCTCCAGCTCCGACGTGATATTGTACGCGCTTCTTTGTCTACTGGAAGGCTTCTTACTACATGTAAGCAAGGAGATCATCTCTGCTATCTTTGTATTTAGGCTCTCGTCGTCGTCTGCCTGTTTCTTGAAATGAGTATACAACTCTGAGAACTGCGTCCAGATGAACTGCACGCGGTCACTTTTTACCTGAGCATTTCAAAAAAACATGAGATTAGAGGAATAAAGACTAATCAGAAAGAAGAAAAGAAGTATGAATACCTCTTTTCTGGCTTTCATAAGAGCTTCGTCGTCACTGGATACAGGAATTGAATGAGATGATTCAGAGGCGTATCGCTTCACTATAGATACGTTATCAATCAAAGAAGATGTTTTTCCAGAGTCACTTAATACTGTCAGGAGTTTCTTCCGCATGAGCGCCGGTGGCAAGCCAAAACCGGGACCTGATACCAATGGAACAACCAAATAATAAGATAAGAATAAATATATCATTCAAACATGAACGAGAATACTCAAATGAATAGAGTCAAAGAAAAAATATTATTCAGAGTGATCGAAATCAATATGCCATCAAGTGATCGAAACGCACTTCAAATCATGATCAAACAGGACTCGTTGGACCAGATATAGTTCGTTTTTAAAAATAATTGTTCCTAAAAACTGATAATTTGTTTAGTTGACAGCTATAATGCAACCATGAGCTTCTAAAAATAAATAAATAAATATGCATTAGCATGATTTAGCATATACTCCTATCCAAAATGCGGATAAATTACATACCATGTTTAATTTTTAACAATGCAAGCTCCATTGTAGCTCTAGCATCTTCAATGCTATCGTGTCCATTTCCTGAATCTTGAATCACTATGGAAAGGAACTTTCTTGTTAACACGCGCAAAGCTGTTTTATAAGACTGACCTCGTGGGTGTCTATACAAAATTGCGGTATCAATCACCAAATCATGTTTGATCTTCAAAGCTAACAAATCATTTTCCAGTGAATGCCCAACAAGGATAGTCTCCTTGTAAACAAGTCCCAGAAAATCTTCCTGAAGAAATAAGCAGCTGTTAAAACATATTATAAATATACTTAACATAATAAATCTAGGAAGTTGGGAAAAAGGTCATCAGAATAAAACAGTGGCCTCAAAATTTAATGCCAGTCTTTTATCAAAAGCAGGTGCCACGTCTAAGGTAGGATTTTGAATTTGTTCAAATATTTTAAAACTATCTAATATCTCATGCATTTAGATGAGGCGATAATTCAACATATTACAATAAGAAAAGCCAGAAGGTCAAAATAGACCTGAACATCTTCAAGTGTTGTAGTAACGCTTTCCAGCATCTCGTGAGTAATTCCACTATACCTGCAATTGCATAATACCTCAAAGTCTTAATATGCTTGATTCAACCCTGCCAAAAGCTAGAGTTCGTATTCCATAATCAAGAAAAGAATTAAGAATCTATGGGGCAAAGCATAAATTCCCGGGACCACTAGTAACATGCTCTACTGCAGGCGGTTTGAAAATTTCCATCAAGCTAAACCAGATTATCGAAGATATTTTATGATCATTCCATGATCAAAGGAAAGTAACTGTTAAACATTATTAATAGGCACGAGCAGAGTGCTAAGAAAATTACTTGACCAAAAAAGAAAACGAAATTCCAGTAATGTCCCAATTAAGTTAAATCAGGATTCAGCCATTTATTTGGTTCTGACTCATGATTACTGAAAATATTACACAACCATAATTCAAACCTCATTAGACGACACACATAAGATGCAGTTTCATAAAATAGTTAAAAAAAACCATGTACCTTGTGTTGTAATCAGTAATAGGATTTGCTGGTTTAACAAGCTTATCCAATAATACCTGCATGTACAATAAAATTAGGCAATCCTGTACCAGTATAAATTCCCAAACTATAGTTTGCAACCATCCAATAAACAGAAAATGCATACAACTTTTTCGTCCACTAAAGTGAATCCTACCTGCCCAGTTGTATCAACCAGCGTAATTCTTGTAAGCTCAAAACCTTTTCTAGTAATGCACTGTGGCAAAACAAATTGGTGAACAAAAATACAATTATAGATAACACTAAATGACTTCCAAAAGTGCACTTCTTCTAAGTCAAGAAAGGAATATAAAGTGCGGTTTCAGCATGGAAGAATATGACCTCAATCTTGGCCCAGCCCCGACACTATTTTATTAATTAATACTCTAATACTTTTTTGGACAGAATAAAAAACATGGGTAAAAGATGAAACAATCAAGCAGTAGAACCACTGAAAGCCGATCTACCAAGCAAGTACGGTACTTGGTCTCTATTTTCCCTATACAGAGGGATGATATTATATCTTTTCCTTTTCCAATTGACATGAAACAGAAAATTTTATTACAAAGAGGATGGGTTGTTACGAAGGGATTAGTAATCCCCACATCCTCTTTCAGGTAGTTAAAGGAAGAACAAGGGAAGAATTCAAATAATGAAAAGATTTCTATTGTTTTCTGCTCCTAATATATGCTCCAACTCTAAACACGGAGTATTTTTTTCTATTTAAGCCCTCTGGTCAAATTTAATATCAGAACTAACATCCGCTATCATACCATCTCACAGTCAAGTGCCAAAATCCCATGCAATGGAGTTCCAGAAGGAGCAGGAAGTGTTGAAAGAAAGTCTGCAAGAGTCAAATGTTTTAAAAAACTATTACAATGTGTATCCCAAACAACAAAGTAAGATATTTATAAAGCTCCTTTTAGAGGATATATAGCATCACCTGGATCTTTGAAACAATATCCATTATCTTCCAATTGCTTAGGTGTAAGTGTGTAGTAAGTAACTGGGAATGGCAAGTTTCCTTTTAAATCAATAGGAGATGCACTACCTGAAGAGTCCTGATTTCCTGCTAAAAGCATGAATTAGGTAGTACCATAATAAATCCAGCAGGGGCATGGCAGCTAGAACCATGTTGTATAATGCTAAAACCAGATGTGAACCTCTCCTTTTCTCATTCCATTACTTTATTAACTTTCCTTGCACATGTTAGTTAAGTCCCAACAGACATGGAAGGAAGTGCATGCTTCAAATCTTGTACATTCAAATTGTTCTCCAAGTACAACCACCACGTACAAAAATCCCCAAAATGTTCACATGGTATTTCAAGGATATTGAGTATCCGTCTATCTGAAGAAACACAAACCTTGAGAGGATATCCGTGCAGCTTTCTTTTCAGTCTGTTCGTCCTCGTCCCTTTTTCTTTTAACTTTGCATGTAAGTAGAGCATCTATAGTCTGCATTCCATCTGATACACAGCTAGCACATAGCAAAAGGGAAATATTAGAAATAGAAGTAAAGAATCTCATTCCAAGATATGTGTACTAATTAGTAATTAGTAATTACCTTAAAGCTAAAACTGGTCTAGGAATTCCACAACATTCTTTAAGACTTTTTAGTAGTTTGGACTGTGACAAATACAATGCTGCATCAAGACCGGGGATATAAAGCATGACGACTTTGGGAATTAAGGGCTTGTTCTGCAAATAACAATCACAAGATGTAAACTGACAACGAAATGATATTTGCACTGATGCAGCTAGCAAGACATATCCAGAACTGAGAAGCAATTGAGATCTTTACTTTAATGAATACCCACGACGGCATGAAGCCCTCAGCAAGTACCCAGGTGGCAAGTCCTTGGACATCCTGCAACAAGAAATGGAAACGTTACTAACGCCGCTTTAAAAGAATAGGTTCGGGGAACAATCTATACAAGGTTCAGACATCAGACCACACCTGGAAATTCAAGGCTGAGGTAGCTTTAGTCTCCTTAAATTCGACGTCAGCTCTTGCCTGCACAGCTAAAAAGGAAACCATGAGCTTAGACCAACACAAGATTAACGAAAATCGAAGCATCTCTCCACATTTTAACAGAGCTTTCAATAGAAAAAATGCACATACAAGCGCACCCAACAAATTAAAACAGAATTTCACAATGTATTTCCTTTCAAATTAAAAGAACCAGCTTTTAACAAACCTATAATTAGCTCAAGAAAACATGTCTTCAATTTTTCTAGAAACCCTTCTCCTCCACTTTGCTTACTTATTTAACAAAATTTCCCCCCAAAAAATAGCTCCCTGTGATGCCCAATCACTCAATCATCAAAGTGTATGCAAACATACAGAATACCCACAAAAAAAAGAGCAATCTTGCAACAAGTTCAACTAAATTCTAAGGCGGCAAAATAAGATTAACATATAATCTTGAACGATTTCAATTGAGCTAAAATAACTGGGAATTTAATAAAAGTAAAACCTCTGGGCCATAGATATCGAAGAAGGATTTCGCAATGCCACTGGCTTCGGTGTTTTCCTCATTGTGCTTCTGGAGTTCATCGTCTGTGGAATTCATGTTGTATCGGTACGAGGAAGAGAGTAGTGAATGTTGATACTTGATTGATATTGGCTAAGCCCTAAATTTGTTTATTTTTATCACAGAACAATACAACATTTAAAAAGCCCTAATTTTTAAGAATATATTATGTCGAAACATGATTATATACTGAGAAAAAACATACTTAGACATCTCTGATCTAATCTTTACGATTCTGAAAATTTCCAGGCTAATTATATTAGAGAAATTTTTGCATTAATTCTAAAAAAATTTCACCTATAAGCATTTTTATTTTTACCAAATGGGCAAAGATGTCCATATATTATAGCCCTATATATAGGGTACGAGAAACTAGGGGTGGGTAAACGGTTTTCGGTTATTCGGTTAACCGAGAACTGAATCGAAACCGGTTGATTATCGGTTAACCAAAAACCGAAATTAACGGTGTTCGGGTTGGTTCTGGTTTTGTGTTTTGAACAAACTCGATTATCTGTCCTAACTGATCGGTTATCAGTTAGAACCGATAACTGCAGTTAAATTCAATTTTAAATTTTATTAAATTTCAATTGTAATTTCAATATAAAATTAATTCTAAATTCTTTGTTAGATGTATCAAAAAGTCAAGAAAAACTTATATAAACTTTTAGTTGAATATTTTTAAATTCTCATATATACATAAATTATGTATTTATATATTATTTTTCAGTAGAGTTTGAATTTATGAGAGTGTATTATTTTTGTTATTTGTAAATAAGTAAAATTTATAAGTTTTACATATTAATAACTAAAATTCCATCATTTAACTTTAAACTTTAAACTTTAAAATTATGTTTTGTTGGATGAAAGCAAGCACTTGATTATATTTTTGAAATATTGTAAGATGAATTATGAATATTAAGCACTTGATTATGGGGTTTTCTTTTAACTTTTGTTGGGTGAAAAACTAAAAATAAGCACTTGATTATCAGGTGAAAACTTGGTATATTGATTTGGTTTTAATCTATTACTTATTATTTTTGTTTTTGTTGGAACTAAAATTTTATTTCGGTCCAATTCGGTTATAACCGTAACCGGTTAGTTCTAATCGAGTCGGATAATGAAGTAACCGAACAAGAGTTCGGTTCGGTTCCGGTTAGTTTATTAACTATTTTTCGTGGTCGGTTAACCGACCGTTTATCCAGCCCTACGTGAAACAATACTATGTCACAATTTTTTATTTAGAGTTCAGTCAATTTTTTATTTTTTTGCTTTTTTATTATTATTATTTTCTTTAAAAAATCATTCCAGAATGGAGTATGAATTTGAATCAAATTAATTTTATAAATTATAAAATATTAATACTAGTATTTGCTTAAAAGGAGGGAAATTATATTGGTTCATGAGGTACACTCCAAAACTAACCACTTCTTCTTCAAAGTTACAAAATTAAACTTTTATGATAATCAATAAGTGTACTTTTTACAAAATTAATCTTATGTACAAATTAAATAATGCTTCGCAGTTTTGTACAAATATTTTGATTGCATAAAAAATGTGTTAGTATGCCCTAAATAAATTGTTTGCCACTAGCCTAATGAGGCCCGATGCTATGCATTGCGGTTGTATTGGGTCTAGCCTGTCTTGTGTGCCTATTTATATAGAAATATGGCACATAACTCTATAATCTGAAATCGCTATCATAATACTACTCCCTCAGTCCCCAAAGAATATGCACTTTGGGGTCGGCACAGGTATTAATGTAAAATTGGTGAAGTAAGAGAGAGATAGAGAGAAAAAGAAAATAAAGTATTGTTAGTGGAGAATGTGTCTCACCTTATTAGAGATAAAAGAGTTTCCAAAATTAGAAAGTGCATATTCTTATTGGATGGACTAAAAATGAAAGATTGCATATTCTTGATGGACGGATGGAGTATTTGTTTTTCGTTCTTACTGTGGGTGTAGCCAACACAACGTTGGTGAACCACGTAAATCTGTTTGTTTCGATTACTCAATTGACCTATTCTATCACAACAAAATGTCTAGTTAGATTGAAATATACTATGATTATGTTATTGTGATTTTTATGTACCTATGGACATCTATGATCCTACACTAATTATTAATCAAATTTGCTTTAGTTAAATATCAATTTTGAATAATTTAAATTAATTGGATTTCAAATTCATATTTGAAACCAAAATAACAAAATATAGTACTCCCGAAGAAAAATGTTTAGTAACAGGGCCCGATGCTATGCAATGCGATTTCAAGTGTTTTATGAATAACAAAATGTCATCAAACACGTTGATCCGCCCGAAGCCCGTGGGGGAAGTGGCCGTGATGGAGGCGTTGGCCACGTTGAACAAGGTCGTGTTTGGGCCTGCTCGCACTGGCGTATACACATGGGAACAAGGGGATACAACTGTACCCCCAAAACTTTGTCCTTTAATAATATATTTCGTTCTATTTTTTACAAAATCTATCGGTGGTCTAGTGGTAAATGGGCATATTCTCCATTTCAGAGGCCTGTGTTTGATCCCTCCTTAGCGCATTTCCCACATTTCCTTCTTAATTAAACTTCTTTACTCTAAATTAATTACGTTTTAATCTATATCACCCTAACTCAAAGTAATTTTGTTTTCAATTCAGAATTAAGTTTTATTGATTATTTTGTTTTTAACAAATACTATTTATTAGTTTAACCATTAGCTTGCCCTTTTTTAATTTAATCGTGTAGTCTTTCATATTTATTTTCGTTAATTATTTTTAATAGATACTATATAATAATTTATTTTTATTTAAAATAAATTTTTTTGATAAAAAATAAAGACAAAGATTCTATTTTATAAAATAGAACAATTGAAAAAACATAACAAAAAAACATTAAAAATTAGTCAAATTTGGAAATTTTAAGTATGTAATTATTTTTTGCACCCCCATATCAAAAATTCTGGATACGCCTCTGCCTGCGCGGGGGTCATAGACGTAGAAATGGAGCTTCGTGGTGGCTTCATTTCCCCGGCACGAGGTTTTGAGCCACGTCGTTTCCCCGGCGCCGGCGGCGGTGAGAAGGCAAGCAAGTGTTAGGAAAAGAGTGATTTTTTGGTTCTTCATTCTTTTTCTTTTTTAGGATGGGAATTTAATTTGACTTACTAATGAAAGGGTTTATAGGTATATATAGATGGATGGATATTTTATGTATGGATGAGCTTACTTATTTAGAGTAGTTGAAAAGTATAGCATTGTAAAAAGAATCTCAGAGTTTGTATTGTAATTTCATTTGATTCAATTTTGTAATTACATTACTCAAATTATATAATCTATGTTTGTCCAATAGGTAAAGATGAAATGAAAGGGCTTTCTCCATGACATGAGGTGGTTTTATTGTTGAAATCTAAGTGTTTTATTGCAAAGTTAAAAACGGTTTTAGTTGCATTTTAAAATTCCAATCTGAAAAATTGAAAATTTAGATTAAGGTATTATTTAGTCGCCATTAACATTTTGAGTAGTGATAAATGTACATTATTGTACGTATATAATTGAACTTTTTTTAATATTTTACATTAAAAATTATTTTATAAACATTAACTGATTTAAAATAAATTTCATACTAATCATTTTGCAACCCTTCGAAAAATATTGAAATTTTAACTTAAATATGTGTACATTTAAGTAAAAATAATATTTTCTTACTAAATATTGTATAGTTAATTCGAATCAAGCTCGTAATCATTACGATTCGACATTAAATTTCTATATCACTTCTTTCTTATTGCTATAATACAATAAATAACAACACTAGTTTTTAATTAAATTCACTTAAATTTAATAATTTAAGAATATTATGTACACCAACAATTTATGTACATTAATCTTTTTCTCTAGCATTTTTAATCAACTATTACAATAATAATTTTAAATAAGTGACTAGTGTCTATTGATATTTTTATTTGAGCATGCCTGTAATATTGGACCACATTTAGCATCCACAACGCGCGCCGCCCGCGTTCCGCGTTTCGTGCCGGAGGAACGAAACGGGCGCGCGACGCGTTGCGGACATGAGTTCCGTGCCCAGGCCGTGCCGTCGTCGCGAGACGCGGCACGGCCTGCGTCGCCATGCGCATCGGCGACGTGGGGCGTCCCTGCGTCGTGCGTGACGCCCACTCGCCGGCCCGCGAGTGGGCGTCGTCATTTATGACGCAATAAATCTTTTTTTAAAAAAAATAGAATTTTTTTAAAAAAAATTAAAAATGTGTAAATGGTAATATTACCGTTTTATATCCGTTTTTTCTTTTTTTTATTATTTATTTTTTATTTTTTTACTCTATAAATACTCCTAATTCTTCCTCATTTCACACACAACTACACATCTATTCTTCCTAAAATCAACTTCATTTCCTCTCCAATTTTCATCTAACATCTCATCAAAAAATGTCCGGCGACGGCAACTCTGGCGGTGGTGGCTCCGGCGGGTGGGATCTCAACACGTTTACCGATTGGGGTACCATGTACAACACACTTGGTGGTTCCGGTTCGTCGACGCCGGGCACGGGCGGGCTCGGGGGAGGCTCGAACACCCTTATGGCGGTGTACATGACCGCCACAATGGCGGACACTTCCCGCTTCTCTCCCTCCCAATACGCGACCTGGTGGAACGGAATTGTGCATATGGCAGCACAACTTGGCCTTCCGACTCCCCCTCCACCTCGACCGCCTTCGGGGGATGATTCGCCGGCGGAGTAGTTTTTTTTATTTTCTTTAAATTTGTATTTTAAATTATGCAACCGTTAATTTTTTAGGATTTTAATTGTGTGTTTTTTATTTTTTAGAATTTTAAGTTGTAATTTTTTTATGTTGTGTGTTTTTTTAATGAAGTGTGTTTGTTTTAATTGAATTGGGTTGGAAATAAAAATAAAAAATGAAATTGAATGAATAGTAATTTAAGGAACGGTTAAGAAACGGATAAGGAACGGAGGGTTACAGGTTCCGTTCCTTAGTTAAGGAATGGAGTTAAAAAGTACAGTGGGACCCGCAAATAGTAGTTTAAAGAACGGTTAAAGAATGGTGGGGGAACAGCGTGGTGGATGCCATTATTGCCTACATATTTGACTTCTTACCTACCACAAAATAAGTGAAATGAGAAAAACAGTGCAAATTTGCTGATATCGAAGTGTTCTATTAAAATGTGAAAGAATATTTTAATTGCAATTTTCAAACTTCATCTGAAAAATAGAATGTTTTACCGGAGGAGCATCCTGGGGCCGCGCCTAGTTGCGTCCTGGCCCGACGTCAAGTGCACCCTGGATGAGCCTGGTTGCGGCCCGGCCAAGGGTTATGAGGTGTTCCGGCCGGACCTGAACCCCCAATTCATTTTTTAAAATTTCAAAATTTTACCTATTTATATACCATTTGTTCAACATTTTCCCACCAATTTCTCTATCCTATCTATTTAATCTTATATTTTTGATAAATTCAGGACTTGTAAGTTGTAGTTTTTTTATCTCTAGAGCTTGTAATTTTTTATTTTCTAGGATTTGTAATTTTTTATTTCTAGGGTTTGTAATTTTCAATTTCCGAATGAAGAATGAATTTTCCGTATTGTAATTGCTCAACGTTTTCTATTTTTTCGAGTAAAATAGTTATACTTGTGAACAATGCAATTTAATAGTTGGAATCTGGATGAGGCATGCAGGGTTGTAGGAGTTGTAGTCAGGCCCATAAAATTAGGGGAATGATGACGTAGAAGGAACTTGAAGCCTGGATCCGGACGGAGTTAAGAATACTCTAAGGAGCAGAATGGTCCGCACACTACCTTAATATAGAACTCCTCCATCACAAAAATTTAGGCCCCCTTCATTGCCGACACTATATGACTTCCTCTATACTACAAATATTCTTTGAAATTATTACAGTGATATTAGTTTCTTAAATCATGGATTTTGGTTAAGATTTGATATTTTTTAAATTGATCTAAAATATTGCAAATTTTTCATTTTGACCAAAGAATATAACGCACAATAACTATGATTGAATTGCTTAATTAAATATTAATTAAATAAAACATCATATATGACACATTCACTAATAAGATGTTCAAATCAGTGGAGACATAAAGAGTATACTCGAGCACACTATAGTTCTCCACCGGATCATTAAAATAGCTACATGTAATCGCATAGCCCGAGCATTCCGAAAGGCCCCGGTGCCTCCGACCACCGCCAGCTCCCTCTCCGCCTCGGAAAACTGTTTCTGGCCGATCACGGTGACCGTGCTCCCCTTGAACTCCCCCGAGGTCAAGAAGAAGTTGAGGTTCATGGAGGATGCCGAGACGTTTAGGTCAATGGACGTGGTGGTTCCTTGGGCCCTACCCACCTCTTCCGACCCGAAGTCCGGCCCCACCGTGACCTTATCGTCGAACACGTTTATCCGCCCGAAGAAGGCCGTGGGGGACGCGGCCGTGACGGAGGCGGTGGCGACGGTGAACAAGGTCGCGTTTGGGCCTGCGCGGAGGTCGTGGACGTAGAAATGGAGCTTCGTCGTTGCTTTGTTCCCCTGGAGCAAGGTTTTCAGCCACTTCACTTTGCCGGCGGTGAGAAGGCAGGCGAGGGTTAGGACTTAGGAGAGGAGTGATGATTAGGGTTCATCATCTTCTTGACTTTGGATGGATATTTTATATGTAGATGAGTTCTCTTATTTTTATCAAGATGGAGAGATACTTTTGATTACAATGATCGAGTATTGTGTGTTTGAAATCGAATAGATTAAATGTGACTAAGAAAATTGAAGATGGCCAACGGGGTCGTAGCGCAGTTTGCAGCACGGAGCTGTGGTGACCTTGAGGTTACGGTTTCAAATCCCGCCACCTGTTGGGAGATTTTCGGCCTTAATCCGCAAAACTCAGTTGAGCAGGATTAGTCGGAGGATTCCGCCTTTCGGCCTTAACCTACAAAACCCAGTTGAACAGGATTAGTCGGATTCCGTCTTTCGATCTCCAGTTAAGCAGGATTAGTTGGATTCCACTACCTGCAAAACCCAGTTGAGCAGGATTAGTCAGATTCTATCTTTCGATTCCCCAGTTAAGCAGGATTAGTTGGATTCTGCCAAAGACGGATTCGATATACCTGTGGTCGAAAATTGAAGATGACTCCTTATTCGTCGCCATTAACGTTTTTATCAACTACTCCAAAAATTATTTTAAATAAGTTACTGCGACCCAAAACATGTTTAACTAATTAACTACTAGTGGCTAGTCATATAAATATTATTTGACTTGAACTCAGGCATGTGATAAACATTTAGGGCTCGTTCGGTTATCATTAATTGACCCCAATTTGGGTTATTATTTTGAACCACATTTATTGCGGACATATTGGACTTGTTGGCTACCGCAAAATAATACTCTCTTTGTTGACCGTCTTCTTGTAGTTGAGTTGTACTTTTTTTGGATTGTCACTCTATAACTGAGTTATTTTTTTGTTTGCAAAAAATAATTTATTTCTTTTATCTTACTTTATTCTCTTTTCATTTCTCGGTTTTTTTTCTTTTCTAACTTATTCTTCCTATACTTAACTCACTTTTAACACAATTTCTTATAAAATCTCGTGCCGAAAAGAAACATCTCTACTACAAAGGAACGAGAGCTTCATTCCACGAAGATGACCTACTTTCCTTTTTAGTTTGCCCCATTCAAAATGATTCATTACGAAGATAGAAACTCATTTATCTCTACTTTAGTTTCTCTCTCTTACTTTATTCTCACCACTTAACACATAAAATAAAACTATATAAAATCTTGTACCTTCTAAGAAAATAGTCATCTTCCTTGGAACGAAAGGAGTAACGAAGGAAATACCATTTTCTCATTAAAATTCGTTTTGTCAAACTGGCAAGACTTTTGTTAATGCATAGATAGTACTCCTACAATATACCTTAGCCTTAATTGGGCCACAATATAGCCCTAATAAGAAGTTTGCAGTAAAGCCCAATTGTGAAAATGCTGAAATTGAGCCCATTTAATTCAGCCAGCTCTTCAATTGATTTCCATTTCATTTATCGAGGATTCTAGAACGCCGAAGGCAGCCACTGTAATTCACCGGCGCCGCTTTCAATCGGAGGAGTAGAGATGTCGAAAACACTCGTGCAGCCTGTAGGGCAGAAGAGGCTGACGAACGTCGCGGTGGTGCGTCTCAAAAAACACGGAAACCGCTTCGAAATCGCTTGCTACAAGAACAAAGTCCTCTCTTGGCGCTCACGCGTGTGCGTATAATTTTTTGTGTATATTTGTTTGTTTTTATGCTAATTTGTGTTGATCGTGAATTTAAGGCTATGGAATTTCTATAATTGGTCTATAATTGTGCGTAATTTGGACTGCTAATAATGAATTGTGTATGATCGTAAATTTGTAACCTACTTTTGTTGTTACTAGTGAAAAGTTACAAGGAAATGGAACTGATGAGAAACTTTTTGATGCTGTTTTAAGGATTTCGAATTATAGCTTGTTAATGTTTCTAGTTTGAATACTGATACTTACTTGTGAGATGTTAAACGTAGAGAGAAAGACTTGGATGAAGTGTTGCAGTCACATACCGTGTATTCGAATGTTTCGAAAGGTGTTCTAGCTAAGTCGAAAGATTTAGTCCAAGCTTTCGGGACAGATGATCAAACTAAAGTTTGTTTGGAGGTTAGTATGTTCTGCTTGTGCATATAGGTGTTTTTTTATAGGAATTACTTTCATGCTTTCAAGTCTGGCAAATGTTTGGCTGCTATGGCACAGTTGTAATTTGGGAATTGGTTTAGAACTCTTCAAATAAAGTTCATAGATGAAACAGAATAAAAATTTGACTATAGGTGCGGACGAGACATTGAACTTCTATTAGTTGATCTAGCGTTTATGATGTAAATCTCTCTTATTAATTTCTAGTAAGTAAAACTGCAAACTATGGCAAACTATGTTGCACTCTTTTAGATATTGCAATTATGGAATCCGTCGGAGTTCTGCTTTTAGCTGTTGAAGGGACACTTAGTTTTTGTTGATACATTGCTGCACTAGTCGTGATGCATGTCTTGAATGAGTATTGAGTACTATCCTTTCCTACTGCAGATTTTGGAGAAAGGAGAGCTGCAAGTTGCAGGGAAGGAGAGGGAGTCCCAATTATCCAATCAATTTAGGGATATTGCAACTATAGTTATGCAGAAGACTTATAACCCTGAAACTAAACGACCTTATACCATAAGCATGATTGAGCGTCTAATGCACGACATACATTTTGCCGTGGAACCAAATAGCAGCTCAAAGAAACAGGTGTTATACAGTTTATTGTAATTTTGTGACACACTTGTTTTTCCTTGAATTCTACTGTACTCCATAGCCCCTTAAATCTCTTTTGTTCACTTTGCTGTTGACGGTGTATATCACAAGAATGTGTGATTGACTCCCCTCAGACCAGTTATTATTGTTATTTTCTTTTTGTTGTGTGATGGTCTCTTGACTCTCTTCCGTTTTTTCTTTACCTGGTTGTCATATTGGTAACAAGTTCCAACTGTTTTACAGGCATTAGAAGTCATACGTGAGCTCCAAAAGCTGTATCCAATCAAACGATCACCCATGAGACTGCGATTAACTGTACCAGAAAAGAACATGCCATCACTTTTGGAAAAGATTAATGGTTGGAATGCTACCATTGTTTCAAGAGACGAATCAGGAAGTCAGCTGTCTGTTGTAAGTTCAATATCTTAACCTACAACCACTTTTTTTATTAAAGCCAGATGAAAAAATTGCACATTGGATTTGAAAAATAATTTCTTAATGTTCTTTTCTGCTGAATAAGCTAAGTACAGAATTCATCTTTAAGAAAATGTCTTCTATCTACCTTGAGAGTTAAGAACTGATGTTATTTTTTGTTACCTATGTTTATGTGCATATATACACTAAGCACATACTTGTATACTTTGAAAATGTGTAATGTTAAGCAGGGACGATGTGGATCTGATATAGGATTTAGGAACAATGTGTGAGTCTCTCAGCATAATGTCAAAAAGAATGTAATTGAAAACTCGATTATGGAATATTCAAGATTCTAGGTAGCTTATGGTAGCAAATGACTGTGAATTGGTAATATTTTTGTGCTCTTCGTTTGACATGGTCAACTAACTATATTTTTTATCGGTGGCAGATTTGTGAACTGGAACCAGGTTTTTTCCGTGATTGTGATGCTTTAGTGAGGAGCCTGCAGGGAAGATTGGACATTCTTGCAGTGAACGTGCACTTGGATAGTGATACACATGTGGATCACTATGATGATCTTGAGGAGGAATCATCAAGCGTGCAGGTCGTCTCTAAGGCCCCCGTTGTTCAACTGACTGAAAAACTGCAGAAGCAAACAATTTCCTCGAACGAGGGGAGTTCCCAGGGAGAGGTAAAACAGCAAAAATGCAACACCTGCAATGCCTTTGTTGGTGATGCAAAGGAGTATCGAGAGCACTTTAAGAGTGAATGGCACAAGCACAACATGAGACGAAAGACGAGGCAGCTCCCTCCCCTTAGTGCTGAAGAATGCATGGGTGACATGGAAATCATCGACTCCAAAGCTGATCTCAAGGACTACTTATTCTGACTTTGGATGTATTTTTCTGTTTGAAATGCATTGTCATTAGTAGATGATTTTGTTCACTTTGTATCACATAAATATTTACCGTTCCAAATCTCTCAATCTACGGTTTGAATTTTATATCCAAAGTAGACAATTGGGATTTCAAATATCTACAAAATTATACTCCCTTCGTCCTCAAAGATTATGAATTATTTCTTTTTTCTGTCCGTTCTTGAAAAGTATAAACTTTCTAATTTAGAAAATTCAAACAATTGAAAAGTATAAACTTTCTAATTTAGAAAATTCAAAAAACATATTACCCTTATACATCATTTTATTTTCAACTTATACCATTACAATAATGTGGATTCCACTTTCTTCTAACATTATTTCCATTACTCTCTCTTTCTCCCCCTTATTTATTAAATTCCATGCCAAACCCATTGTTCATAATCTTTGGGGATTGAGGGAGTATACCTTTCACACATACATACATTGTGTACACACACAATGCACTGCACATTGTGCGTAGTGTGTGTGCATTTATTCATGTGTGTATTGTTGTGTGATTCATTGAGTGTGTATTGTGTGTAGTTATGTAGTCTTGGCGGACCTTGCAGCGTAAGGATTCGAACTCAAGCAGCTATAGAATAAAAGGTTTCTGAGACCAATTCCACGACCACTTGCATTGATACTAGATTACGCAAGGAAAGTGTTTGAAAAAGTTAGTGGAAAGTACGTTGAAAAAGTTAATGGAATGTGTATCTCACTTTTTATATTGATTTTATAATAGAATATTGAAAAAGTTAGTGAAAAGTACGTGAAAAAGTTAGTAGAATATGTATCTCACTTTATACATTGGTTTTATAATAGAATGTTTGAAAAAGTTAATAGTACATGTGCCTCACTTTCATTTTATATTGGTTTTATAATGGAAGGTAAGCGTTACAAGTTAGTGGAAAATAAAGTTCATTTATCAAAAATGAAAAAAAGTAAATGTTGACAATATTTTTTGGACAGACCAAAATGACAAATGTGGACATTATTTCGTTGACGGAGGGAGGGAGTACAGGCGAATTTTGCATGAAATTTTTTTGAAATTCCATATCATACAGGCGAATGATAGTACTCCATGAAATTGAAAACCATTCTGCCACCTACAAACTGGTGTGTTATTGATCTGTGTATATTTTCGAGGGTATAATACACTACATCAATTAAAATAGGTGCAAAAGTGCAAGAACCAAAAAACCAGCAAAATTCGAAACGTTAAAATAATAAGCAGCCAATTAAGTGAAAAGAATAAAGTAGGCACCACCCACCAAAACTTTGCCCCTATGCAAGTGATTGTTTTCTCACTTTTTGAGGTCGGGTGTTGCCTAACAACTTACAACTCAAATAACCTACAACATGCCATTTTATGCAACTAGTAAAATAAAAGAACAGTAGAGAAAAATGGGGGGGGTAAAAACTGTAATGAAAAATTCTACAATAACCTTCTTTGATTAAATTGAAATCCAAACTATATACACTCACAACCAAGAGTAGGTCGACAAGCCGCACGAGCTGAGAGGATAGCTGCTATGAGGTCTCAGTGTTCCTTCCGCTCAGAACAGCTTAGTGTAGAGAGAGGCTGATGTTGTGAATAATACTAGTACTAAATCTTTCTCGTAAAGAAACACTGTGGCTCGTATTCCTCTCTCTTAAATCAGTACAACCAATCATCTTTACTTGTTTCTCCTTTGTATATGCATCTTTCCCAAACACTAACACCAACTTCTGATCTTAAGCTGCACAAAAAACAGCTGCTACCAGATAAATGACGAAGTGATCAGGGAGATGATTTCCAGTCGAATTGAATATCGTTGAACCCATTGACTGTCCCCATACCATCATGCAGTTGGCTACCTAAATCCTGTTGTTGGCTCAAGCTCTGCTCACGTGCCATCACCAAGCCTGCTCTCCCGTTCATAGACAGGGCGTTATTGCCAACTGCTGATAGGACCCCATTTGCTGGGGTGGATTGGCTGTGTCCATTGCTGAGGTTCCCAAATCCCAAGCCACTTATCGAAGGGTTGCCATTTGCGACTCCATGACCTGCCAAACTATTGATGCCATTCATAGCAGCAGCGTTGTTTGCCGACAGCATTCCATTAACATTTTTTATGTCAGCGCTCATTGCCCCAGCTCCCATCATGCCAGCCCCTCCAAGCTGTGAAGACATCATCATGTCTTGTATAATTTTCTGTACTGAGCTTTGTGAATCATGCACATCAGCATCACCAGATATAGAAGGTTGTTGCATCGAAACATTTGGTGAATTCAAGGAGTTTGCAGGAGCTCCTGATAAACCACCATACGGAGATGGTTGTGGGTTATTAGAAGATGCTGGTGCGGGGGATTGGAAAGGGGAAGGAGCAGACTGAGTTTGCGGCATAGCGCTTGAAGAGCCAGGGGATGGCATCTGGACGTTGCTAACTCCTCCGTATGGACTGTTTGCATTTGAAATAGGGTTTTGATGTCGGGAGTTGATCGAATTCTGGTGGAGCAGCATGGCAATGTTGCTAGTAGATGAAGTCGTGGGCCCTGTGTTTGTAGTGTTGTTCACACTCTGCATGCCATTACTAGCAGCAGCAAGTTGCATAACAGCAGCCTGTGCAGGATTGCTTGCATTTTGGCCCATCGTTTGCTGCTGCTGCTGACCATCGTTTTGCTGAGGTTGCCCGTGAAACCCAGGTTTTGTTCTTTGAGGAAATTTGGCCAAGCTCTCTGGAAAACATTAAAAAACTGCTCATAAATAATCACAAAAATTAGTTGTGAAAATGAGAAATATTAGAAAATAACTCCTGAGACAGATTGTTGCACGAAAGTTCAAACTGATGGAAATAATAAGGCACGTTAAGAATAGAAAAGAGATGGAAGGCTTCATTGCGTTAACTAGTAAAGAAATCTAGCCTCGTCTATTGACTCAAATACAGATTGTTACAGATTTACTACTCCCTCCGCCCCATAGTAGATGTCACACTTGGGAGATGACACAAGATTTTAGGAGATGTTATTTTGTGTGTTAAGTGGTGAGAGAAAATATAATTTTATAATTGATGTGAGAAGAAACTTTTCCAAAAGACGAAATGTGACATCTTTCATGGGACAAACTAAAAAGGAAAGTGTGACATCTACTATGGGACAGAGGGAGTATTATTTAAGATTCAAGCTTACCCATAGGACCTGTTCCATTTTCGCGGCCATAATCAATAAGATCTTTCATGCTATTCACCACTTCTGATATCTGCAATTTCATAAGTAACATAAGCATAAGCCAAATGGATCATTAAAGGGCCAAATAGTGAAGAAAACGATGTTACTTAGCACCAATCAATTGTGATTCTATCAGCAAAATATAAACCAAATGCCGCCCATGCATGTGAGTAAAGAAAATAAACCATAGCTGTAACAATGCATTGTCAGACACTTAGGCAGCAGCCAAAAGAGTATGGCTGTTGGTCTCTATATCTATACTTCCCTTAAATGAAGATTGATGAAGTCAAGGTCATTAATTAGTTAATTCCATTTTTATCCTAAGTCTAGCTATAATCCTCCTATGCGATGGCTTCCCTAAAACAGCCTGCGTAAATCACCCACAATGATCTCCTGCATCAAGCCAATTTCCTATGAATCCTATCTCAATGAGTCAATGGTGTGTTGCTTTTCAGGTAAAAGCATTAGCTACTCCTAGGCCTCTGTCACATCAACCTAGAACGTTGCATTACGATTCAGTACATTTGTTGGGATGATTCGGACAAGGACATAGTCAAGATGGGGAATCATTTTGTAACTTTGGACGAAGATAATGATCGGTTTGATAAATTCGAGGAATATATGTATCCTCCAATATTTGATGATGGCCCATCTCCTATGACGGCACACTTGTTTCTATCCCAAGTGTACTGGTGACAGTGTTCATCATCACATTCATTTTAGTCCACACACACTAACAGTGGGGTCCACTTTGAATCTTCTATGTTTTTCGAGGGCAAATCAAAATCCTACTCAATCAGGGGATAATGGTGATGAGATAACTAATTACTTAATTTGATTTATCGTCATTGAATTCTTGTTCGTTATAGACGTGTAACACGTGTTTTGTTTAAGTTAGGATTTATTGTTTCTGCATTACTTTCCAACTTAATGTTATGGATGACATATGACGGCTTACGGTAGTGAGCCCAAAAACCGCCTCAGGGATATGGCGTATGCCGTATTGGTATGGCGGTCGATAAATAAATTAATAAGTCTTAGTTCAACAATCAAAATATAAATCTGCCTTTAATTTATAAAAATTTGCATCCTAATTAAAAATCTGGGCAGATGCGGTGCTAGACGGACCGCGGAGGGGGGGGGGGTGGTGACTAGGGCAGTGGGGTGGCGCAGCGCAGGTAGGGTTTTTTTGAGAGTGAGAAGTGATTATAAAAAAAGGCCCTAGGTTTTGAGTTAATTGTCAGTTTATTTTATTAATTGGGCCAGGGTTAAAAACAATTGGGCCATGTTATTTGGTTAATTGGGCTGAGGTTTGGGGGGCAGCCCAATCAAAATGGATGCCATAAAGGCCATGGCACAGCCATGGCGCCTCACTCATGGCGGCAAATGGCGGTCACCATAAAATAGTTCTGTAGCTGGTGGTGACAATGGCGTTATTTCCGAAACCCGCCATGCAATGACGCCATGGCAGCTTTTTAATAACACTAGATTCCAACTAAGAGAAGATCTTCTATTTTGGGTTTCATTAGCAGCCTATATAGATGGTCTTTTGGACTTCAAATTTGAACTAAAGTTTGAGCGTATGAGTTCTACTCGTTCGCCTATTGGTATTCTTCTTTAGGAATAAAAAATTAGTGTTCATAGTGTTCTTTCAGTATTCATCTTGCAATGGAAGTTCACTCTTATATAAACATGTTTCTGGCATTGCGTTGAATCAACAGAGTTTTCCGTATTCCTCTCGAATCAACAGATTAACGCTATAATTCATACACTTTCATGCATCAAAGATTCGTGTAATTTATTTTACCTTCACCAAACTGCAAATTTAATGTAGAAAATGAAGTTATAGTTCTAATGTGTACCCATTCTTATAATGGATTTTTAGTAGGCACATTAACTGTAATACTATAAGCAGACTTGCAACAAATTTATTTTAATTATTGGTTTAACAAATTAATACTGTTAACATTTTTCATTTAACTTTCTGAGCCAAGAGTTTGCAAGGTAATCGCTTTCGCTTGTGCCTTACATCTAGCGCCTTGAATCACTGATAACCATATGCTTCTTATCATTATAATTCAAACTAAGTAGGTACCTTATAATCATCTCACTGAGTGCTACAAAATCCAATCACAATTTTAAATCAGGCACAGCAAGCAATAAATGAAATAGTAAACAGCATTACCTGCAGGCACCTCACATATCTCTTGGTATATCCTAAATCGTTTACTAATGGAACTTCCAATGCTTTAGCAAGCTGACGAGCTGATGCAACAAACCTGGAATGCAAAGTGGAGAAACAAATAAATAGCAGGATCAAATATAATGGCATTGCTTTTTCTAGACAGACAGTTTCCTCAATGTGCAACATATGCATATGAAAATTCCAGGACGCCAAACGGAAGAAGATGCTATGAGAAAAAAACATCAACTGCAAAAAGAACACAACACATATACAAACACAATAGCAGGAAGCCTTCTAAATGAATCAGTTTAGAATGTTTTTCTTGGACCAATATTAAAATAAAAAAAAATGAAGATCTGCAGAACTTACAGAACCAGTTAAATGCAATTTTTATTTCAATTTAAAGCGAGTCTCAATAAGAGTATCATGTCAGCCATACCACAAAGCAGTGACCTAAACAGTCCAGCTGTAATGCATTTGATATGTGATGGACTATCCCCTCAAATTAAAGAACATAAAGCTTTTGTAAAAATGATTTTCAGTATTGAGACTAAGACTTTCAGCGTAGAGCCATTTATGTTATACAATGCAGCAGGAAAAAAAAGAATAAATAGAAATAGCACTTACTTCCAAGTTCCACCCGATCATAAGAAAAAGAATGCATTGACTAAATGTGGGATGCTGTGGTTAATACATGCATGCATATCATTCAAGACTTAGGTAGGAGATTTTATTCACTCACATATTGCAGTTATTTTGTATCTCAGAAACAGATGCACTGGGAGATGCATTTGAGGTAGCCGCCTGGCATTTTTGGGCAGCTGCACCAAGTTGACCAACCTGCAGTTCAATATCAACCTAGTAAAATGTGTACAACAGTAAGAGATGGAGGCACTGCTTTAGTACCATTGGCTAATCAAAAGACAGATAGATGAAGAATCCAGCCTCGACCAAACTAGTTCAGCATGAACTTGCAATCATAATGGAGAAAAGTTGTTCGTATGTGAATTTTAATATAGTAACCTGGGGAATCAACAATCTTCTAGGAATAAGCTCTTCATGACGTCGAGCACAAAATTCCCACGAGCATATCTGACATATAGTTAAGAGAACAGCGAGAGTCAATAAATATCAGATCAAGGTAAAACAACAAGGACAGTAGTTATTTTTCTATAGAGTAACCTTAAGGTTGGGAGAGAAAATAATTCGAAGCTGACCGTCCCGAACAACACGAAGTTGCTCAAAGACGCTTTCCTGTGTTGCTTTTGCATAATCCAGAACAATTTGGCCAGATGAATTCTGATACTCCTGGGGCATATCAACATAGAGCAGTTCTTCTAACGTACCACTTTCATATTTTATTTTGAAGAGTCTGGGCAGCACCTCAGCAGTTGCCTCTAACAGACGTTAGAAAACAATGTCAAATGGCAGATATAGTGTTAATCTATTTACATTACATTACATTACAACATTTTTCCAATTGCGGATATTTCTGCTCTAGTTTTCCATGAGGACATTCTAAAGAAGTCAAAGGAGTATTAAGCTGGTATCCATGAAATCATCATGACCGTTAAAGAGCAACCAAGCAAAAAACTGTAGAGACAGTATGAAACTATAACATAATATTCTCTAACATTAAAGAAAACAGACCAAATCCACGGCCAGGCTTGCGGTTGCAGATTTCACAATGCCAAACATCCTGCACAATAAACCAATGGTTAAATTGCAAACATTGGTTAAAGATGAAGTACATGAACAACAAATCTCAATATTAGATAAGATAAAATACTTTTTGCTTCTATCACCTTAAGAGCTGAGTTGAACACATACTGTTTTGGCACAAGCAATATAATCATTAGATGATTTTTCAAAATGTTTTATAATCAATGATACACAGAATACCACGACTTCAGTGCATAAAAAATAAAAGAGTGCTGGGGTGCAGCCAACCGAACATACAAACAGAGGGGTATTTTGTAAGATGATTAACTAAAAGGAATAAAATGAAAAGGAGAAATCTCGAAGGACGTCAATTCATTATTCATAATGAAATCCAACAGACCTGTGGGAAAACTCCTTGACGACCACTTCCATACATTGAGACACACCATTTTTTCTTGGCATTAGGCACAAAAAATTCACCTACGAATTTCCTCCAGAACTCAATATTGTTATCCTGCAAAACAAGTGATGCAAGTCTCTTCTGTCAAATTAACCCAAAACACTAGATAGTCTTTTCATGACAAATAAACTAATTCGGTGGCATTGTCTTACTTCAGGTCTATTATGTTGCTGGTGCATGTAATCAGTTAGCCTTTGGGCACACCTTCCAGGCTCATAGTTGGGCTTTAAAGGAGACCTAATAGGCAAATTCTGGTTTTGAAACTGAGATAGCAGCTGAGATCTTTGTTGAGGCAAGGATGTTAATAGTTGCTGTTGCTGAATTTGTATAAGCCTCTGCTGATGCAAAATCTGTGCAGCCGCAGCTGCCTGATAGGACTGTCTTGACATGAGGAGATGCTGCTGTTGTTGCTGATGCATAAACAGAGATGAGTCAGACTGTTGAGGTTCCATCTTGACAGGACCCAAGCCTCTCATATTTTGTAGTTGCAGAGGTTCCAATTTCACAGGACCAAGGTTACGCATAGCTTGCAGCTGCTTTGATGCTTGCTCATTACTTACTTGTGGCTCCAGCTTAAGATGCCCCACGCCTCCTAATCCAGCTCGCATTCCCTGATATTGCTGCTGCTGTGGCTGTTGTTGGATATTGCTCTGACCAGAAAACTGCTGCATCTGCTGCTGATTATGTTGAAAATTCTGAGCATCATGTTGCTGGTCTTTCTGCATTTGGCCGCTTGAATTATTTGAGAACTGCTGCTGGCCTTGAACTTGACCAGATGAATTTAGGTTCGATGTCATAGGTGAAGGCATATAAGATGAGGAAGGCTGGTTATATCCCATCCCATTTCCAATGCCAGAAAGTGGATCAGACTCTGCCGCGCCATCCATAAGCCCTCTCTGGGAGCTACCAGGAGCAGAACGCAGCTCCCCATTTCCAAATGACTGACGGTGCAAAGATACATTGGGAGCATTCCCAATCATGTTCATGTTATTAAACTGATTTCGGGGAGACACCAGAGATGGAAATCCATTTTGAGAAGGCACGCCACTGCCACCCCCCTGACTGCCTAAAAGTCCCGAATTTGCTCTTAGCAAAGAAGGCGGAACTGGCTGGCCTCCACCAAGTGGGGCTGGAGGCCCCTGTGGCACCATTTTTTGCTGAAATCAACACACTTCAAATTACAAGACTCTTAAGATATTAATATCAAAATTAAGCCACCTCGATAACATTAATAGCCTTCACAGCAGGAAAGCATGGCAACGATACAATTTGCTATCTATCTAGGCATACAATCGAGTAACGCTAGCAAGCCAGCCCGCTGTTCAACAATAAAGAAGCACCAACAAAAGAATGGGGATAAGCCTCATGCATGAGGACTTTTTATTGTGTTTACGCAGAATTCAAGTCGAAAAAAATCTACAAATTCGGAAAGGCTAACTTTGTCGCCGGACATTCTAAGTACACTCCTCTTCTATTTAAGTCATAACCTTTCATCCAGTCATATGAAAACCTGAAAATTGCAGTCAATTCAAGTCAGGTTACTCATCAGCATCCCCAAAATAGCCAAAATCTGATTATCACATCATATGAATTCAAAAAATAAAAAATATCAGTGAAAAGAACATATTAAGGAACTAAACAAGAAGAAAAGGTTGGTACTACTACTGATTAAATCTAGCATATGATAAATGACAGAGAAAATTCAACAAATGAATGGGAAAGGAGATAGCTGATCAAACCCTAAAAATCTACTCAGAAGAGAAAAAAGCACTCGATCCAACGCATTACTCTAATTGAGCATGCAAAACACACAACTAATCACTAATTGCTTAAGCAAAACAATCAAAAATTCAAATTGAGAAAACAAGCATGGCAATGAAGCAGGGACTTACCGAAGTAGGATTTCAATACGGAAGTGGAGGATTTCAAGGCTGGCGTCACTCAAATCCACGAAATTCAGAGTAAGCTACTCTCACTGATTTTTTACTGAACAGTCACTTAATCAAATAAATGAATTTAATTTTCTTCCAAATACACAGAATCAATTACACAGATAGATATGTGTAAGTTTATACCAAAAAAGCCTCCTTCAAATCAAATTGAAATACACAGTTTTATTGAGTGAAGTTTTAGAGGGAGAAAGATGCAACAGAGATGAGAGAGAGAGAGAGAGAGAGAGAGAGAGAGAGAGTTGTGTGTTGTTTTTTTATGGCGGACGTCAAAACGGTATTAGATCGGATTGAATATTTTCTCTCAAATTTCATTCTTTCTCTCGCTTTTCTTTTCTGTACAAATATGGAGTATTCATTATTGTTTATAAATTATAATCAAAGAATTACCTAATCTTATTTAATTTATTTTGATTTTCTTATCTTTATTTATTTCTCATGCGTGCGGATAAATTTTCATATTTTTTTTCTTTTAATAATACACGGTGACTTATGTCAAGAGGATTACATCAGATAATCATTTTCAGTTTTTTATGGTAATTTAACCATATCTTATTGGTTAAAGGATAAGTGTCTAATTAATTGAGTTATGTCTATCTTATTTAAGTGGATTTTATAGTTTTATATTCATATATGTATAATATGTGTACAACATCCCAAAAGTATGCGAACAAAATTTCCTATCATGATAAGAAAAATAATAATTTAGAATTCTTTGATAATGAATTCAATATCCCAAGGGATTTCAATATCCCAAGGGATCGATAATAAATAAATTGAATGAATAAAATGTAACTAAAATTTTGGGTGTCAAATCAATTTTGATTTCCCTCCCAAATTATTTAAGGAAAAATTCGAAATGATGAAAATTCATTTATATACATATAAATAATTCTTAATAAATGAGTCGTTTATAAAAAAAATAGATAGAGATAAATGACTCATAAAAGTCTAATAATTGGTGGAGAACCTAATTAAGAATGAACCAAGAATGATAAACTCCTAAAAAATGGACAGTTATTTATAACCTTATGGACATAACTTCTGGAATTATATTGACAACCAAGACATAGCTGTAAGATTTGTAAAATTATGAAAATCTATTAAATTATGGAATTCTATTAAATTATTAAGTTATTATTACTCATCAATTTTTTTTATTTTTTCATCTATTATTTTTATTTTTGGTAATACGAAGCGGACCATCATTTTTACTCATATTGTCTCATAGTACTTGTTTTCTTTTTCTGACACATATATAGTTGCACATAATTATTTTGATTTTTTTTTCTATATTAGAATTCTGTTAACTTGTTTTAATATTTATTTATTTTCTTAATTAGTTATAATAAGTTGAGGAAATTTTTTGACCAATATTAATCGACTATGATACTTTTTTTATTTTACTAATTAGAATTTGTTTTTATTTATTATTTTTTTCCTGGCTTATTTTCTTATGTCTTATTTCGCACAATAAGAATCACACTTTGCTATTTTGATCTATCCCACAATAAGAGTCATATTTAACTTTTACCGTAAATGGTAAATAAGTCTCACATTCCACTAACTCACTACACTCATATTCTATTATAAAATTAATAGGAGTATAAAAAAGTGAATCTTATATGCCAATAACTTTTCAAACTCACAATTTTTTACATTTATGTGTTCACATAAAATATGACTCCTATTATGGGACAGAAGGGATAATTAGTAGTAGTACTACTGTTACTTATGTTACTATGTAAATGTTTCAATGTTTCATTATGATGGATGAATTTCAATACATTTGATTAATACTACTATACTATTTTTGTGAGTTTTATATTTCTCGAGTTTTTTTTCTGAGGTGTGTTCAGTTTCACTGATATGAAACTATTATGTTAACAAAATGTATCAGATTTGAGGGTGGGTGGCCCACCAAGTATGAAATAAAAACAAATGTTCAGTTAATAAGAATTGGACATGTTTTGGAGAGATGTTTTATGCACTGAATTTCATATTTCCATCCCGTACCCTTTTACTTGGTTGACTGCAAGAGGGAATTGATTTTTTGGGGGGCAAAAGGGTCATTTACATGTCCAACTTATGGTCCAACAGTACAACCAACAATTAAAACATACCAATTTTGCATGATATAAATATGGGGAAATAAGGCTGCAACAGTGCGGGCACTTGTACAATATTGGGCCTAACGGAATTGAAACATGTACACCAAACAACAGATTTCCTCCATATTTCCAAAGAATTAACCCCAATTCTTGCTATATCATAGTATATTTTAGACTTAACAAACGAATTTTCACACTCATTGTGGTGTCATTTTTCCATCCACGACTCATTGGACGGTTCATCCATCTAGTTTGTGGTGTATTTCATTGATCTATTCATATTAAGTTTTGTGGCATGTTTCAAGTTGATACATCGTATGGCTAAATGATATAATCCTTATTCTTAATTTGAAATTAGATGATAGATCAACTTCAAATTCTATGGAAGACTTAGAGCATCTCCAATGGCGGCGAGCAGGCCGGCTAGCCGATTTTTGGCGCTCGCCGGTCCGCTCGCCGAACCATTAAAACCAGCGAGCGCCATTTCGGCGAAAAAATCGGCTAGCGCTCGCCGATGCGCTCACCGCCATTGCAGGCTCAGGACCGATGAGCGAATTTATTTATTTTTTTTTTAAAATTTCGAAACACTATATATACGCGATTTGCACGTCATTTTCATTCGCACCACTTGTTTTAACGAGTACTCTCTCTATCTTAATTTCTGTACAAGATCAACAACGGGAAATGAGCAACGTTGGTGGTATTAGTGGTGGGGATGATGAGGAGTACGATCGTCGAATGAACGAAGCGATAGAGGCCTATATGAACCGTGAGATTGATCGGCTGCTGCAGAGGGCCTTGCAGCCGGCGGTACCTCGACCTCGACCACGACCAGTTGTCCACCGCCGAACAGTGATTGAACGTGATCACGTAGCTGCACATCAGCGCCTATACGCAGACTACTTCGCACAGGAGCCGCGGTTCAACAACAACCATTTCAAGCGCCGTTTTAGGATGAGCAGAGCCCTGTTTATGCGTATTGTTAACGCCTTGGAGCAGCGATATCTGTATTTCTGCTTCAAGCACGATGCGGCTAGCATACCCGGCTACACACCTATTCAAAAGTGCACTACGGCAATCAGGCAGTTGGCCTACAGAGGCGCGGGAGACATGTGGGACGAGCACCTCCACATCTGTGAGTCGACTGCCCTTGAATGTATGAAATATTTCTGTCAGGGCGTGATTGAAATTTTCCGTGATCAGTACCTTCGAAGCCCTACTCGCGAAGACTGCCAGTATCTGATGCAGATGCACGGGGAGAAGCATGGATTCCCGGGTATGTTAGGCAGCATAGATTGTATGCATTGGGAGTGGAAGAACTGTCCCGCTGCCTGGAAGGGGTTCTACACGACCGGCTACAAGGGAAAGAATCTCACGATGATCCTGGAGGCCGTTGCTGACTACCGGCTATGGATTTGGCATGCGTATTTTGGGATAGCCGGGTCGAACAACGACCTCAACGTCCTCAACTCGTCGCCCCTTTTCAACGAGCAGTGCCAGGGTGTCGGTCCGGCCATCGGTTTTGTCGTCAACGGGACCCAGCATGATATGGGCTACTACTTGGCGGATGGGATATACCCTAGGTGGCCCGTCTTTGTGAAGACGATCATATACGCATCGGATGAGAGGAAGGCCTACTTTGCGGAACGCCAGGAGTCGACGCGCAAGGACGTGGAGCGCGCATTTGGTGTGCTCCAGTCTCGATGGGCGGCAATTAGAGGTCCAACGCGTTTGTGGCATATCGACTGCATTGCTGATATAATGTACGCCTGTATTATCATGCACAACATGATTATCGAAGATGAAGGTGTACGACTGACTAGTTGGGCCAACGACGATAGTGAAGCCGGTCCAAGCCACGGCATAGCCGCCCCCAACGTACGAAATGGGGTCCCGCACGATGAAGCCGGCCTCCTCCAAGCACATGCCGACATGCGCCAAACGAATGCTCATATTCGACTCCAAAAGGATTTAATTGAAGAGTTGTGGGCGCGGAGGATTGCACGGCGTTAGTTTTTTTAATTATGTATTTTTTTTAAATGTACTTTTTTAAAATTTAAATAAAATAATTGGATTTTCTCGTATCTGTGTCGTAAATTTAATTCCGTATTTTGTGTGATTGTCAATTATTTGTTTTATATAATTAGGGGTGATGTGGCTAGGCTATTGCTGGGCTATGGCTGGGCTATTTGCTTGTCCTGATGATGTGGCATGAGGATTTTTAGTGCTGATGATGTGGCAGGAGGAGTTTGTGGCTGGGCTATTGCTGGGCGAAAGCCACTGGAGATGTCCTTATACAGAGAGATGGATGAATGATGCCACATAAATGATGAATGATGCCACATAAATGATGAATGCACCATTTGATAAGTTGTAGATGAAATCATTGACGCCACAAACGATTTGAGATAATTGTAGTCTCCAAAATATTACTTCTTTCTACAGTTTTTAGATTTTATATGATTTTAATTTTATACTACTATATAACATTAGATGATATAAATATATATAAACTATAGTATAAATTTTGATAAATAAAACTAAAATTTTGTATGAAATACTACTACATTTATTTATTTCAAACAAAAATATATAAGTACATGTGTAAAATTATAAAAGAATGTAAAAAATAAAAATATCAGCAAAATGATTAAGCTTATATAGTATTTTCAAAAGATTAATAAAATAAAGAAATAAATCTATTATTTTAAGCATCCGAAAATTGGCTGAGAATCCTAATTAAGAATGTATTTAGTATTTTGTTGCTTTTAAAATTTTAATCAACCTCTTATATATCCAAAATCAACACTTATAAATCCTTACCATATTCTAGAGGTGGTTAGGTAAGGTATACCTTACCGAAACCACCATATCGTATATCTTAACGTAAATTTGATATGCGGAAAAATCATACATTTACCTTACCAAAATTTCTAGTATACCTTATTTTCGGTATGATGAATTTCCATACCGATACCGTACATCATTTTCGATACATCGTACCGAAGTTCGGCATACCTTGTTAGGACTGGTATACTGAAAAGCATATTTCGAGCATGTTGCACGGATAGAATAGCTTGTATACAATGAACTCTACAATCCACTTTTAACCCGATGCGAGAAGAAGTAATTTTATCGCATTGGTGTTTTGCTTATGCGTTTATAAGATGTTTCTCAAACATTTAAATGTATAAGAAACAAACAAGTCTAATTCTTCTACATAGTAGACTGGTCGTGAACGACGTTCACAGAAGGTGACGCAATCGGTCCTTTGTAAAAGAGAAACATAATTTCACAACCTAGATAGACTTTGACTACTTATCATGAAAGGTTGCAGTGTCAGTCCAAATGTTTCCTTACCTTAGAAAATAAACGACACTAGTGTGGTATAGCACTGAAGGATCTAACAACTGAGATAAGTCTTTCTTGCTATTTACTGAGAGACGAGGTCTCGGTGATTGTTATTTCTTAATCATTGTTGACATAGCATTGAGCATACGATATTGATTATGCACTACTTTGATTTATCAAATTGTGCGGATTTTTCGCAATCCAAGAATCCTGATATCTTGGGTAGTGGTGATCAATGCCTAGAGGTGCTAGTATTGTTATTGCAATTAATCGTGTGCTGGGTGAGTCCAGTTTGATAATATCCTCAAGAGGTGTTCAAAAAAGGTTTTATTATTCAGAAACCCGGCCGGTTGGAATTTATTCTAGAATAATAAATAAAGATTTTGAACTAGACAATTCTTGAAAAAATATATTAATTAATTAAAGTCAAATAGCAGACTTAAATTAATTAATGGATATTTATATCTTAAACACGAGAAATAATAAAATAAAGAGGTAAAGCCCAGATTACTCGTAATTTGAGATTGGACGGACAGTCAATATTATTATATTATAGTGGATGATAATAATATTCTGTTGGACTTGTATTAAATCTTCACCTTTGAGAGGTCAGATCAAACTGTTCCTCACTACGTCCATGAAGTTTTAAAAGATGTTTTAAAGCTTCATGATATACTCCTGGTACAACCAGAGCCTGTGCTGGAAGATTGTCTTGATCCTAGATGGAAGTGGTTTAAAGGTTGCCTAGGGGTGTTGGATGGGGCGCATATAAATGTACTTGTCGATAATGACGATAAGGGCCGATACAGGAACAAAAAGCGGGAAATTACTACAAATAATTTAGTGATCGAAATTTGATTTGGTTACATCCTAGTTGGTTGAGAGGGATCAGCCAGGCGACTCAAGGGTTCTCTGAGATGCAGTCATCAGGGTCCATGGCTTGAAAGTACCAAAAGGTGATAGCAATCGTGTATACATTTTTCTTTACGTAAATAGGAGTAGTAGTTAAGGAGTGTGCTCATTTTGTTGAAGTTGTGAACTGAAGGATTGTGTTCATTTTGTTGAAATATTTCTACAACTGTATGTTTACTATGCATTGATGGAGTGTTTGGCTAAGTTTAATATGCTCTTTAACTTATTATTGTTTAAGAAAAATCTAAAAATGTGACAAAATAAGTTCCTAAACAACGCATATTCGCTTATAAAACATCTTATAAGAATTATGGGACTTTTACAAGTGTTTGACAATATAACCTCCCCAACCCAACTTATTTATTTTTTCATAGTCTTATAAGAAATTGTTAATATACAAAAATAATGTCCCGTATTAATGTTTCTTAGTTTCAATCAAATTATTTATTTTTTCATAATCTTTTAAGAAATTATCAATTTACAAAAAAATGTATTATGGCTTATTAGTTTCAACGGATTCTTTTCTAATTATCTCTCCCCTAGTTATAATTTTCTCTCTAGTCAAATTCATAATTCCCTCTCCAGTATCCACCTTATAAGTTCAATTATTCAAATATTTTGACAGTTTATATCGTATGAATTTTTTTATTTATAAAGTCTCTAAAACTGAAAAAATAAGTTTCCAAATACCCTAAATTTATATTTCATGGGATCATTTAAGAAATTTTGAATGTCTGGATTTATTTTATTAGATTTGTTGATACATGGACCGAACTATGCAGTAATGTTTCAAAATAAAACGGGTTCGATAATAATGGGCCAAATTGGGCCCAATTTTTAGTAGCTTTTTAGGAGAGTCGTTGTTTTGATTTTTCATGGGAAATTTGGAGGGTATTTTGAGTATTTGGATTAGTTTTTTTTGTCTCACTTAATTTTGCTTCTAAAAAGTGACGGATACAAATTTGTAACATGAACGAAGGAGGAGAAAGAAGAGTTTGTTAACTTGAATAAGAGATAAAATTACAAATTCACAATATAATATTTTTATTTAATAAAATGATAAGGTTTCTTGTGAGAGAATCCTTCCATGTGCCCAATAAATACCTAAAACAGTGTTTAATTTTAATTTTTAGTTTTTAAAGATAAAGATAAAGAGTCTAGCCTAAAAAACTAGACTCAAAATGGATTTGGATGGAGAGAAAAGAGATGAGAAGAAAGTGTAATGAAGGAGGAATCCTCTTTGGGGACCTATGACCTCCCACAAAAAGATGTGGGCAACCCTAGACTACTTTCACCCAAAGCAAATACTCCATTAGCTCCACATTCATGACTACACCACCATAAATGCATACATATACTTGATCTAGTCTAATGAACATAAACCAAGCAACCTACATGTAGGAATTTGGATAAAAATCTCACAAGGGAGATGTTCTCAAAGGAGTCTTCAAAATATCATTCATCAAAGTCTTCAAATAAATGTCTCACAAATGGTATTTATAGCTAGGGTTGGAAACCCAAGAAAAGGGCCCAAAATAAGCGAAAATCGTCTAAAACAGTAAAATCACCCGATCGGGTGTTTTCGCGAAGTTAATTCACCCGGCCGGGTGAACCTCATGGACTCCAATTGTGCTCAGCACGAAAACACCCGGCCGGGTGTTTTGCACCTCAAATCACTCGGTCGGGTGTTTTCTCTGGACTCGCTATCTCTTTTTGCGCGGCTTTTGTAAATCGGCCATAACTCTCTCCACCGGACTCCGATCGAGGCGTGCAATATACTCACGCGATCCACTTTCGAAGATGAACACATTGGTGGCCTTTGAAGATCGTTTAGACGTCATTTCAATAGGTCGAGTACCCTTGGAATCTCGTTGCGGCTGAAATGTTTGATGCACGGCTCTCATGATCGTATCATAAAGCCCCAAAAGTGATATTGTTATATGTTTTCTTCTAAAAAGTTGAAAAATGGGGGCGATGTTAAAAGTCTTCTTCTTCAAAATTAATGACCCCCTCATCGCCCATTTTCGGTCAGTCCCCGGCCCTCTTAAAAAACCTTATAAAGAAGAGGGTTATCAACACTAATATTGATTAGATGCGATTTTCACCAAATCGATGTAGGGCAAAATTTAGATATTTAACGTATAGCGTTAGTCGAAATTGTTAAGTTTATCCATAACTT
Organism: Salvia splendens; assembly: GCF_004379255.2. Taxonomy (NCBI): domain Eukaryota; kingdom Viridiplantae; phylum Streptophyta; class Magnoliopsida; order Lamiales; family Lamiaceae; genus Salvia; species Salvia splendens. The sequence continues at coordinate 3,589,021 of NC_056051.1, read as the reverse complement.
TAACAATCTTTTAGCACTAAATTTGCGTAAGATATTATTAATAAAGAAAACTATGAACTCTTCGTTTTACTGTGTCCAGTCAAGACATTTTGGGCATTATCTCTCATGCTACCAAATTTAGCATAACTTTTGACATATTTCATTGAAATGACGGTTGTGTGTCAAATATAATGTACCAAAACCAAACTAACGTTGTATCACTGTGCATTCTAGTGGCATCTCTCTCTTTCTTTCAATTATAAAAAATACAAAAAATATTAAATTTCAGTAATACTAAACAATAAACAAAAAAATATTGTTAAAAATCTTGAATCTTAATAACATAAATATAAAAAATTGGTTAGCTTTGGGGTAATACTAATTTACAGTAATAACTAATAACTTTCAATTATGTATATTAAAAGTATCAACACAAAGACATAATTATATTAATACAACATGTAAATTTAAATTTCAACACAAGAAGATTGATAAATATATGTCTTTGTGTGATATTTTTAACATACAAAATTGAAATTAGTTATTAGTTATTACCGTAAATTAGTTAGTATTTGGTCTCACACACAAGTTATTTAAACCTAGAGCATAATTTGCTTGCTGCTATGAATTTGCAAGTAAAAGGATAACTGACACACAAGAAAATGGAATGAAAAGAATATGGAAAATCAATATTCCTACTTTATAAAAAAACTCGAAATTGGATTCAATCGCTGGTCTATTCACGATTAAAATGATCTATATTTGTCAGTTTATAATGACTCAATATTAAAACGGTTTTATGTTCAACCCAGACCCGACAACAAGCCAATTTGCGGTTGAACCAGTCGAATCGGCCACTCCGATCTGATTTTTAAAACCTTAGAGATAACTTTAACCTTAATGATTAGATATAAATATATTTATTTTTTAAAAACTGGATATAGATCATTTAAAAAACGAGTTGAGAAATCAACTTCATACTGGAAATGGTGGGTGGTAACATAAGCAAGAAAGAGCAGTGTTTGTCTTCTTCGAGTCCAAAATTTCACCTCTTTTAGTAAAGAGAACCCTCTGTATCAATTTATGTGAAAGTGACACATCCTTAACTTATGCTTCTCAATCTTTAATCCTAAATGTGGGCCATATGCAATTAAGGCATTGTCCATATACTATCCATAGGACTACTATATACCGTCTCGTTTTTTGTCGCATTTTGCTTATAATTTTCATATAGTTCATATTATGTGTTTCTTATATTCGTTAGTCGGTTTATTTTCGACTTTTTAGCCGCTTTCATTAACCAGAAATGAAGTACTGAAGGTAGAACCAAAATCAATTAACCAAACCAAAGGCCAAGTTGTTAGGCTCTCATACAACAATATGCAAACTGAAAATGACAAAGACAATGTCAAATCTTGGCATAGCTAAACATGATAGTACCAAAGGCTTTAACAGTGGTATGTTTACAACCCTAGACTTGCTCATGTGCTGCACTTGGCTTCTGTTGATGGGGTTTGGCCTTCTGCTTCTCCATCTCCACCGACTCCTCCCCGCCCGCCCCTTTGTTCTTCCGGTATATTGCGTACAGGATCAGCTGCACCGCCCCCAATCCGCTCCCAAAACCGTTCGGAACCTTGTCAACACATTGCCTCATTAGATAAAAAAAATTGATTTTTTGAATGCAATTCAAGGTAAATTTATTATATAAACTCACAGCAACAAAAGGGTCTTTTCCAAGAAGGCCAAAGATGAACCAAGAAGTGCCACACAAGAACACAAACAATGACAAGAAGAATGGCATGAACTCCACACTCTTTGTCTTGATCACCAACCTCTGCATTTTTTCCACATCATATGTCAAAAAACATTACTATCAATCAAGATTGGAAAGAGAGGGAGAGAGAGGAGAGCTCACAATGATTGTTAGAGGTGAGCCATACATGATGATGGAGAAGACAGTGGCAGCTATGCCACAGAAGAGCTTCCTGGCATTGCCATGGAGGGCGAGGAGGGAAACGAGAACAACCATGGCGAAGACCGTGAGGACTAGAGTGAACAGCCCCAGAATCTTGGTTTTCTCCTTCTTTGGAGCAAACAAGATGAAGATCATCACGTATACCGTTTCAATCACTGCCCCCGTCCCGTTTATGGTCGACACGAGCAGGTTGTTAGGCGACACGAAGGGCATGCCGTACCTATTCATTCATATAAAATATTTCATTTCAACACAAACAATCCACAAACAACATATCATCAAATCATCAAAATATAGCTAAAACAGAGGAATAGCCATACCTATTCAATCACTATTGATATAAAATAATTCACTCATTTCATCACTATTGAGCCTCAAGTTCATTTCTTATCAAACTATCTACAAACAACATATCATCAAATTCTCGATGTTTAGCAAAAACAGAGGAATAGGCCTAGAATCTTGATTTTTCTCCTTTTTTGGTGCAAACAAGATGGAGATCATCACACAAAAGGGATGCCATACCTATTCAATCATTATTGATACAAAATAATTCACTCAATTCATCACTATTGAGCATCAGTTCATGCTATCTTATCAAACTATCTACAAACAATACATCATCAAATTCTCAATATTTAGCAAAAACAGAGGAAATAGTTTGAGAAATCCCAAGAAATTACCAAGCAGAAAGCAAGCAATTGAGCAGAGTCATGACATAGGGAACTCCAGAAAACTGCTCGGTAGACCTCTTCTTCACAATCCTCTTGAAGGTAATCCTATCAACATAGTTAAAACACACAAAAACAGAGAGAGTTAGTTGGAAACACTCAACCATTCTCAGTGTTAATCCAATCCAAGAAAGAAACCACCATTTTCTGCCAAAACATGCTCAAGAAGAAAGAAATCAAAAGAGAATTAAGATAAATACAGTTGCTAAATACAAAATTGTGATGTCGAAAGGGAGAAAAACTCACAATGGAGCCAAGAAAAGAAACAGAGCAAAGGCATTTCCTGCATCATCATAAAACAACAACAATTAAACCTTCAAAATATCAGAATTCAAGGGGGAAAAAAGGAGGTAAAATCATTGCAAAACCCACCAAAAATTCCAACCACAAAGTGCACAACATCCCCCATTTGATTGAAAAAATAAAATCAAGAACAGATTTTTCCTCCCTTGTTTACTTGTCAAGAACAATTGGTGTGTGACTGCGAGTGAACTCTAGAGCATATATATAAACTGTGAACACATACATACATGTGTGTATATATAATGAGAAAGCAAGAAGAGAGGGAGAAGTTGGTTTTGTGTAACAGAAGAAGAATTTACAGCTTTTCACTAAATCTTTTTATCCAAATATTTTCTGCTGATTTTTCAGTCACGGGTTTGACCAATACTTGTTTCTTTTGTAATTTTATTAATTATTTTTTTGGAATAAAATTATTAGTGAGTCTAATTTTTTACTGCATTTTGTAATTTTTACTTTATTTGGTAAGTTTGTCTAACGGATCTGTCAATTCGGTTATCAGCAACTGTCTCACCTATTATTTTTTTCCATTTTTTTTATTTTTTTCATCTTGTACAACAATTTGAGTTTTAGATTTAATAGAGCTTATTTGTATGTTGGATATATGATTGGGTAGTGATAAACGTACATAATCGAACTTTTTTTAACATTTTACATCGAAAATTATTTTATAAACATTAATTAATTTAAAATAAATTTAATACTAATCATTTTGCAACACTTTGAAAAAAATTGAAATTATAACTTGAGTAATTGTATATTTAAGAAAAAAAATTATTTTCTTAATAAATATTGTATAATTAATTCGAATCAAACTCGAAATCATGTTACGATTCGACATAAAATTCCTATATCATTTCTTTCTTATTGCTACATATAATACAATAAATAACAACACCAGTTTTTAATTAAATTCATTTAAATTTAAAAATTTAAGGATGTTATGTATATGTACAATTTATGTACATTTATCTTTTCTCTCTATGATTTTAGAGACTACAATAATAATTATAACATATGAGGATTTTCAAAATCGAAACAAATCTAAGGAGCGAATCGCAGTGAAAGTTAATTACTAATTTCCAAGGAAAATGAGTGAAATCCTTGAAATGAAATAAGATTATGGAGTATGGTTTTCTCAATTTTTTAACTTCAACCACCTCTGATCTTATAGAATTATGTTATATACACAGGTTAAAAACTCTACAATTTTACTGAATTATTCCATCCTGATCATAAGCATGACTCATTTGTACAATTTTCCTCATACTATATCATTACTACAAAAAACCTACTCAGGAACACAAAAATTGAGACGTAATTGCTAGAGTTTGGAAATTTTTAAAAATAACAATAATTTAAGACATAAAAGGAAACGTTCTAAGTTGAGAGCAAATTATTTTATTCTTTTGCTTTTTAGGACGCTTCTATTTGTATCCCCTAATTTTAGTTGGAACACAAACAATAAAAACACTTTATAAAGCGTTGGTAATATAATTAGATACAAAATTAGCGTTCTTAATAGCATTAAAAAGTATCCTTATTCGATTTTTTGTTGTAGTGCGTATAATCCTCTCTTGACATTGAACTACGATGATTGAAATCTTATAGTAATTAGTATTTCAAAGTTTTTGAGGGAATATAAATTTTTGTGAAGAATGATAGTTTGGGGAAATGAGAACATATCCACTCGGAAGTCCCAAAAAGATAGAAGGTATCAGATACCAGTCTAGTGAAAAGATCCAAAATAGGAGAGAGACCAAAATGTGTATCGTAATAAACAACACACACAAATTTAGGTGCAATCATTTTGTATTCTAAATTGAGTAAAGGCCAAAATTGATCCTGAACATATGCTCATTTTACGATTTTGGTCCTAAACTTTATCTTTTGAATTTTTGCATCCTGAACATTTCAACTCGGATCACAATTGGTCCTACACTAACAATTCCGTCAATTTTTAAACGGTTTTAACCCGATTTTGACCGATTTTGATGGCTTTAATAGTCTCAATCGGGTTAAAGCCGTTTAAAAATCGGTCAAAATCATGTTAAAACCGTTTAAAAATTGACGGAATTATTAGTGTAGGACCAATTGTGATCCAAATTGAAATGTTCAGGACCAATTGTGATCTGAGTTGAAATGTCCAGGATGCAAAAATTCAAAAGATAAAGTTTATGACCAAAATCGTAAAATGAGCCTATGTTCAGGACTAAATTTGGCCTTTACTCTTCTAAATTTAAGAGATATGAAAATATTGTGAATTGATGGTTACTTTTTTCTAACATGATATATCACCACGTTGAAACATACACTACATGACACCCACCAGATTCTATTGGTAGCAACCTTTATTCAAATGAGGTCTAATCAAAATCACACTATTTGTTAAAAACATGGTATAGTAGTACAACATTATAAACTCCATTTTACAACAAATTAATCACATACACTATTTCTCTAGATAAAATTCTTGTTATTATGAGAAGGTGAAAACACTTGCTTATATTTTCATTATTAATGTTAAAAGTGAAATGTTTTGGTGGTTTTAATTTGGTAAAGTCGAATATGTGAAGAATTGGAGTTGCACCATTAATTATTGTGTCTTTATTTATTCTATTGTGATATTCAATTATTAGTTGCTTGGTTGAGAAATGGTACATGCACATCATCCAATGAATTTAATTAAGGTATATCGGCTACACTCTTGTCACATACATATATAAGTTGGTGATGATTCTTCTTAGATTAGATGCCAATTCACATACGTAATATAGGCTACGGTGCATTTTATTCCTAATGAAATAATACTTCCAAACTTCACCGTAAATATTGCTATATTTTCTTTCTGGCCTATCTGTGAAAAAACTGTCACTTTCTATTTATAATAATAAAGTTAGATATAAATTTATCACACGCACGACATATTTAAAATGAGACTTATATTTCACTCGCGCAATATTCACATTTTATTAAAATTAATATCGCGCAAAATGTGCCTCTTTTTGGACGGAAAGAAAATGTATGAATTTGTAATTAATCATAAAATTTTAGTATAAATATGTTGTCATTTATTTTATAATTGAGATATTTTAGTTGTGGATGAAAATAAGAATGAAATGAGGCTGAATGCATTACAAATATTGTGACTGAAATGAAAATAGTTGACGAAAGGTTGTGGTTAACAAACATATTTATACTAAAATTTATTTCTTCTTATTAATAACATTGAAGCAAGAAGTATGCAGTCATTATCGGAGTTATCTCGAAAAACTTTACCTATGTAGTATGAAAATTACACGAAAAAAGTAGAATATTGGGCGAGAAAAAATGGCATCTATGTTATCTAAAATAGAAAGAACTAATATTTGTGTAAATACTAAAATATAAAAATGTTAATATTGATAGTGAAGTAATAGAATAGTAGTAGTATTATTTTTTTTATCTATTTAGGGCCAATTCTTATAAATAAATGCGCTTAGCGACAATATGTAAGTTGAAGAATGGAATCGCAATGAAGAGACGTATAAAGAATAAATATAGGAAGAGGGAGAATGGAATTAAGGATTTAAACATTAACTACACCTTACATTAAATTGCCCTCAACTTAAGGGCTCTTCAATCTTCATCTATTTTAATTTTATTTGGTGTACAAATTAGTGTGTGTTGTGTGTGTAATGACTCAGCATTTATCAGATTGTTGAACCAAGCTTTTCAACTTGCTACATTTAAATACAACACACTAATTTTTTTTGTGAAACGTATTGTTTCAGTTTTGGGCAGCCATATCACATATGTTCACATTCTACTCAAATACAGCTTTTGTACTCACTATTTTGCTTGTGTTAAAAGAATATTTTTTTCTTTTATCAAGAAAATAGTAAGTTAATAATTTTATTTAATGCTCAAATCATTTTACATTATACTCACAAGTGAACGATAGTTAAACTTGATGTAATATGAAGTTTGGTTCAAATCCGGTTCATTCACAATTTAAAACATTTATCAAAAAATCATGGAGCTTGGATTTGTTCACAATTATCTCATGCCGATAATTTTTTTTGGTGAAATTGAGTATCTGATATGATCTGGAAAATCATATGTGGTCATCATCGCCAGTGAGTTTAATGATGTTGTCTATTAATATAGAAAACTATGTCGTTTGATGGGAAAATATCTATATAATATTACAGTGGACGTTGGTTTTTTTTTCGTCTTGCGACCAAATCCAAATTTCATAATTTTCTTGACTGATTTTTAAAATTGTACGACATACCGGAACTAGAGTAAACTTTACAATTTCCCTTAAGTTTAGATCGAATGTGCCACTAATTAAGATGAGTTAAGTTGGATCTCTCAATATTTTACTAGAAACATCCACAACTTTTGGAATGCGATTAACGGTTGCTTTTAATTCTCTAACTACAATCTTTAATAAAGGTTGATCCTTTAAATCAAACTTTGTAAAGTTTTTTTTGATCTCCTTCGAATAAGGTAACAAGATGTGTCTAGCATATGCCTTTTGTACGTAGCTCTCTAATTATTCAAAGCAACATTTTTCCTATTTACTTCCAAATAAAATTATAAACCTCCTTCATTTTCTATAGATGAGATGCCTACACAAAAAAATTTACTTGCAATACTTTCAATTACTTATGTTTGCAAATGAGTTAGATTTCAACTCAATTTAATGCTGCCATAGTCGCCTAAAAATCATGATATCACAAAATTTATCAAAATGTTGACGCTTAATTATGTCTGAAATTGCACGTGATTAATTGAACTTGATTTGAATATGAAAAGTCTTGTTAGCAAAATCAGATCAAACTGATTGTTCAATAATTGTTAGGTAGTTTTTCAAATCACGGCAAAATCAAAATTCGATCAAAATTCAATAATTATTTACATGCTATTATTTCTAATAAAATTCAGTATATGATTATTAGTGAACTGTTTCTGATTTACAAAATTGTACAAATCCGTGCATAAGGAGAGAGACAGTATAGTAGTACTAGCTATTCTAGAAAAACATTGATAAGCAACGTATAATTGTAAATTACTATCACTAATTGAGTGTTTATTCTATAATTAATAGCCATGGAAAGAGCAACAAGAGTAATTGCAAAGCAATACGTGAAGAGAGAGCAACCCACTTCATGAAAACATCAAAAAATCAGCCCAATAATTAATATTTTATCCATTGGAATCTTTTTTAAAAAAATTACAAAATCCAATTGAAACTTCACAATGTATTAACATCTCTACATCAACATTATTAATTAGCTCGGGCCAATAATGAAACTCATAGCATACTATTGCTAGTGACGACCTTCAGTGTCTAACCCCACAAATTTCGTTTCCTGAATATGCCATTGAGTGCAACAAAACAATCGAGATCATTGTTCCGATCGCAATCAGCAGACATTTTCAATAATTTATGTTAAAGAAATATAAAATGAATCAAGATTTATGTTAGAGAAATATAAAATGAATCAAAATTTTCAACGTATGCATTACATTGCCGTTAAGATAAGGGCTTGTTTACATGGTCCTTATTGAATCTCTCATACAGAAATTAGTACTAGTATTTATGTGTAGAGAAAGTGAGAGATACTCAGCAACTCAGCCGCAGATGGTAACAAACATTTATGATAAATCGAAAATGATATGATGATGATGATGAGCAAATAATTTAGGTATCCATAAGTTGCAATATCAATCACGTGAGAATTGCAATGACGACACTTCGAATTTTGTGGAAATTTTGTTCGAAATTTTCTTTATTTGGTCCTTGATATATACGCATTATACAAATATATGTGATTTTTTGTATACCATAACATAATTGTACATACAATAATAAATTATTAGGCCAAAATAAGCCTAATGATATTACTAATACATGATGGATGGAGATGGCGCCGTCGACCACGAGTACCGCAAAATTCTATTATATTCAGTCTTTTGCAGTGTTGTCGACTACTCATTCAATAGTTCCGACTCAGCAGCCAGCAGGTTTCGTTCGTTTACTACAACAAACTCGTCTTATAAGGATACAAAATTAACGACGAAAGTACTTGCGTTGGAAATTTCTTTTAAATAACCAAAGTTTAGGATACAAAGAATAGTGTTCTTATATTATTTGTTTTTTAATTTTTGGTGACACTTTCGTTTGCGCCCCTTTATTTTACTTGGGACACTAAAAATAAAGGCGATTTTTATAGAATAAGTAATCTATTTTATTAAACACAAAGTAACGTCCTTAATTGACTAAAAATTGTCAATAATTAGCCTTTTTTTGCTGGCTCTATACATATGTAGAATAATAAAAGTCGGAGCAAAGTATATATGATCAACCTCATTTATTAATAACCCGAGTTTTCTTAACTCTGATCCAGTTTCGATTCAAAATTGATGGTTTATCCATGATATTTTTACAAGTTTTTTCTTCCCCGGTTTTCTCTGGCTTTTCATGCTAAACTGACGATTCCAATTTATCCATGCATCGCTAAATTTTCAATGTAAAGAATAATTTTATAAGTTTTAAGCATCACTTCAACATTCATTAAAAATGCTACTAGAAAAGTATATTTATAGAAATCCATTATTGTATTGTGACATATATATAGTTAGATACATAACTAATATGCTTATCATTACCAAATAAATAATTAAATAATGTTGCCTTGGGGTTTAGGTAACCACCATATTTATTGCAGCGGTGAGATTAACTTCGCCGGGACCGTTTTACTTTCTTTTCATATATGCAAATGCAATGTACGATTTCCTTCCAACGTTTGCTATTTTTCTTTTTTTATTGTTCCAACAATTAATTACTTCAATATTTTCTTGTTGAATTACTTTTGTCTCAAAAATATAACACGACTTAGCACAAATTTTGAAATTGATTTTTTAGCATATTAAATTATTATTTAAATGTAATGAGAGTTCACTTAATAAAAGAACACTTAATCAATTCTAATATATTAACTAAATACCCGAATTCATACTTAAAATAAAAATAGTATAAGTAATTTGAAACTATTAGAATACGAAAGTGCAAGTAAAATATGAGGCAGAGGGAGTGTTGTTTTTCAACATAAGACCTTAATCAAAGCATAAAGTAACAAATCGTAATTATAAATTTAGGTTATTTACAAAAATAAATAATCCTATAAACTTCTAATGGACCGCATCTATAAGGCCTATTCAAAGCGGCCCATTTTAAACAAGTTTAGTAGCCTTTTATGGTTATACAAGTTTTACCATCTAATAATTAATTCGTACGGCATATAATTTTAGAATTTTATAAAATTATTCGTAACTTTTAAGATAATAAGTGGGGATTTATTATCTTTTTCTCTCCCCCTGTTCTTTTATTATTATTATTATTATTATTATTATTATTGAAATGTTAAGGCTGGCGGCTTGGGCTGGTGAGAATCTGCAAGGCCCATTTCTAAATTCCCATCGATTGTGGGCTTCTCGACTTCATCTTTGTTCTTGTGGTAGATGCCATACAAAATCAATTGCATTGCTCCCAAAAAACACCCAAGTCCATTAGAAATCTGCAAAATATTTATGTCCAAATAAATTGGACCAGTATCAACATTTATTTTTGAAAATTTATCAGATTATTATAATTAACTAAAATAACTGTATATTACACCATGAAAACATAGAATTATTATTAGAAAAAGGATAAGAAAATGTACTCACATAGACAAATTTGTCGTTACCAATGAGGCCATAGATGAACCATAAAGTACCACATAGGAAGACAAACAGTGACAAGAGAAATGGCATATACTCTACACTTTTGGTTTTGATTACCATTCTCTGCTCATTCAAAACAATTTCATTCATTCAATTATATGAAAAAAAAATATTGAATTTAATTAAGAGAGAAAAGGTTGATACATACCATGATTGAGAGAGGAGAAGCATACATTATGATGGAGAAAATAGTGGCAGCCAAACCACAAAAAAACTGCCTTTTCTTTTCCTGTTTGAGGGCAAAAATAGAGACCAAAGCAACAGTGGAAAATATAGCAAGAATTACAAAGAGAAGAGCCATGATTTTTCCTTTCTCCTTCTTAGGTGCATATACAAGAAATATTAGGACATAAACTGACTCAATCACTACTCCTGTCCCATTTATTGCTGAAAACAAGTAGTTATTTGGTGATATGAAAGGCAACCCATACCTGCATTTTTGTACATTTCACAATTAATTTCCTACATAACTCAAAAATAGAGAATTAACTGAAAATGGTAAGTAATATGCATTATTTTAATAAAAATTGGAATTAAAAATTAAATAAAAATTACTACTACATACCAAGTAGCAAGTAAACAATTGAGCAATGTCATAACATATGGAATGCCTGAGAATTGCTCAGTTGATTTGTTTATGATGATCCTCTTGAAAGTAACCCTACATTGATAGTAATTTCCCCAAAAATGACTAGCACAATATAATAATTCATAATAAATAAAGAAAAAATTTGATGAGAATTTAGTGCTCACGATGGAGAGAGAAGAAAAAACAAACCAGTAGCATTTCCTAAAACAAAAAACAGAAATTCATCAAAAAAATAGCAAAAAAAAATGGAATTAAGAAGGAAAAAATGTTACCAAGAACTCCAAAGACCAAACGCAAGGCTTTGGCTTGACCCATATTTTTTAGAGGAAAAATATATTGAAATGGAATTGAAGAATAGAAAATGAGAGTTAGTTTTGATGAGGAGTGATATATATAGAGCCAATTTGAAACAACTTTTTTGCTGCGGTTTATGAAGCAGAATGTCTTTATCCAAACCGGCCAAATCTCCTCTTTCTAAATTTTATGTTTTGTGACCCATAATAGAATCCTAAATAGAATTGATTTTTTAGTGTAATAGTAGATATATTTGATATAAGACACATTTTTTTCCTAATTAGTTAACTATCAATTAATTATTGTAGTAATTGAAATGAAAATGGCCATTTAACAATTATCCATAATATATTTCCTAAATCGTAACTAGTCTAAGTTTGACTAATATCACGTTCCTATACTAATAAGGAAAGTCAAAATATATGAGTATATATGTATATAGGTGTGTAATTAAATACTAATTTTTTAAGTAATAACTAATAACTAAATATCAATTTTGTAGTATGTTAAAAATATCAACACAAAGACATAAATTTATCAATATTTCTTGTGTTGACAAATTATGTCTTTGTATTGATATTTAAATTTACATGTTGTATTGATATAATTATGTCTTTGTGTTGATAATTTTAATACAGAGAATTGAAAGTTATTAGTTATTACTGTAAATTAGTTAGCATCCTAACGCAACTATATATATATATATAGAGGTGTGATCAAATATGTGCAGATTTGATTGCCATTAATTGGCAATATGAGTATATATATGTGTAGAATAGTATATATATGTGCGGATTTGATTGCCATTAATTGGCAAAATTATGGTAGCCATAGTAAAGAAAGCATATTATGGTAGTCATTATTATATGTGCCGATATGATATGTTGTTATGAGCAAAATATGGTAGTCATTATTAGTAAAGAACGCATATTAAGGGAATGAAAAGAACGCATATACATATTTATGGTTAGTATTGATATGTTGTTATCAACAAAACATATTATTGTAATTAATTATTCGATTTGATTTTGATATTATTTGATAAAAAAGAAATGTCCTAATTAAATAGCCATTTTGATGGAAATGATATTAGATGTTCTATTAAATTACACAGATTATAGAGAACACGTAAACGAGGAAAAGAGAGTTGGAGTTGCGCCACTGCACCAAAGAAAGTTCGAGGAAGTCGTCTTCTTCTTCTTCCGAAATCGCTTCCGCTATGGATCATAAAGGTAAATTTTCGATCCATTATATTTATGGTTAATACGTGAAATACATGATATTCAAAAATCCTGCATTATGTATATTCAATTATGTTTTCTTGAATATATGATGAAAAATCATTTCCAATATGTGATATCAGAACATCGTTGAGATTTCGTATTATTGAAAATCATAATTTTTGAATTTAATTTTATTGAATTAGTAGGAATTGAATCGGTTGTTCCTAATATGGTCAGCATATTGTGAATTCAAATTTAGTGAATTCATATGACTAATTGAACAATTATGTATTGATGTTGTCTTTTATGGAAATTATTTCTGCACGCTTATCGAGTCAGTGAAATAAAAGAATTGGTAATTCAGTATTGATTAATTATTTTATCAATTAAAGGTGTTTATTTTTTTTTATAATATTCGAAATATATTCGTACGCAGTTGTGTATAAATGGTTGTTATCTGTTGCCATAAATTTGAGAGAGAAGTCTGTGTATGTTTTCTCTCAAAATTTTAATTATATAGAAATCAAGGAGAGTGATCCATTGTTAACTCACCCTCTAGTTGTTAACTACAACTAATTTAAGACTATAGGATTTTAGAAATCTAGTGGTCTAAAATTTGCTACGTATAATTTTCGTTTTTATTAATTAAATCTAAAAAATAAAAAAAGCTACCAAATTAGGGTTTTGGATGAAAATGTCAATATTGTGTTTTGAAAATAATGCTTTGAGAATGTCAACACATTACTTTAAGATTGACATTCTACATGTATTATATTGACATATTTTATATACTATGTAGACATTTGTTGCTGTACGAAAAAATTGAAAATTTTCAATTTTTTTTTCAAATTTTGACATCGGAACATATGCAAGTGAGATCTCATTAGAATGGTTATGAAATTATCATTAATCTGATATATGTTGTGCGAAATATAATTTAAATCGAAAAGTTATATGCGTTTTAAAGTTATGTGATATTCTTCAAAAGTTAGTACAACTAATTAGTTGTAAATTGACCTTAATACCCTTATTGACGTTTTTTGTTGATCATATTGACATTTCAAGGCTGATGATCTAGGCCCTTGATTTGATTATCTAAGGGCTATTATTTAATTATAGTTAGCAATTAAGTATTGATTTAGTAATATAACACTCCCCTAGAAATCAATGCATTATTGATTATATTATGTTTATTTTGCATTCATCAAAGTGAGGCAAAATAAGGAGATTTTATAATCAAATTAAGTGAAAATCTGCTTAAGCAATTAATCACTACAGAATCTTGATTATAATATGCTTATTTTGCAATCACCAAAGTGAGGTAAAATAAGAAGAATTTATAATCACGTTAATATAAAAAATTATTTATGTAGTTAATCACCATACTTGTTGTGGTTATAAAGTATATTCAATATCAACGTAGTGGATTCCCAAAGGAAATAGTCTTTTGTGAACGAACACTCAGGGGTGGAGCTAGGGTGGGGACGGGCCCTTGGCCCCCTCAACAATTTGAATATGGCCTATATATAATATATGTATACAAAAGTATTCAAATAAAATGTAGCGCAATTGGTATGCCATTTTGTCTGCTCCGCTCAAGGCCTGGGTTCGACACCTTGACACCCACCTTAATCCTTTATTCCATTTCCTCCCATTCAAACTTTATTTATGTTTGTTCTTTTATTTGTTTATTTTCGTTTTAAAACTTTAACTAATGTATGAATAAAAAATACATTTTTGAATCCCATAAATATAGAATCATTTATGTGTTTTGTTGATTTTTCACAACTAATGATTTTTTGTAAATTTTTTTATTTAAAGTAATGAATTTTACACACATCAATATTATTTATACATAAATATGTAATATTTTTATATAAGTATATATTAATTGCTTCAGATATTTTTACTTTAAAGTTATCCATTAATGAATTTTACAATCTAAGGATAAAAATCAGTAGTAATTTACATTGACTTTGTCTCCATTTATATTTATAGTTTCTATTGTCCGTCTTCTAATTCTTCACTATTCATCTTTCCCGCATCTGTTTATGACGACATTGTTTAGAAAAAGCGAAATAACTACTTAAAGAAATTTGGGCCCTCCATTGCCAAATTCCTGGCTCCGCCACTGTGAACACTAATGGAGTTTATAATATAAATTGGAGTCGATTGCTTAAAGGTAACGCCAATTTATTATTACTCAATTATTAAACTAAGATATGAATATTAAAAGCATGATGTTTGTTATTGTATGAAGACTACTCAAAGGAGTTTTCATAATTACCGTATAATATGATTTTCAAATTAATGTTCGTGTTATTATTCAAAGCTTTTATATGTGGGCATTAATTCTCTTAGTTTTTTCCTATGATGCCAAGCATCGTTTCTACTAGTATGTTTACTTCAAACGTTCCCCAACTTAATGGAACTAACTTCTCTGAATGGAAAGGAAAACTTGAGTTCACTCTGGGACTGGGAGTAATGGACTTAGACCTAGCACCGTTGAATGATATGCCAATCGATCTTACTGATGAAAGTAGTTTGGCTTATTGCCCTTAATGCTTGGGAAAAATCTAACATGACTAAGTTTACAGTTCATTAGAATGTTCGTTGCAGATAAAGTCTCTCAACGACTGAAATTGCAAAAGAATATTTGCAGAATATTGAGCGTCGCTTCACAACTGCATATATATCTCTTGCAGGAAACCTTATGAAGGATCTCATGAGCATGCAGTATGATAGTTCTCAGACTATGTACGAGCATGTGATGGACATAAATAATATCTCTTATAAGCTGAAAAAATTAGGATTACATGTAGATGAGGATTTCCTTGTCCAATTCACCCTAACTTCCTTATCTTCTCAATATGGACCATTCCAAATCCATTCACTATGAAAGATAAATGGACTCTTAATGAATTGGGAAACGTGTTGGTCTAGGAGGAGCAAAAGCTGAAGGAGAATGAAATGGGTGCATCTCATGCTCACATAGGGAGCGTATAAAGGATAATATTTTTTTTGAATTATAATTTTTATGGCATAAAGGAAAGTAAATGAATTATGTGGTTTGTGAAGGATAGTATTCTAGAGTTTACAAACTTTCCTGCTTGCGTGGATTATATTGTGAGATATATTGTTAGATACAAAACTAATATACTTCTAATGGACCGCATTCAAAGTGGCCCATTTTCAACAAGTTTAGTAGCCTTTTATGGCAACATAAGTTTAGTAGCCTACTAATGGACCACATTCAAAGCGGCCCATTTTGAAACCAAGATACAAATAAAGTCCTCTAGCATGGTTAAGAAGAACACACTTGTTAACTCAAATTGGTACGAAACTATTACATTCATTTCTACCAATGAGAATTAAACCCTCTACAAATTTTAAGATAATAAGTGCGGAGGATTTATCTATCTTTTTCTCATCCCCCCTTTTTTTTTTCTTTTTATTGAAATGTTAAGGCTGGCCGTTTTTGGCATAGGCTGGCTGCTTGGGCTGGTGAGAATCTGCAAGGCCCATTTCTAAATTCCCATCGATTCTGGGCTTCTTAACTTCGTCTTTGTTCTTGCGGTAGATGCCATACAAAGTCAATTGCGTTGCTCCCAAAAAACATCCAAATCCATTAGGAATCTGCAATATATTTATGTCCAAATAAATTGAATCATACTTAACTAAAAGTACTGTATATTAGAGTCATTTAGTTCAGTTTAAGCAGATCGTGGAAATGGGCTTTTGGACCTTATTGGGAACAAATTTGGGCTAGCTCGACCCGACCTCGAATTGTTTTGTATAATCAAACATTTTTCGGTTCCAATGCCTTGAAAAACTGTGGCCCAATGGCCCAAGCCTGGCCCAACTATTGAAAATTCTATTACTTATATAATCAGTGCATTGGTACCATGGAGTACTTTTAAATGAATATGCATGGTTAAATCAGAATCACCGGTTTTACGACACAATTTAGTCTATAAGAGGAAAAATGGTAGAAAAAACTCGATAAAAAACCAACCGGTTCCAACCAATTCTGGGGCCGGTTACGGTTCCACGCCCTGCACTTTTACTAATGACTAAATTCAACATGAAAACGTAGAATTATTCTTAGAAAAAGGAAAAGAAAATGTACTCACATAGAGAAACTTGTCGTTACCAATGAGGCCATAAATGAACCATGAAGTACCACATAGGAAGACAAACAGTGACAAGAGAAATGGCATATACTCTACACTTTTGGTTTTGATTACCATTCTCTGCTCATCCAAAACAATTTCATTAATTCAATTATATTTAAAAAAAATAATTAAGAGAGAGAGAAGGATGACACATACCATGACTGAGAGAGGAGAAGCATACATTATGATGGAGAAAATAGTGGCAGCAAAACCACAAAATAACTGCCTTTTCTTCTCCTGTTTGAGGGCAAAAATAGAGACCAAAGCAACAGTGGAAAATATAGCAAGAATTACAAAGAGAAGAGCCATGATTCTTCCTTTCTCCTTTTTAGGAGCATATACAAGAAATATTAGGACATAAACTGACTCAATCACTACTCCTGTCCCATTTATTGCTGAAACCAAGTAGTTGTTTGGTGATATAAAAGGCAACCCATACCTGCATTTTATTTATGCATAACTTTAAAATAGAGAATTCAAAGAAAATGCAATTTTTTAATTTTGGAATTAAAAATTAAATACTATAGTACATACCAAGCAGCAAGCAAACAGTTGAGCAATGTCATAACATATGGAATGCCTGAGAATTGCTCAGTTGATTTGTTCATGATGATCCTCTTGAAAGTAACCCTACATTTATAGTAATTTCCCAAAAATTAACTAACACAAAATAATAATACTTCATAATAAATAAATAATAATGTGATGAGAATTTAGTGCTCACGATGGAGAGAGAAACAAGAACAAACCGGTAGCATTTCCTAAAAAAAACACAGAAATTCATCAGAAAAATAGCAAAAAAAATATGGAATTAAGAACAAATAAAAGTTACCAAGAACTCCAAACACCAAATGCAAGGCTTTGGCTTGACTCATATTTTAGAGAGGAAAAATATGTTAAAATGGAATTGAAGAATAGATAATGAGAGTTAGTTTTGATGAGGGGTGATATATATAGAGCCAATTTGAAACAACTTTTTTGCTGCGGTTTATGAAACAGAACGTCCTTATCCAAACCGGCCAAAGCTCTATATATGTATGTATAATGTATGTATTTTGGGTACGTGGCATGCATGTATGTATGTTTGTTACTATGTGTATTTTTGTGTGTATGCCTGAAAAACTGTATTTTCTACTGACTAATGTTGAATTTCTGGTGAAAATTTAAAGCAATTTGGACTATATGTGGAAAAACATGCATAACTTTTATATTTTTAGATCATCGAATCATTTTATGTTTTTAGATCTTAATTTTGTAGATAATGTATTTTATGGAAGTTTCTTTTGGGTGTGTGAGTTAAGTTTAAGTATTTCTTGGAATAATTAATTAATTTTTAAGAAATAAAATGTTTATGGTGAAGATAATTTTATATGTACAGACTTGGTTCTGGGATTGTGATGCGATGTTAAATAGAATTGGGAGTCATTGAATAAATACTGAGGCCGTTATATATAAATAAATAAAATAAAAACAGAACATTGCACCTAATATTGTTATATCCCTATCAGATCCTGTATTGTCTTTTAGCATAACTTCTTTTACTAAAAACTTTATTCTGTTAGTAATACTTAGGAGTATTATTTTACATAATCTTAAAAGAATGAATAATTCTATGTTTTATAAATATTAGTATCTAAAATATATAAATATATGCTTTAATATTTTCGAAAATTTATTTTGTTAGTTATAACATAATCTTAAAAGAATGAACAATTTCTCTGTTTTATAAAAATTATGTACATGATACCCTCTTCGTCCCTTAATAAGAGTTCTATTTGGTTTTGGCACGAGTTTTAAGAAATGTAACGAAAATTGGACTGGAAAAGTTAGTGGAATATGAGTCCCGCTTATATGTATTAGTTTTATAATAAAATGTGAGTGAAACACGTAAGTGGAATGTAGAGCCTACTTACCATTTATGGTAAAAGTAAAATATGACTCTTAATGGGTGACAGACGAAAATAACAAAATATGACTCTTAATGAGGGACGAAGGGAGTATTATCTACAATATATAAATATAGTATCTTATACTTAAAAAAATTGTAATGTAAGTATTTTTTTACTTCTACATATATAAATGCACATTAATTTTCTGTATAAATTGAAATTAAAAAAAATACATAAAATGATATAGAGGTGTGATCCGTTGCTAACTTTCTTAAGTTGATAACTCTTCTAACTAATCAACGCAGTGTATTAAAAATGTCAACACGATCACATTGAAATGTCAATATAAATTTAGTTGACATTTTTAATAAATTGTGTTGATGAGTTAGCAAGTTAACAATTTAAGAAAAAATAGTAATTTAGGAAATATTAGCATTATAACAACGCATTCAGATGATATATATCTTATTTATTAGACATTTAATTTAAAGTTCACTCTAGGAACTAATAATAAACATATTTAGGAAATAATTTTACAATTTGTAGAAAGTTAAAAGACTCTTTTAGTTTTACTATAACTGATTACCTTTTGTGACACGAAACCTTGTACATATACAGTATATACTGCTGGAGTATAAGTTATACCGCATCAATTAAATATTGGTCATAAAATTTAGTATAATTTAATTTGCTACAAATTGTAAATTTTGGTTTTAACTGCAACGGTTCAAAATTTAAACCGAACACCAATGTGGAGGCATTGCTTTCAATTTGTTTAACTTTTAGTTATAGATTATCATTAATATTATTATTGTTATTATTATTAATAATACCATCATTAGCGATTGATTGTTTTTTGTGTGTGATTTAAGTATGCGAGTTAAGTGCTAAAATTAAATATGACATACTTATTGTTTTTAATGAAGATATCCTCGTATCATTCATTTAGCAATTGACTGATCATCCAAATAATTTGTAGTGCAAATTATGACTCATTTAAATCTTGGCGTGCAACCATCACCACCTAAATTGTATATATACTATATACTTTTGATAATGATAGGCTAAAATTAATTCGTTAATTTGTCCTTGTTTAAATCCTAACTTAACTAAAAATTTGTTCCCAGTCCAAATTAAACGTAGAAGAAACACTAAACCGTTAGTCACTTAGTAAAATTAATCACAATATAACATTAGTTTAGGATGAGATTCATTAATTAATATTTGGATTTCAATGTAAAATATAATTTTCTCAAAGCCTAAAAAGTACTGCTAATTATAAGCGTAAGAACAAATATTTTAACTGTCAAAGTAAAAACAACATAATCGGAGGGGCAAAACATCTATATCTTGTTTGGTTATTTTTAGATTATTGTGACCAATCAACTTATCAGAATTTGATCAAAGTTAAAAATTACGTACTCCCTGTTAGCTGCTTCCTCTTCCTCTGTCAAGTTAAAAAGGTATTTTTTTTATCTTATTTTATTCTCTTTTCATTAATCTATCAGAATTCAAATTTGATCAGAATGTCAAATTTGATCAGAATTTATATTATTTTCACCTTTCTTATTTTATTCTTTTTCATTAATTTACTAAAAATCAGGTAA
This sequence comes from Salvia splendens, assembly GCF_004379255.2. Lineage (NCBI taxonomy): Eukaryota > Viridiplantae > Streptophyta > Magnoliopsida > Lamiales > Lamiaceae > Salvia > Salvia splendens. The sequence goes on along the minus strand of NC_056051.1, from coordinate 3,568,483 downwards.
CATACACGATAAATGAATATTAATTATTATAAACATACATTAATTACATGGAGTATTTTGTTATAGTACCACTACAAACTCATTTAACATGCAGAATTTCTTCGTTTTCACCTTGGAATTATTTCAGTGAATTATTTCAGGGGTACTATCCACTTTTTAATGGAGAGAGATATAAATGATTGGACAATAGCTAGAGATTCCTCTATAGTCTATACTTAGCTGCTATGGCCTGATGAGATCATGTATTTAAGTATTTTAATAATATTTGTCATAAAATTGAAAATGATTAATGTAGAAAATTAACATTATAAAAAACGTATACTCTATTTTTGGAAATTTGATATAAAATATAAATTATAATTCCAAAATATGGTATATGACTTTTATAATTTTCAAGTATTTATTATAAAATTTGGAAAATACCACAATTATAGGTTAATTCCGGTCTTAGTACTAACTTTGAGTATGGTGAAAAAATACATTAAATTTTAGTGAAAAATCAATATCTCTCAATCAAAGTATTCTAGCAAATTAAAACCTATGTACAGTGTCTAGTGATAATTTTAAATGGCATGGAGATGACATGATAAAATTAGTGTTTAGACGACAAATCAACACATTAAAAAAATATCGTTTGGACGATTAATTAGGTATCTTTTTTTTTTATTATGTAATTTGATTTTTGATGTATTTTCGACTAAATGACATCATTTTGATCTAGTTAGGCAATATGAAATGCCTTATCAGATCAAGATGATATAGTTTTTGGGCATTCTAGCATACTATTTATGTATGTTTTTACTACATTCAAAGTTAATACTAGTAAAAACCTTGATTAACCTATAGTTGATATAGTTTTCTACAATCAGCAATGAAAATGAAATTGAGAAGTTAAATTTTGTAAAGTGCATATCCTAATTGCAAGATCACATCTCAAATTGTGTTGAAATTGCACATGGTGTGGGGAGAGATCACCTAATTAATCTATATGGCAATTCCATTTGGTGAAGAATCATGGCTACTGACAATTCCACCACTCAAAAAACAAAATGCAGAAGGTGGTCAAGAAATGTATGAATATGAATTGATAAGCATTCAATGTTTTTTTATCTGCTATTCTTTTATATAGAGATGGTTAAAAAGGAATACTCCAATCTTGTTTCTCAATTGTACTATAATTCCAAAATAGGAATTAACATATTAGCACGCCGAATTTCACCTAATGTTTATTCTCGAATGTCTCCATACCTCCAATATCTTTAAATGCAGACACGTGGCCTATGTGGAACCGTAAAAAAATTAATGAAATTCAGATCTCATTTTTATATACTAGTATTAATTTTGAATAAAGATAAATTGACAAAAATTGTACATACAAAATGCCCTTCAAATTTGAATAGGATAAGATATAAGTAGTTTGAGTAGGTAGTCATTAAATGCATACTTCTATGACTTGACCCTATTTACAATTATATAAGGATAAATATACTATTACAATTTTTCCTTAATCATTTATATTAAAAAATATGTAATTAATTATATTTTTAAAAATATCCACCATTATTAAAAGATTCACAAATAAAATAATAGAATAATAATTCATATTTTAATGGAATAATTTTTTTATTCATTTATTTAAACTAGCACACTGAAGTTAGTCTTTTGGATAAAAGGATAATATAAATAAACTTATGAAAAAATAAGTTTATAAATTAAGTTTTATAAATAAAAAAATGTAAATTATTGAAAAAAATATTTAAGATATTTGAAATTTCAAGCTTCGAATTATATTTCAAATTACAAATATTAAAATAGTTGAAGAGAATGAAATAAAATACAATGTACATATGAGATTCAAATTGAAAAATATACAAATTAATTTATTTTTTAAATAAAAAGGATAATATAAATAAATTTCTGAAAAAAATAAGTTTATTGGAATTTTTTATAAATAAAACATCGTTAAGTATTGAAGGAAAGTGGAAAATATAATAACAGCAAAGTTAATCTTTAAATATAATTTTATATTATTATATTATTTTTAAAATCAATTTTACTTAATTAATATTAATTCAATTATCAATATTTTCACTGTTTTTTTATTTTTGCTTTTAACTTATTTTCATATTTCTTGTAAAAACTAGAAAAAACATGATGTAAAATATTTGTTTAAATTTCTGAGAATAAATATTTTCGTTTTTATATTTAGTTGAAAATACTACAGTTCATTCCTTAATTTATATGAGGGGTTATAATGTAAAAATTAAGTACAATTAAAATAGGTAAATCCTTTAATCATGCAAATGATAGAAAATGACAAATATACCCCAACTTTGTTTATACAAATTTTGTTAATTTTATAGTAAAATATGAGTGTAATGGATTAACGAAGTGTTAGATCGACTTACCAAAAATGAGAAAAGTAAATGTATCTTTTATTGACAGACGTCATATGGCAATAAATGTCTTTTATTTATAGACGAAGTGAGTATTAATTAATACTTCCATCAACTAAAAATAAAGATATTTGCGAACGATACAAATTTTAATGTACAATTGTTAAAATAAAATAAAATAAAGAAAAGCATAGGTAAAATTAAATTGGAGAGGAGAAGAGAAAAAAAATTATGAGAAAGTTTTCATAAATAAAAATATGATTAGTTTTTTCGGAATTTATCGTTTGAAAGTTTTAAAAAAATTTAATCGGAATTTAATCATAAAATGTGTGAATGCATAAGTGTGCGTCATGTGAATTCATGTGGAGACATCAACCAAGTTCGGGCCCGAATGACCAACTCATGATCATTAAAATATCATGACAAAATCCTCATTAAAAAGGGTTGTTATTATATATGAATATAACATTTGTTTTTATTAAATTAAATCATTAATATATCTCAAACAAAAAATGTTACTATTTCGTAGAAAAAAACTGACATTATCGTATATGAATGTTGAAACTATGGTTTTTTACGACAAACTCTTTGAGGTTACTGGTTTATTGTTTAAGATTAAACATATGTTAATATGGAGTACTACTATATAATACTGCAAGTACTTGACAATGATCTAATTTGAAAAAAATTGTATACATATTGGGATCGGGGTGCGTTCGGGTGATACCACTCTTAAAGTGACAATCTGCAATACATAAGCAAACAATTCGACATATGGTTCCAAGCAATATGAGATACGAAATCAAAGCATCATGGTAACACCATAGTTAAACTGACAATCTATAGGCAAGCAATCTGCAATACATAGACAAGTATTCTGCGATACATAGGCAAACAACTCGGCATATGGTTTCAAGCAATCTACTATACGAAATCAAAGATAATCAAGCAATCTACGATACATAGGTAAGCAAGTCTACCACGTGGCAGACTAAGGTTGAATCTGCTCCTAAATCTAACGGTTGTCCTTGATGGTACAATGTCATCTTAAATGGTGTTGTTATTTTAGCACAAACCTATTGGGACCTTAGGTTTTTATCTTAAATTAGAAATTTAGATCGTGATTAATTCTATGAATGATTAAAGGTTCTTGTTAAAAAGATAGAAAAAGAACAAAAGATCAAAAGTTTTCAATCGAATAATGTAGCCACTTTTAGTTTCTTGATTTGATGAACCATGTAATTTATGTAAGAAAAGGTGTGAAGTAAGAATGAAAAGACAAAGTATATCTCCTTATAAAATAAAAATAAGATTTTATATAAATACAAGTATGCATGCATGATATGGACCATCTCCCCTTCTAAATATAGTGGGACATGACTTTTCCCCAACCCACCTTTTTACTAAAAAAAAAAAATTCATGTGCAAATCCCTCAATTATTCTCACTGGTTAATTGCACTCAAATATGAATTATTCGTTTCCAAATATGGTAAGTTGAGATTGTTTTAAGAACTTTAATAAGACATGATTTTAGATTAACTTGACAGGCTAGCTAATGGTTTAAAATAGTTCTTATTTTAAACTCCATCCGTCCCAATTTAGTTGAGACGATTCTTTTGAGTATGGAGACTAAAAAAATGTGTTAAATGAATAAGAGATATAAGAGAGAGTAATGTAGGAGAGAGAATAAACTAAGAGTGACCATTAGATGATTTGTGTTTTTGCCATAATGGAAATAACTGAACTAAGTTTGGACATCTAAAAAAGGACCACGACTCAACTAAGTGGGATGAATATATATATATATATATATATATATATATATATATATATATATATATATATAGGGTTGCGTTAAAGATAGAACCATTCTTAAGTGTAGAACCTAGAACTCTACATATTTTATTCATTGGATGAGGAAAAAATGACGGTCAAGATTAAAAATCATACATATTAGACTATGTTTTCACGACATTCCGGACTCAACATGTGAAAAAACTCACATGTTGATAGAAGAATGAATGAAAAGAAGAAGCGTCCATGCATGCTTTATTTTTTCACTTCTCTGCATTCACCCATTAATAATAGTTTTGGTTGTAATGAGAAGTTGTTGTGCAAATCAACACAATTGGATTAAAAGATCTAACGACCTCCGTTTGGCATTTGTTCTACGTTTAAGAATGGTTCTACGTTTAAGAATGGTTCTATCTTGATCACAATCCTATATATATATATATATATATATATATATAGGGAGATGATCAAAATAAGTATGTGTTTAAATCCAGAAATGCAGACCAAATCTCAGCCCTAGGATTAGATGATCTAATGGTCAATAATTAACCAAAAACACGGGAGGTCATAATTAAGCAATTTTAGGTCATATTATAATATTTGGATTTAATGTCATACTAAGATCGTTTTAGGTCATGCTTTGTTAGCATGACCTACAAATTACCTAATTATGACCTAAAAGTGCCCTAATTATGATATTGTTCTGCGTTTCTGTATTTAAATCCAGTTTTGCATAGATCAAAACCCTATATATATATATATATATATATATATATATATATATATATATATATATATATAAACTACAAACCCCCTAAGATACAAACTATGCAAACTCTAATCCTACACATTTATTAGAAATAATCAACGCTTAGTATAGATTGTATATATAATGTCAACATTACCTATATAATTGTTCACTAAGGGTAATTTAGTGATGTAACTAAGCAGCCCACATAATTAGGTGTTAAGTTGTGATTGAGAATCCAGTCAGTTTCTCCTTTTCAACACCCACCCCTTAATCACGTTTCTTCTCCCCCCTTTCCTCCATTCGAACCCTTCGATAATCTACTGCAGTCAATCGCGTTTCTTCAAGGAACCAAGCCTCCAGCAATCGTTCGAATAATCGGTGTTGACGCGACCTCTGCTTCGGTGACATGAGTGCTAATAATCTGTGTTGACGCGACCTATGCTCCGGTGACATGAGTTCTCCGGTGACCTTTGCACCAATTTTAATCTTCGTGATTTCAATTCGATTTTAAAAGTTAGGTAGAGGAATAAAACATTATCATGTCAGTATCATATTTGTAAATTATGCGTGCAAAGTTCAACAACAACATACCAAAAATGCACCAATTCTCTATACATAATCTCATTAGCCATCATAAAAAAAAGTTCAATGTCAGTTGTGGATAATGTCAACAGACTATTTGGGTAGTGTGTTTACTTTGCAATGTTAACGCCTAATTATGTGGGAATGTCAACAGAATATCAATAGAACCACAATGTCAACAGAATATATATATCATGGGCAGTGGATAATGTCAGCAGAATATTTGAGTAATGTCAACGGAATATCAGTAGAACCACAAAGGCACCACACAAATGACAACACGAAATTGGGAACATATCTAGAACAGATCAGTGAAATGTTATTGACAAAGTTAAGGAATGGTTGGAGTGAAATGAGGGCTTTTTGTAACCGATGCATGAATCACATTCCATAAACACCCCCAGTGACATAATTTGTGTTAAGCGTTGACATCCCCATATGCATCCCAAACGTGAACCGTTGATCAATTACAAGGAGTGTGTAGGATTAAAGTTTGTAGTTTGTATTATAATATGAGTTTGTATTTGATCACACCCCTATATATATATATATATATATATATATATATATATATATATATACCTAAACCCTAGACGGAACTAACTGAACTAAGTTTGGATCTCCCGAAAAGGATCACGACTCAACTAAGTGAGATGGTTTTATATATAAAAACACTTTTACTAAATTACGAAGCATATCTTCATTGGTACGACGTTTCACCTCTAACTAGTATAGTTCGAGTCACCCAACTTGCATGTGTGAGTGAAGTATGCATCAATTGTAACTAGAGGATTATGTAATCTCCATGAATTGGTTCTAGTGGATGCTTTCTTGGTTGAGCCAAGCCAATCACTAGGCGTTGGACGGTGGTGTCACACCAATATACCAAATTGTTAATTAGAAGGTTTCAATTGCTAAAGTTGAATGACAAAGTATACAATCGTGTTTGATGGTCCCAAATAATTGAACCCAAGTCTAAATTAAGACACAGCCAATCCCAATGGCTATATATGCCCAAGGAATATTTTCCAATTTAGACAATCAACTTTTGTAGAGTGATGCATTGAATATGAGTTTGTAACTGCAATCTTGTGTTAAAGCTTAACTCTTAGGTCATATGCATTGTGTTGGTGCTCTTTTATAAAGCTAATGTTATTCCATTCAAGTATTTTTGGTAGAGAGAATATGATTAGGTATAGTCTTTTCAATATGTTTTGTATCATAAACCATAGTTAGGGATCTATGGTTAGATGGGGAATATGGTTTATCTACAAGTTACATTTTTTACCATTTTATGTGTATTATGAAGCTTTTAATAATTGATCATTATGCAGTTATGAGGTAAGGTTAATTCTTCATCTTTCTTAAATGTTTTTGAAGAAAGAATAATATCGACAAATATATCACAATATTGTTCTTAAACTTATCAAAATCCAACCATTGATATCAAATCAAGGTCCACAACGAGGAGAATTTGAAATTTTTAATTGATCTGCAAAAATAGAAATGTAGAGTACTTTTTGTCACACTTTAAAAATTAATCAGTAATTTTAGTCCAATTTTGTGATTTAAATTGGAAAACTGTCCATTTTCTTTCCCTTTTTCCTTTTTTCGGAAGGGGCACCTAAACCAATGATTAAGTTTTTGGTGCAAATTTTGGAGTGGTTTCGAAAAACGTCTAAATTTCAAAAATCTAGAAAATGGAATAAACTTTTATAGAAGATGTAAAATGACTCCAAGCTTTAAAAATATAAAAAAGCCTTAACTTTACTTAAAATTATAAAAATAGTGTGAACATTTTAAAGTTTAATGTGAGCAACTATGGTAAAAAAAAAATTGGGAGCAACCTTGTGGTGTTGCTATCAATTCCAATTATTAACTCCAAATACAATTCAAGAAAATGATAACATAATGCGTGACTCAGAGACTTGTTGCTGTAGTCTACAACTTATTTTGCCTGTTCACCTCTGATTTAATTGAAACTTGGGTTTTGTCACTTCTGTTTATTGTTCCTTTTCGATATTTCGTCAATCAAAACTTTATTTCTTATTTTTCTAAAAATCAAGCCACTCTGATTGTTGAAAATGGGGAGTATGTGTTAAATTCTCTAAATTCTGTCCCACGTCGACTTGGTGAAGATCCCATCTAATCTATATAAGTGTGGATAACCCTCCCCCTTATGAGGCCTTTTAAGGGGTGAGTGACCCATTTCTAATATGGTATCAGAGCGGGCCCAAGTCGATGATGGTTTTCTCTTTATCTCTTATCTACCTCACGAGTGGAAGACCGATGTCCTTTCCGGCCCACATCGATGATGGTTTCTCTTGCATTGCCTACCCACGTGATGGAAGACCGATGTCCTTTCCGGCCCACACGTGAGGGGGCGTGTTAAATTCTCTAAATTCTGTCCCACATCGACTTGGTGAAGATCCCATCTAATCTATATAAGTGTGGATAACCCTCCCCCTTATGACCCCTTTTAAGGGGTGAGTGGCCCATTTCTAATAGTGTGTATTATAATTTATAGAGTTATGCACACAAGAATTATCCAATCCTCAATTAATTGTTTTAAAATGTAATGTTTTGCATTTTCATAAAGTTATAGTAGTGTATAAACTTGATTTTATTAAAAGAACACGGATTTCTCTCTCGGGAATGTGAATCTAATGTTGTCAGTTAACATCTGAAGTGAATGCATGCAGGGATGTAATATTGATTGGCTAATATTTATATATCTGTTGCTCTTATATTCATTCAAATTCTCATTCAGAAAAGGAATTACTGGATTTTACGCTACAAAAAAAGCACCCATTTGCTACCAATTTTTTTTTCTAGCACACCACGGTGCTCGCAAATATGCTAGCAAAAAGCGAGCAAAAATGCAAACAGCGACCCATTTCTGGAGGGGGGAATAAAACGAGGGGCTTTGCGAGCACATATTTAATGGTCGCTAGTTTTTGAGCAAACAGTGCTAGCAAACGGTGCAAAATATACATGTGCTAGCAATTTAGCGAGCAGAAGTAGGTGCTAGCAAAACTTTAATTCTTATGCAGATCTACTTTCTTCTTTCTCATTTGTTACCTTTCCCCATATTTGTTATCAAGTGATCAGAAATCTTATGTAAGTTTCTGTCCCATGTATGATGTGATCAGGAATAAAAAAGAATCAGGTTTTTCTTCTAAGTAACTACTATTAGTTAACATAACATTATTTCTACTAGTATGATCTTGATAACATGACTTACACATGAATGGATCTTTAGCTATTAGGCCATCTGTTTTCATACAATTGGATGTGTGTTCCATCTAACCTGTATGCACAGCCTCAAAGACAGGTGAGGTTGATGGAGATTCTAGAGTTACGCGCGGAAGAAAATGCTCTTGAGGAAGAAATTAATGTCGAAGAGGAAGAAAGGGAGGAAAATGTGGAGTTACTCGCGGAATTTGTGAAAGAAAATGAGAGGGTATTAGAACAATTGTTTACCCTTAGTGAAAAGGTTAATAGAATTAGTAAAAACTCAGTGTAACACAATCTTATTAAATTTATGTAAGTTTTGAATTTTGATAACCTTTCATTCTCGTTTCATTATTATTTTTATTTAGTAAATCATCCAGATAATAATTTGAAAAAAAATAATATTAGAATGCTAATTTGCAAACAAAAAAATATATTCTGAATATTAATTGCTAGCACATTGTGCTCATAAAAAGAGCTGAAATTAAAGTCTAAAAATTGTGAGTACAAAGGAGGTGCTAGAAAACTTACTAGCACGATGGAGGTGCTAGCAATTTTGCGAGCACATAAATAGCTTGGGCGACATCGCCCATTATCGAGCAAAAAGGTGGTCGGAAAAGAACTTCTGTTAGCAAAACTGCTATCAAATTTGCTACAAGCGCTATAGCTAGCAGATTTAGTGCTTGAAATATGCTAGCAAAACTGATTGTTGCGAGGACTCTAATACAGTTTTGCTAGCAGCATTGTGCTCGCAAACGGCCGTTTTTTTGCAGTGTTAAGAAAAGTTATTTAGCGTTTTATTTTTTTCAATTTTCTTCATAATAATTTTGTATAGTAGAGTATTTAAATTTTGGTATAAAGAAGATTAATTTGTCATCAAATAAAGTTATCGGATCACGTTAGATTAGATCAAGTTTTCACCATTATAGTGCCATTAACAGTTTGAGGTTGAGGAGATCAACTCTCCTAGTTAATTCCATATTAATAGTACTCTTAATTAGGCTAATAATTAGACTTGATATTTTAAAGCAATCATGTATACTGCGTTCAATTTTCTCACTAAGCATATCAATATTTGTTTCTCGCCTCACTTCCTATGTCATATTATGGGGTAAACTATTACATTGTACAAAATTACATTTATTTGACATTAGAATTTAATTGTTTTATTTATAATTCTTTTCACACAGGCAACATGACTTCAATCAAATAAAATTAGTCAATAGGTATAAGCCCAAGCCCAGGCCCGGCCCAACATTAATTGGATCCGTCCCGGTTTGTGACCCAGCTTAGAGAACAAAGTTTACTGTTATATTTCTCTTTTTTTTAGCTAACTTACTTACTGTTTAAATGAACTAGTATCACGCCCGTGCGATGCACGAGTCATTTTAATTTCTTCATATTTATTTCATTATGCGAAATAAAATTTGTGAAATGATAAACAAAAGAATATTCGACGTCCTCTTACTTTGGATTATACTTTTTCAATCACATTAACCCCACATGGCCACAAGAGTGCGTTTAAATTCTAACTTTTCTTAAAAATGTCAATACGATCACATTAAAATTTCAACACATATTTGTGTTGACATTTTAATAAACTGCCTTGACATTTAAATATCATACTTAAAATTAAAAAAGCATTTTAATTCTGTGAAAATATGAATTAACCGTTGAGTTATAACTGCAGGAGCAAGTTTACGTTGCAATAATTTAAGATTGCACTGGTGAGACACTTCCTAGTCGAGCTTCATTTCATTGCAATATAGTGACCCTATACACTAAAAACCCAAACCTTGAAACCTAAATCATAAACCCTTAACTTTAAAATAAACTCATCATGACCAACAAATGAGCCAAATATCAATAAAATTCTCCCTCTGCCCTAGTTCAATTTTACTTTGTTGATCACTTATTCAAAATATACTCATCATGACCAACAAATGAGACAAATATCAATAAAATTCTCCCCCCGTTCCAGTTCAATTGTACTTTGTTGATCACTTATTCTATTTTGGGGGTTTTAGATCTGTATTTGATATTTTAGATTGGGTCGGCCTACTTGATAATCCTTACTGATAGTGGAGGTTTTTTACCTGAATTTTGTCTGTAAATTTGTTTATATGCTCATATCAGCTTTTGGCTTGTCATTTTAATCAAATACTAATAATATTGTAACTGAAGAAATCTTTTAAATAAATGTACTATTACTTCTAATATTTAACATTTGATATTTCAATAGCCATTTATGTTATTTGATTTAAAAACCTTTTTATTTTAAAAATTTAAATCCTAAACCCTAAGCTCTAAACATATATCATAACAATTGGGAAAACATTTGACTTTCCTCACTAAGACATAGTAGTATTTTATAGCAATTATATGCACGACCCATTGTATTTCCTTCAAAATTATATTATGAAATTATTATGCGCAAAAGTAAGAATATAAAAAAAAATCATTTATTAAATATAACCTATAAATAGTGACTAAAATATTTTTTATATCTAATGCAAAAACTACAAACACAACAATATATAATCAAGAACACGTGTACTTCAATAGTGAAACAACGTTAATAAGAAATATGGGTCTCATTTATTTTTTTGGTACTAACTTCACATTATCGATTAATTAATTGAAATGGAAAATGATATCATTGTACAAATATCTAAAACTAAGAAAATGTATAAGAATTTTAAAAAAACATAAAACTCAATCAATTTGACATTTAAATAACGCAAATACATACTCCGATATATTTTGACTATAATACTTTTGGATCTCTATTACAACTTTAAAAAGATCATGAAAAATCATGATCCCTAACTCATATATAGTGTACACTTTATTGTTTTATTTGCGAGTGAGAAGGAGTTAGTGGAAAAATCATGATCCCTAAATTACTTAATAAAATAAATTGAATAGGGGTTATAATTTGTGTATCAGTAAATCACTCATAAAAAATGGATTTCTGTATCCTTATTAAAGATTTCATTGTAACTAATTTATCATGTAAATAGATATTAAGGCAATTAACCGAATACCCACTCCTCTCATAAAACGATACCGGCAAGTCAAGACAATTCATCTCAACTTTTTTCTCCTTTTCTTTCACTTTTTCATTTATGGTTCATATATTGAATTGGAATCAACATGAAAATTCCATTTTCATTTCATCATCACTTACCAAGAATTATTTCATAGTAATCATTTGCCACACTTTATTTGCAATTATCATTTGCATGTAATCAATCTTTTCAATTATATTTATAATTTTTATTTGCACAAAAGCGTTATCACAATGTCACACATTTATTTAGATTTTAATCGCAATTACTTCTTTTTTTTTAATCGCAATTACTTTACATTTATACTTTACGCCAATTAGTCGGGATCTTATTGCCACTTTAGCATTTTGAGGTGATTTTCAATTAACTAATTTTGAATTCTTTATTTTTGTTCTCATAATTTCAACCTCATAATCTCGTCAATCCCATAAATTAATGAATTTACATTCATTAATTGTCAATCAATCAACATTTCACCCATTTAATTAGTCTTAATTTAAAAAATAAAATCTCAAATTTGAAAACTAAATAGAACCGTCTCATTCTCGGCATCTCTTCTTTGTCTCAAAGCCCTCCCTCCACTGCTAATCCAACCTGCCGCCCTTTTTTTCACCGACAGGTAAAGCTAGTTGCCACCAGCAAGCAGCCCTCTTCTCTTTCTCTTTCCCCACTTCTAGGCGACTCACTTCTACCTTTGTACCACCACCACCACCACCACTTACTTTACTTTCTTTAGACAAGTCTTCCCAATTAGGGAGCGATGCGCAGTTGCCTTGATTTTTTCCCTCAATTCCTCGTTTTTAGATGTTTGAGACTCTTCCTCGTTTTTGCATGTCACCATTCTGGAGTCTCATGCGGTCTAATGATTTGTTGATTCAAGTTTTTGAGCTTATATTTATAGAGCTCAATTCATGTGTTAACCATCACTCATAATAAATCTATAACGTCAACTGCCATTATTTTTTGTAATTATGTTATAATAAAGTCAAAAATTAAATTTAGTGCAATTTGTGGTTTCAGCAATTTTAATTTTGTGGCAGTTATATTTTTTTAATGACAGCCTAAATTAAACAATTTTTAATTATTGTATAGCCGTTACATTTTTTTATTAATGGCTTCCTTTTTAATGGCGGTCTGAATTAAATAAATTTAATTAGTGTATAACTGTTCAAAAATGTTGATTGGCCATTGAATCTTTCATAATATTCACGTAAACTACTTATATTGTCATGTCTCTTGAAAATCTTAACGTTATCTATAACTTTTCCACTTCCACTCCCCTAAATTATTAATTTATTATAACAACAATAAAAACCGTACACATTATAATTTCATTTAAATATTTATAATGGCACATTATAATCCAAAACCAAAATTTTTAATTCCCAAAATGCCCCCAAAACTCAACTTTTATATATGTATAGATGTTTTAAATATGATTTGTGGACATGTAGTATAAAAATGTAAGGACTTTTAAACATGAAGAAAATAGTACACAAATCTATTAAACAAACTCATCCAGACTTTCTTTTTTGTTTGTATTTTCTTTTTTTTCCCCTAAAAAGGGTGATTTTTTATAAAGAAGATCAACAATGGTTCCTCATCTATCCGTGATGATTTGAACCCCTGTCCTATTGGCTAGAGGGGAAGCGTATGTATGTGAAGAAAGTGTAACAAATAGTGGAACAAAAAAGAAAAAGCATGTTTACCATCAAACTAAGGCAATGGCATGGGTGGTTTCCATTTGCTAAACTCCACCAAATCTCTATTCACCAAACTTCCATCATGCAACCAAAAACGTCTCTGCTGACTGATGGAATTGCCTCACTTTCTTCTCAAGTTCCCCAAGAATTCCACTGAAAGCCGAGCATGGTTCTGATTCTTGAGCATACACCATAAGCACCTCACTCACTCTCCGACCTCGGGCGATCATTTCTTCTATCTCCGTATCTGTGAGAAATAAATCTTGTTAGACGATAGTAAGAGTGGTATCCCTGAGAGAAACACAGAGTAGGCAAGTATGACCTGAAATTGATTCCAAGTAATCCAAAAGTTGTGTCCCTATCCGAGTGGATGGCCATTTGATTGATATCTGAGAGTAGTCGACTACGTCCTGGAAAGGCAGCTCCACCTGATCGGATAGGATAACTGGGACACACTCCTGTTCCGTGCAAAACAACCGCAGTAATGAGCTCCAGTAGTCGTATGTTTATACATTAGACACACGCGGAGCAGAAAAGTGTTTATACGAACCACAAAGAATGACTCATAGAAGCGAAGCGTCCATGATGACTCTCCACGTGGAGCAAGGCAGAACTTTGCATTTCGCAGATGTAGAAAGTAATCAGTCTTCCCAAGTTTTTCTGGGCCACTGAATTTCAACATTGGAGATTCCAACTCTTCACAGGATCAACATGCATATCTTTCGATGGAATAATTGCAGTGATAATAGAAGCATGATTCAGAATATTAAGAGCATTAACAATGGGACGCCCTAAGGCACGCCCTATGCATCGCCACGTCATCATTTTTATCCTCCTATCCTCCCACCTGCAGTAGGGCGCCCTAAGACGCGTCCTATATGTTTTACTATTATTTAGTTAATTAATTTAAATGTTTTCAAATATATAATGCAAACTAATTAAAAAACACAACGAGTAGCTAAAAACCGACGAATACTGCATTGATTAACAAAAGTTACACGATTCAAGTTGGCTAATCTACGCAATTCCCAACTCCCGGCGCAGCTCATCGATCAACCCCTGGAGGTATTAGGCTTTGGCGGGGTCCGTACACTTCTCGAGGGCCTTGTGCGTCTGCAACAACGTCCGCGCCATCGAGGCTCTTGCCAACCCCACATACGCGGCGGCCGCCGGGCTCGGGGTCGGGGTTGGGACCGGGAGCGGCGATTGGGTGGCGGCGGTCGAGGATGATGTCGTCGTCGCCTTCCCCTTGTTCTTCGCAGCCTTGACGCCTATGGGACGCCGGGAGGACGTCGGCGGCGGCGTCGGCTGCGCGGCGGGAGGGGGTGGCGGATCGGTTTGGAGACGGCTCTATGTCAGACAAACCATATGATTCCGTACTGAATTCGGGATCGTACTGCGTGTTGGCGTCGAACGGCCGATATTCGTCGGGTTCTGTACCCGGCCAACGCACATCACCACTAAACATCGGACTATTGGGACTTGAATCCATTTCGTAGTAATGAAGATGTGAGTTTCGAGAGTGGAATCGTGAAATGAAATGTTACAAATGAAGCAGGGGTAGGGGGTATTTATACAAATTTTTCAAATTTAGCATTTTTAAAAAAAATAAAAAACGCGTGCCATCGTCCGCAGAGCCCATAATGCTGCTCGATGGCGCGGACGATAGGCCATCGTCCGCACTTCTTCTGCGCCCGAAGCTTAGGGCGTGGGCGTAGGGCGTGCCATCAGGCGCCCCATTGTGGGTGCTCTAAGAAACATAGTAACAAAGTGAAGCTTCTCAGCAGGAATGAACACAAGTTGCTCTCAGATGAGTGTTTATTGACACTAACTATAACCACGGTGAAGTCGACCAGGAGCAAGAATTATGTGAAAGTCAACTATTCTCTGGATATATCCACAAGTATTATCAGAATGAATGGAATTTATTGTAAGTGCTAGATCAGGGTCGGCTTTCTTAATCAACACTATTGGCATATTTATTCAAGTTTGGCCAAGATTTTCTACTAAGTATCAACTGTCAAGAACTCTTCTCATTTTCCTTTTTCTTTGAGGTCAGGGATTATTTTCATCCACATATTGTTTATGAGCATAGATGGGGGTGCAAGGATTTCGAATAATTAAATGAAATGTGAAATGCCGGTATATAAGTTTGGGGAGAAATCTTTTGACATCTAATTAAGGAATACTATATCCACTGACCATTCAAGCTACTGATAGCCAGTACCCCTTCCATAGTTTTTTTCCCTATGGATTTTTTATATTGATGATGGTAAATATTAAGAAAGATCCGATCAGAAAGAAGAATGGAAGATGTACCTTATCAGGGTATTCTTTTGCAAGTTCTATCAATCGAAGACGACCAACCTTCCCTTGTGCTCGACCTAAGTAATTTGCCAAATATTTCCTCCTCGATAAAGGCAAAGGATCAACAAGTCTAGGCTTATTAATTGTCATCCCATCATCAATATGATGGGATGTTACAAAAATTACTTAAGATTTTCTTTAACTAAGGTGGAAAATTATGTACTATAATTCTAATTCGAATGCAAAAATATAGCTAACGTGCCAGAGAGGAAATTTAGACATAGCAATATAGCATCACACATACAATTGATTTATTAAAAATATAAATAGGAGATTTGTGATAGGAATATCCACCTAATTAGATTAAATACTCAACAAAAAAACAAAAAAGCATTCATGAGGCTGTTAGCCACCTCTCGCTCACGTATTTAAATCATGCAAATATTTCATAAATTTTCAACCCAAGTATTCTCCTATCTTCTTCTTCCCTGAATTGTTTTTTGACAAAAAGTATACTAAATGAATACACAGAATTTATGTTTGTTGTTTCTTGTGTTCCTTTCGTTATTAATCAATATCTCACAAGGGCAGCTCAAAATCGGATTTTACTCCCAAACATGCCCTAATGCGGAGTCCATCGTCAAATCTGTTGTGAGTGAAGCTACTCTCGAAGATCCAACAATGCCCCCTGATGAATCCGCGAATTTTTGGTGGTAGTAAATGCAGGAAAGTAGAGATCACAACACAGAGATTTACGTGGTTCGATTTACTGAGGTAAATCTACGTCCACGGGAAGAAAAGAGAGCAGAGTTGTATTGCTTGATCTGTTTTCTACAGCTTACAAATACAAGCTTGCTATATGATATTTTCTCTCTAGAGTTGGTGAATCCTCTATCGGATCTAAGTTCCTTTTATATATAGAACTGAGATCGTGGCTTGCATCACCACCCTAAGTCGTGGAGGTCACGGAGGTCATGAGATCCTGCATGGCCACTAATTAGGCGGTGGCTTACATCATCAGTAATTATGTCGTGGATGTCGTGGAGAACTGAGAGCCTGCATGGGTCCACCACTAGATAGATCGTGTCTCCCAGTTCGGTATTGCCGAGCAGCTTTTGCCGATGCTGAGAGTAGAGCTTGATGCCGACCTGAGGGCAGAGCTTGATTGGTTGGCTTTTACCGAGCTGTAGGCTGAGGCCGAACTCTTTGGTTGTGCCGAACTGAACTCTTAGCCGAACTCTTTGGTCATGCCGAACTAATACTCTTTCTCGGGCTTTGTGCTGGCTTGTTTAGTACGTACTCCATCACTACCCCCCCCGAAGAGCGAAGTGAATCACTTCGGCATCCTGGATAATGGTACGGGGTAAGTTGATGTTTGTCCTCGGTCTTATGAAGTGAACTCTTCTTTGACCAGACTTGGTCCTTGGTCTTGATGAAATAAACATCTTTGACCGGACTCGTCTTTGGCCTGATGAAATAAACATCTTTGACCGGACTCGTCTTTGGTCTGATGAAATAAACATCTTTGACCGGACTAAGCTTGTGTCCTAATTTGGCGAGTTTTATCGCTCGGATCGGACTTTCCGTTGTCCTAATTTGGGGATCGGACTTTCCCTTGTCCTAATTCGGCGAGTTTTATCGCGTGGATCGGACTTTCCCTTGTCCTAATTCAGGCAAGTTTTATCGCGAGAATCGGACTTTTGTTGCAGTTCGTTTCAGACGAAGTGCTTGATTTTTAAGCCGAATTGTGGTCTTGTATCCTCTTTAGAAGCTTGGACTTCACAATCGTTGGCTTATTGCAGCTCGTTTCAGACGAACTGCTTGTTTAAGCTGAATTGTGGTCTTGTATCTTCTGTAGAAGCTTTGACTCTCAATCGTTGGCTTGTACATGTTCTAAGAAGGGGATCAGCCTTCGAAGAACAAGATACCTCAGTAACATTTGTAAGAGACGACACGCACAGAGACAGACAAAACACACAGACAAAACGCACAGAGACAAATAAAGACCAAGCAAACCAAAGAAAGCACATTGACCGAACAGGACTCAAGACTGACTGACCGGACTGTCTCTTACAAATGGAACTTTTTGAGGTTGGAAATGTGCCATGTTCGGGGTACCTGTTCTCCTGACATGTGAGCCAATTTGTAAGACCCTTTGCCGAGGACTTCTGACACCCGATACGGACCTTCCCATGTGGGTTCGAGCTTGCCCAGCTTTTCTGCTCGGCTTACTTCGTTGTTTCTCAAGACGAGATCTCCCACTTGAAATTGCAGCTTCTTCACCCTTTGGTTGTAATACCGGGCTACTTGCTCCTTGTACTTGGCTGCTTTTATGCATGCCAATTCTCTTTTTTCTTCGGCAAGATCTAGCTCGGCTCTCAGTCCGTCGTCATTCATTTCTGAGGAGAAATTTAGAGTTCGGGGACTGGGTACGCCGATCTCCACCGGAATTACGGCTTCAGTGCCGTACACCAGACTGTACGGAGTTTCACCGTTGGAGATTGTGGGTGTAGTTCGGTAGGACCATAGGACTTGAGGGAGATTTTCTACCCATTGTCCTTTGGCTTGTTCTAACCGAGCTTTTAACCCTTTCACCAGGATACGATTTGTTACCTCCGTTTGTCCGTTTGCTTGTGGATGAGAGACCGAAGTGAACCGCTGTTGAATATTCAGCTCTTGGCACCAATTCTTGAACGTCTTGTCGGTGAACTGAGTCCCGTTATCCGAGATGAGGATGTGGGGTATGCCGAATCGGCACACTATGTTCTTCCAGACGAAATCCAATGCCTTCGAGCTCGTTATCGTAGCTAATGGTTCAGCTTCCACCCACTTCGTAAAGTAGTCCACGGCAACGATTAGGAATTTCATTTGCCGAGGAGCTTGAGGAAGTGGTCCCACTATGTCTATGCCCCATTGCATGAAAGGCCAAGGGCTCTGCATAGTGGATAGATCGGTCTGCGGCATCTTTGGGATATTTGCATGGATTTGGCACTTCGGGCAGGTCTTGACGAGCTGCACTGCTTCTTGTACCAAGGTTGGCCAATAATATCCCCATCTCAGAACTTTTTTAGCTAAAGCTCTGGCTCCGATGTGGCTACCGCACGATCCTTCATGAACTTCTCTGAGGATGTAGTCCGTCTCTTCTGGTCCTACGCACCGCAATAATGGCTGGAGGTAAGACTTTCTAAAGAGGACTCCTTCATGAAGTTCGTACCGAAGTGCTCGGCACGTGATCTTCCGAGCTTCTCTCCTATCCTCGGGCAATTGTCCTTGATCCAGATACTGCAAGATCGGCGTCATCCAGTTCGGCGAGCTGGATACTGAATGTACCTCGGCTTCATCAATGCTTCGATGCATTAATTCTTCCGCCTTTGAGCTCGGATCTGAGGCCAACTTACTTAAGGTATCTGCTCGGCTATTTTCCGCTCTGGGAATGCGGATTATCCGAAAATAGGAGAAACTTCGGCTGATGCTTTGCGCTTTGTCCAAATACTCCTTCATTCTCTCGTCACGAGCTTCACTTGTACCCAACATGTGATTTACTATGACTTGTGAATCACAATGGACTTTGAGAGATTTGACGAGCAGACTTTGCGCTAACTGGAGTCCGGCCAGGAGGGCTTCGTACTCGGCTTCATTATTAGTAGTGGGGAATAGGAACCGAAGTGAGTAGGTTACCTCGTGTCCGTCGGGAGCGACAAGTAAAATACCAGCTCCACTTCCCATCTTGTTTGAAGCTCCATCTACGAATCCGCTCCAGCAGTCCGGCGGCTCTACTTCGGATTCCAAGGGCTGTACTAGTTCGGCATTGGCAGAATTCTTCTGTTCGGCAATAACAGGAATTGCTTGATCGAACTTTGCTTCTGCAAGAAAATCTGCCAAGGCTTGTCCCTTGATAGCTTTCCGAGGTAGATACTCGATTGAGTGTTCTCCCAGCTCTATGGCCCATTTGGCGATTCTGCCTGATGCTTCTGGTTTGGTCAAAACTTGCCGAAGAGGCAGATCGGTTAAGACGCATACCTTGTGAGCGTAGAAGTATGGCCGCAGTCTCCTTGCTGCATTTACTAACGCCAGAGCAATTTTTTCCAGAGGTTGATACCTTGTTTCTGGACCTCTTAATGCTCGGCTTGTAAAGTAGATGGGAAACTGCTTTAGGCCTTCTTCTCGTACAAGCACCGCGCTGATGGTTTGATCCGATGCCGCTAAGTATAAGAATATTACTTCGGCTTCGGTTGGAGCAGAGAGAATAGGAAGCTCGGCTAGATAACTTTTGAGCTCGTCAAAGGCCTTTTTCTGCTCGGCTCCCCACTCGAACTTTGGTGCCTTTTTCAACACCTTGAAGAACGGCAGTTGCTTTTCGGCTGCTTGGGAAAGGAATCGATTCAGTGCGGCTAGACATCCGGTTAGCCTTTGCACGTCATGTATGGACTTCGGCATTGCCATGTCCTGAACGACTTGAACTTTTGAGGGGTTTGCCTTGAGTCCGTCCTTTGAAACCCAACAACCCAGAAACTTTCCCGAATCTACCAAAAAGGTACACTTTTGGGGATTAAGTTTGAGGTTGGCTTTCTTGAGCACGTTGAGAGTGGACTTGAGGTTGTCTTCGTACTCCGAAGTGCTTTTGCTTTTGACAACTATGTCGTCGACATACACTTCAACCTGCTTTCCGATTAGGTGCCGAAAAAGCTTGTCTACCATCCTTTGATAAGTGGCTCCGGCATTCTTTAAACCGAATGGCATCTTTTTATAAGCGAAAATGCCGAAATCGGTAATGAAAGCTGTTTTCGGAGCGTCACTCTCATCCATCAACACCTGGTGATATCCTTTGTATAGATCAAGAAAACAGAAAATTTCGAAGCCGATCAAAGCTTCTACTTTTTTATCTATATTCGGAAGGGGATAGCAATCTTTAGGACAGTGCTTGTTTAGATCGGTAAAATCTATGCACATCCGCCATCCTCCTTCCTTTTTCTTGATCATGACAGGATTGGCCACGCACGAAGGATATTTCACCTCGAATAGTACATCCGCTTTTAGTAATTGGCGGACTTCGTCATGGATGACTTGGCTTCTTTCTGCCGCAAAGAGTCTTTGCTTCTGTTTTACTGGCCGGATTGAAGGATCAATATTTAACCGATGAGTGATTACCTCGGGGGGCACTCCGGTCATGTCCAACGAAGACCATGCAAAGACATCTTTGTACTCCTTGAGGAGCTGAATGGTCTTTTCTCGGAGTAGAGGCGTTCCTGCGAAGCCGATCTTGACCGTTCTGGATGGATCGTCATCGTATAACCGAACGGTCATTGAGTTCGGCTCTGAAGTGACTTCGGCCATCTCGCTTGCCTCTGACTCCGGTTGCTGTGATTGCTATGCTTGATGGTGCCGAACTGATTGCTCGGCACTTTTAAGCGCAATCTGCAAACATTCTTTTGCTCTCTTTTGATCACCTCGGATGACCGCTATCCCACCTTTAGTGGGGATCTTGATGGTGAGGTGATAAGTAGAGCAAACGGCCCGAACTGTGTTGAGCCAGTCTCTCCCCAGGATGATGTTGTACGGGGACCGAGCTTTTACCACAAAGAACTCGATCATCGTATTGGAGCTTGTAGGCGCTTTTCCCACCGTGATCGGAAGGCTGATAATACCTTCAGGGCGGGTGTCTTCCTGGGCGAAACTTTTCAGAGGAAGTGGAGCCGGACTGAGCCGAGCTGGATCCACTTCCATTTTATCAAAACATTCTTTAAAAAGAACGCTGACTGACGCTCCTGTATCCACAAATACTCTGTGGATCAGTTTGTTTGCCACTCCGGCTTGAATGACAATAGCGTCTTGGTGAGGAGAGATGGCCGGGACGGGATCGGCATCTGAAAATGTAATCACTTCGTCTTTCTTCAGCCTTTTATGTTTTGGCTCCTCTTGATTGGAACCTCTGCGTTCTGCTTTTAGGGACGACTTAGTCTTCCCGGCAGGGAGAGCATCAATAGTCAGGATTACTCCATCATATTGCGGCTCGTCGTCGTCTTCGGGATCCTCATGCCTTTTCGGATCCTGAGGATTGCAGTTCGCACCTCTCTGTCTTTTGTTCTTTTTCGGCTGCTTGCTTTGGTATTTTTTTAACGTTCCTGTTTTCACAAGAGCATCAATACCTGCAGCCAAATTTCGGCACTCCTCGGTATCATGACCGTGGGCTTGATGGAAGGAGCAATATTGATCCTGAGGTCGCCGCGCGGCTGATTTCGTCATCCGCTTTGGTTTTTCGAACATATCGGCATGTAGTTCGAAAATTTCCGTTCTTGACTTGTTTAATGGTACGAACTGAGCGGGCGGCTTCTCAGGATTGAGCCGTGGCCCCAATCTGCCTTGTACCGGTGCCCTTTGAATTCTTTCAAAAGGAGTTCGGCGAGGAAGCACCTGGCCGCTTTGATCGGGCTTCTTTTTCTCTTCTTGGGATGAGCTGTCTAAAGACCGTTTTCGACGGTCTGCCTCATCCGCACGGGAAAACTGGTCCGCAATGTCCCACATTTCTTGAGCTGTTTGCGGGCCGCACTCCACGAGCTTTCTGTAGAGAGCTCCGGGCAGGATTCCATTTTGGAATGCCGAAATGACAAGTAGATCATTGAGATTATCTACTTGTAGGCACTCCTTATGGAATCTCGTCAGGAAGTCGCTGATCTTTTCGTCGCGACCTTGACGTATAGAAAGCAGCTGAGCCGAGGTAATTCGGACTTCCGCTTTCTGAAAGAACCTCCTATGAAAAGCATCCATTAGATCTCGGTAGGATCGAATGCTGTCCTGAGGAAGGCTGTCGAACCACCTTCTGGCGTTCCCGATGAGCAACTCGGGGAACTGCTTGCACATGTGGACCTCATTGAGACCCTGGTTCGCCATATTATATTGATAGCATCCCAAGAAGTCATGAGGATCCACTAGCCCGTCATAAGTCGTTGACGGTATCCGGTAGTTCCGCGGCAAAGGAGTTCGGATGATATCGTCCGAGAACGGAGTCTTTAATGCTCCGTACATGGCGAACCCGACATCTCTTCGGTACGGAGGAGAAGGAGTTCTCCTGTGATTCCGGTGCCGAGGAGAAACAGGAACATGTCGGGGTTGAGGATTCTTCTTCCTGGAAGACACGGCACTACTGCGGTGGTGACTTTCATGTCTGGATGAGGAAGGAGAATCTACCGTTTTCGTCTTCGGCTGTTGGCTCTTTTGCAGGAAGGTTAAGAACTCCTCCTGCTTCTCAGCCAAGAACAGCTTGACAGCCTCATTCAAATCAGGCTGCTGGGAAGACTCGGTGTGTGGACCTTTTGAGCGGCTTGTTCCTTCACCGTGAGAACTGGATACAGACTTCTCACGAGGCTGCTTTCCAGGCCTATGGGCTGCTGGGTTAGCTTCCTCATGGTCATCACGGACGGAGGCACGGGAGTTGTGCGATCTGGCATGCATTTTTTTTTTTTTTGTAGTGGAAAAAGGGTCAAAAATTCGCTTTATCACAGATTTGGTTCTCTGATTCCCACAGACGGCGCCAGTGATGAATCCGCGAATTTTTGGTGGTAGTAAATGCAGGAAAGTAGAGATCACAACACAGAGATTTACGTGGTTCGATTTACTGAGGTAAATCTACGTCCACGGGAAGAAAAGAGAGCAGAGTTGTATTGCTTGATCTGTTTTCTACAGCTTACAAATACAAGCTTGCTATATGATATTTTCTCTCTAGAGTTGGTGAATCCTCTATCGGATCTAAGTTCCGTTTATATATAGAACTGAGATCGTGGCTTGCATCACCACCCTAAGTCGTGGAGGTCACGGAGGTCATGAGATCCTGCATGGCCACTAATTAGGCGGTGGCTTACATCATCAGTAATTATGTCGTGGATGTCGTGGAGAACTGAGAGCCTGCATGGGTCCACCACTAGATAGATCGTGTCTCCCAGTTCGGTATTGCCGAGCAGCTTTTGCCGATGCTGAGAGTAGAGCTTGATGCCGACCTGAGGGCAGAGCTTGATTGGTTGGCTTTTACCGAGCTGTAGGCTGAGGCCGAACTCTTTGGTTGTGCCGAACTGAACTCTTAGCCGAACTCTTTGGTCATGCCGAACTAATACTCTTTCTCGGGCTTTGTGCTGGCTTGTTTAGTACGTACTCCATCACCCCCTTCTCTTCTCCGACTTCATTTCCATGACTGCTTTGTTGAGGTCCGTTTTCGCGATTTCACTTTTTGCATGTAAAATTTCATTTTTGGACAATAGAAAAAATATTGGTAGGAGCTCTCAATTTTACTTGTTTATCTCTCAAATTCAATTTAATTTAATTGTTTTCAACAAATAAAAAAATTGGTAGGGGCTTAAGCCTCTCCGCATTTACTTTACGTGTGTCTACATCACATGCATGTGATTAGGGATGTGATGGTTCAATCCTGATTGAGGACGGAGCTAACTCGGAGACATGAAGGCGTAAGAGGTTTTGAACAAATTGAGAAAGCGAAACAGGAGATTGAAACTCAGTGCCCCGGAGTTGTGTCATGCGCCGTCATCGTCGCCATGGCCGCTAGAGATGCGGTGGCTCTGGTGATATTTATGATGTCATTTATGCATACTCTTTTATATTTAGAGGGTTATTAATAGAGTGTGTGAGGAGACAGTTTGAAATTTATGGCAAAAAGGTCATATCATACGTAATAATTTAATGAAATTAAACCAATATTATGACTTTATTTTATTTTTAGGCCGGATGGCCAAAATATGCAGTTGAATCTGGGAGAAGAGATGGAAGAGTTTCGTCCCTAGAGCTTGCAAGTGACATGCCTGATGTTAATGACTCAATTGAAACTCTGAAGTCTAAGTTTAATTTGTCATACTCAGCGGTATAGTTCTCGTACTAATTATTTTGTAGCAATTTAGATCTACATATGCACTAATTTATATGCACTTGTGCATTATAGGAGCACATACGATTGGGACAACTGCATGTTTCTTTATGCCGAAGAGGCTATATGAGTTCAATGAGACAAATGATTCAGACCCTCAGTTCAATCCTAAATTTTTACCGGAGTTGAGACGAATGTGCCCAAAGAATGGAGATATTAATGTCAGAATCCCTATGGATCAAGTGACTAAGGACAAATTCGATGATCAAATTATGCGAAATATCAAGAAGGGGTTTGCAGTGATAGCATCGGATGCTAGATTATACGATGATCATTTGACCAAACAGGTGGTGGATTTCTATGCCGCAGGCTCGCAATTTGCACTAGATTTTGCTAGGGCGATGGTGAGAATGGGTCGGATTGGTGTGAAGTAGGAATCAAATGGGCATATTAGACGAACTTGTAGTGCATTTCATTAAGACATTGGTTTAGAGTGATGCAACGCATAGCACTTTGTAATCAAATAATAAGAGTTATGAAGCCCATATAGAGTTGGGCATAAAAAAGCTCATATTGTTATGCATCTATGAAGTTGTAATTTGGAATATATGATTTATTCTGTATGTATTGAATTAATTTCAAAGATTAAATCTAATATAGTACTACAGATAAATTAGTTCCATGTATAGTTACAAAATAAATCCATAGATTAAAATTTTTAAATAGGGAATGAAGATAAATCTCAATATAAATGCGATAAAAACTCAAAACATTATGTCCACGAACTTAGTTTTCCTATTCTACAGGTACAACTTAAGAAACTCTAAATTTGCAAGACAAATCAAATCAAATAAATGCTCAGAAAGGAATCCACCTTGATCATCCGAGAAGATTAAAAAGTGTTTTAATTATCACTAAAAATGAACCAAATTTGTTAAGAGTAGTGACAAATTAACAAAGATTGTATATACAAAGTTGGGGTATATTTGTCATTTTCTATCATTTGCAATGATTAAGGAAGTTACTTATTTTAATTATACTTTAATTTTACATTATAACCCTCATGTCAATTGTGGAATGGACTATAATTCATGAAACCAAACATCAAAAAGAAAATACTTAAATTTTTAATAAAAATATTTAATTTCAGAATTTAAACAAATATTTTACATCATGTTTTTTTATAGTTTTAGTAAAAATTATGAAAATAAGTTAATAGAAAAAAACAGAGAAAATATTGATGATTAAATTAAAAATGACTAAATAAAATTTATTTTTAAAAAAGAATATTATAATATAGTATATTATAATATTATTTGAAGATATATTTTGATAGTATATTACTCCAATATTTCCACTTTCCTTCAATACTCAAAGTTTTTAATTATAAAATAATAATTCTTATAAACTTATTTTCATAAATTTATTTAAATTATCTTTTTATTCCAAAATTTTATTATATACAAAATATTTTTGAATTTGGATCCCGTATATACATTGTATTTTATTTCACTTTCTTCAACTATTTTAATATGTGTGATTTGGATATAATTTAAAGCTTATGATTTCAAATATTTTCTATATATTATACAGTACATGGAGAAATATGCAAAGAAAGGTCAATATATTATCATTTGGTGCTATTATCCAAATTACATGAATGAAGATTTAATTATCTAGTACTATATATTTTGAATACATAATTAATTACACTTGAAGAATGTATCACGAGCATATGGGGTCGCTGAGTGCGACGATCTTCAATAATCGAAAGGTCAATATATTATCATTTGGTGCTATTATCCAAATTACATGAATGAAGATTTAATTACCTAGTACTATATATTTTGAATACATAATTAATTACACTTGAAGAATGTATCACGAGCATATGGGGTCGCTGAGTGTGACGATCTTAAATAATCGAATTACCTCTATTATGCTAATCACAAAATATTTTATAATATGAGTTTAAAAATTATAGAGATTTATTATATAATTTACAATTTATCTGGTAGCCATACAATTAAAGGACATGTCACATGTTATGTCATAGGTTGCTATCATCGAATCATCCCTATAATGAACTCCCTCCGTCCCCAAAGAATATGCACTTTGGGGTCGGCACGACTTTTAATGTAAATTGGTGAAGTAAGAGAGAGGTAAAGAGAAAAAGTAAATAAAGTATTGTTAGTGGAGAATGTGTCCCACCTTGTTAGAGACAAAAGACTTTCCAAAATTAGAAAATGCATATTCTTGTGGGACGGACTAAAAAGGAAAGAGTGTATATTCTTGAGGGACGGATGGAGTATTATTTAACGCACTACGAAGATAATTGTGAAATTTATATTAAAATATTTCAGTGAAATGTTGAAATCATAGTGTTTTATTATATAATTTCAACTTTTCATTCAACAATAATAGTTTCTTAATTATATGAAATTTTCATTTTGAAATCTTATCAATGGATATTACACTATATACAATACATAAATATTATATACTATCAAAATAAAATTTATGAAGCATACAAAAATATTATTACAAAGAAATAGTATATTAAAGAAGTTTAAATGAAATGTTTTTTTTTGCAAACGAAAATTTTGTTCTCTTTTGAAATATCTACCAATATGTACTAAAATACTTGCAAAATTAAAAGTTAGAAATTAAAAAATATATATATCAGTAGTTTTAAAAATAAATATGGCATAACACGAGAGAAATTTGAAATAAAAGAGTATTTTGCCAAATTTTATCTTTATAAAAAAAGGAACAATTTATTTATCTTCGTATCATAGTGACAATTCAAATAAAATGAATAAAAAATCTATTCCATTAAAATAATATGAGTAATTATTCTATCTAATTTTTTATTGTGAATCTTTTAAGGAACATGGATATTTTCAAGAAAAAAAATATAATTACGTACTTTTAAAAATAATATAAATAAAGGAAACTTGTGATAGTATAGTTTTCCTCATATAATTGTAAATAGGGTCGAATTAGTCATAGAAGTATGTAATTAAGGGCATTTGTCATGACTAAATTTAGACTATAATAGTCTAAATTTCAAGAACTGATCATCACACTTCATATGTGAATTTTTACAAACAGGTCTATAACAGTAGTAAACAACACAACTGGCAGAGTAATGAGCTAGTGGAAATCAAGAATCAATATGATGCAACCTTCAAATTTATTTGTTTTAATATATAAACAAAATTCTTTTCCCATGTTCTGGAATTGTTACATAGTATATATTTTTGGCCCCTCGTGCTTGTTCCAACATAAGCTATGAATTGAAAGAAGCAATGTTTTGTGACTTGGTGCAATTGGTTGGCTAGAATTAAATCACTTGGTGGTAATAAATTTAAAATAGCCATCATCACAGCTGTGCAAGGATTTGAGGTCTCAATTGCTTCACTCATCCGTTGATTTTTATTTGAATAAAGTCCCAAAATGGTCCCTAACATTTGACGTTTTTTTAATTTTGATCCAAAACATTATCTTTTGAATTATTCGGTTCCTCACATTTGAAATCGGACCACATTTAGTCCTAAATTGACGGAATGGTTAAAATTTGACGGCCACCTCAATTGTGTCAATTGAGGGACCGAATAATTTAAAAGATAATATTTTGGACCAAAATAAAAAAAAACGCCAAATGTTAGGGACCATTTTGGGACTTTAGTCTTTTTTATTTTAGATGCCCTCATTTATTCCTTTGATGTAGTTGTCTAAGATTTCATTTTCACACAAATATACTATCTCCGTCCAATAAATATGAAACATTTGATTTCTGGCACGAGATTATATTCAGTGTTATGAGTTAATAAAGAGAGGGTAAATTAAGAGAAATGAAAAAGCAGGAATCATGTTGTTTTCATTGTAAGAAAAACGTTTCATTTATGATAGGACAACCAAAATAAAATAAAAAATGTTTCATTTCTATTGGGACGGAGGGATTATATGTTTAACTGTTTTCTTATTTCTTGTCAAAATTTTGTATTCATAAAATGAGAAATTGCAACCTATATGTGTTGGTTAAAGATGTGTTATTAATTATAAGTAAAATTAAAATAAAGATGTTGGTCAATCTCAAATGCTATCTTTACCCATTCGATCCATAGTAAAATTTCTTCATGTGATATTTTACTACTATTTGCTATATGAAATTTGATTTTGGACTGTCTCGATATCACATATGTTACATTCCTTCCGATCCTAAGAACTCTTGAGTCTCGAGTCAATAATATAGAAAAGAGTGAACTGCACCAAATGGCCCAAATTTTCGCCTTGTAACATCAGAGGCCCCTAACTTTTAAAAATACCACCACAGGGATCTAACAAAACATATAATCACAAATCGTGTTTTTTCATACCATTAGACCCTCAGGGCCTATAAGGGTAAAATCAGGCTTTTGCATGGCCGTCACTACTGTGTCAGCTGCAGCACTGTTGACGGGACATCGAATTGCAATAGATGTGACAGGATATCATGTGTGTTGTCCCCTAATATTTTCACACGCGTGAAAATAGTTTTCGGACCTGCATTGAAATTTCACAAATTTTGCCTTTCCAAAACATTTAGCCGGTTCAACTCTATATTTTTTCCCCTCCAATTCCACTTTCACTTCATCATTTTGCCATTTCGCCAAAATAATTAGCCTCTGCCTATCGCCTCTATCTTGCACGCCATTTTCATCCTTTTCATCAATGCCTCCAAAACGGAGACGAAGTGCTGCTGGAGCGTCCTCCGCTCGTAGTTCTTCAAGGCGCAAAAACAAGCCGGCAACGCCATCGCCATCGTCTTCGTCACAATCACCTCCGGCATCACCTAGACACAGTAGAAGGGGTCGAGGGCCGAAGATAATCGACGTAGACCCAGAAACGTGGAGCATTCGCGATCCTCTGCTTGATTTCTTCTATCCGAAAGAAGAATATAGTACGTTCAAATTTAAAATTCCTAGCAAGGTTTTTGATTGTGATTTAGGGCTCCGAAAATTGGTTGTTTTGTGAAATTGTTTTGACTGTGTTGTAGGACTTTATATGTGAAATAAGTTTGGTTTAAATTTGGATGTTTGCTAACTCTGTACAAACCCTAACAGGGGACCATCCCGGGATGTTTTCCGTCGATTTTCATCACGGAGGGTCAATCTTCGAAATCAATGGACTGTATGTTGGGTGCAATTGACATTCTTTGACTATTGATGGATTCGTCAGTTCGAGCTCGTAGATCTTTCCAGCATGGTATTGCGGTTGGGTTACAATAGGCAACTCATATATGAGTTCTATTACGTTCATCCAACGTACAGTGATGGTTGTAGGAGCATGGAAATAGGAGGCCCATTGCTGCCCATAACTGACGATGTACATCTGGGTCCCTTTCTCGAAGTCGCGGCTACTACCACAAAGCTAGTTCACATTTATGTTGTGGAGATAACACAGGCGGCCGCCTTGCTGAAGAAGCGAAAGGAAGAAGCGGAGGAGTTGCTAAAATTTGTAAATGCTAGTAAAAAACCCACTGTGGTCATTGAAGAACTTGACGAACCGAACCCAATTGTGCCGAAGAGTAAACCGAAAAGGAAGAAACAACAGCACGAGGAGCAGAGGAAACCATCGGCACCATTATTGTTGCTTGAGTGGTACCCTAGGGATGTTGAGTTTGAAGAGTATTTGACCAAAAGTTTAGAAGACAAACGTCGCGAATGGAAGAGGGAAGAAGTTGTGGACGAGCTACAAGATGTTGATGACCTTGAGGATTTGGAGGGTTTGGAGGCATTGAAGAAGAGTGGCATAAAGTTTACCCCGTTCAAGTTTGTCAGAAATGAGCTTCCGTTGTGGAAGTCTGGTGATGTTTTTAAGCATAGAGATTTCTTCTATGACGTGTTGAGGCAGTACGCAATAATGTCAAGAATGCGGGTGCACGTGAAAAGAAACGACGGCGACAAACTTCGTGCGATTTGTAAAGGGAAAGGATGTGAGTGGTATGCGTACTTGAGGAAGCACGAAATACACAATGGTCATGATTATGTGGTGATGAATATGCAACGCGATCACGCGCACACATGCTCTCAAGTATTAGATTCGAAGTGGCTGACGGCCAAGTGGCTAGGGGAGCATTATATGGAGAAGATCAAAGCTAACCCTCACATTCCACTTGCAGCTATACGGCAGTGTGTCGATGAAGATTTTGGCCTGAAGATAGGTAGGATGAAGGCATATCGGGCCAGAGAGCACGCACTGGACGGCATTTTTAGCTCTGCGGCGACCCAATACAGAAACTTGTTCTACTATAAAGCCGAATTGGAGCGGACGCACCCTGAATCCAGCATTCATATACATTATGAGAGTATGAGGGATTCTGGCACCGTTGGTCCGAGATTCATGAGGTTCTACTGCTGTCTAAGGCCATTGAAAAAGGGATGGATGGAGTTATGTCGCCCGATTATCTTCTTCGACGCTTGTTTCTTGCGAGGGATGTACAAAGGCCAGCTAATGACAGCAATGGGGATTGATCCCAACAATGGCTGGTGGCCGATTGCTTGGGCGGTGACTGAGGCCGAGAGTTATGTCCAGTGGAAGTGGTTCGTGGAGTACTTGTCTGATGACCTAAACTTGCATGCAAATGACCCACGTTATGTGTTTATGTCTGACCAACAAAAGGTAGGCCATCAGTTATTTCAATATTTTATCATGTACGTGATATGTGATTTAATTTTATTTGTGATTTGATTAATATATTATGTACTGAACTGTGATTTTGTGGTAATGTTTTGTTGTGTTGCATCGGGGCCTTGCAAAGTTGCTTGCTGAGGAATTCCCACAGAGCGAGCATCGCTTTTGTGTTCAGCACATATACAACAATTTCAAGAAGAGATTTGTTGGTGAAGATTTCAAAGACCGGTTGTGGGAGATTGCCTCGAGTACCACCGTCGAACAGTACGTGGCTTTGATGGATGCTTTGCAGACCGAGTATCCCAGTGCACACCAGTGGCTTTTTGGAGTAGCCCCCAAAGAAAAGTGGGTCAAGGCATTTTTCTCTCCACACACCTGTTGTGATGTGAACCTGAACAACATCTGTGAGACATTCAATTCGAAGATTGCATTGGTTCGAGATAAAGCAATTATTAGCATGTTGGAGGACATTCGAACAAGTCAAATGGAAAGAATTCAGATCAGAGGCCTGTGGATCAAAAGCTACGATCACGCAGTCCCTCCTGTTATCAAGGAGCTTGTTGATAAGTGGTACGCGAGGGCTTCATCGTGGAGGGCTACATGGAACGGACAGTCTTCGTACTAAGTGTCTGGGCCGTCTGGCCAATATGTTGTCAACATACGCGATATTACTTGTTCCTGCAGATTGTGGCAGCTAACCGAAATCCCATGCACGCATGCTATCGCAACAATCAACAAGAATGGCGACGACGTGACGCGATTCGTTTCCCGATATTATTTGAAGTCAACAATGATCATGTTGTACGAGAATGTCCTCTACCCCATCAATGGGGTAGCCAATTGGCCGAAGAGTACTGCGGATGGTTCAGTGGAATTGGCGCCCCGAGGTCAAAGCGACAGCGTGGTAGGCCGAAGAAACTGAGACGTGAGGAGCCCCAGATTCGTCTTCATGCAGATGGAGGTGAGTCATTGCGTCGCACATTCGTGATGAAATGTCGTCGGTGCGGTCAAGAAGGTCATAATAGGAGGACATGCAGCAATGATCCTCGGACAGATGCCCGTTCTCAGGTTGGGGAGACTTCGCGTGAACATGGTGACATTACTTTACCTGAATCGTCAAACAATCCCCAACGCCAAGAGGTACTATGCAATAAGCATATGCAACTATATTATGTAATTGTACACAGTGCTTAAGCATGTATACTTACTACACTATTAATTGTTGCAGCCTAATGTTTCGAATCCGAGACCAAGCACTCGGAAAAGGACTCAGCCTCAGAGATGCGGCCGCCGCGGTGATCAAGATTGATGGCCTTTACTTAATCTTAAAACGTTGTGTTTGTTTGGGATGGGTGAACAATTTGTGGCAGTGATGATGATATGATATGTATGTTTTGTATGGTACAGACTATTTTGTAACAGACTAGTATTTTGGTGGAAGTATAGTTCGGTGGAAAAATATCATGAAAAATTTTGGTGGTATTTTTGTGGATAGCGTACTTCGTCGGTTTGTGATTTCAATCATATTTCAGTAACTTCATTCGTGTTTTCAGGCATAGATAAAAACAAAACGCTTTCATTCAATCAACATCAGGCGTTTGTGATTTCAGTCATAGTCGGGTAGTATTCATTTGTGTACATGGTTTGTGATTTCAGTCATAGTTGTGTAACCTCATGCGTGATTTCAGACATAAATGAAAAACAACAAAGCAAAGCGTAGTCGATCAGGATCAGAAATGAACGACGGAGCGAACACGACATAGCATTGTTATAACAATAGAAAAATTACAATACATAACAACAAGATTGTGATTTTTAAGCGTCGGAGAGTTGTTGCCATCTGACCAATTTTCACCGCCAATGCGTCACACTCTTCAGTTTTCATACCCAGTTGTAGCTTCAAGTCTTCAAACTCCACGATTTTCAAGCGCAATTTCTCGTGCAGCACACCTTCGAGTAGAGATTTGCTTCGAAGTTCAGCTTCGAATTGGTCTCGCTCAAGTTTCACTCTCTGAAAATAACTGTCTTGACTTGAGGATAGACTCGCATCAAACCATCGAAAAAACTTGCAGTCATCGTCCTGCATAATAATTTCTCATTAATCTTTATGCCAACAAAAGTAATGGACAACACGATCAAAATACATGGTTTTAACCTTCCATATAGTGCAGCGATAGTAACGTCTACCCGGGTTAGCAGCCGTCCTAGATGTCACAAGCTCAGCCTCAAGATCGTGATTACACTTCACAATTTCGGGACGAGGCCAATTCCAATTGAAGCTTGAGCCGAACGATTGAGAAGAAGAAGAAGAAGAAGAAGACATTGCGTAACGACCTGAACTCAATTCGACAGTACAAAATTCAAATCAGCAATGCAATTTCGCCGAAATATAGCAGATAGAACCTAGCACATTGCACAAAAACTAAAATCATTCTTCCGCCCAAATGCATACTTCAACCAAGTAGGCGCAAAAATTTCCACACTTAAAATTCCAGCTGAAATCGACCAAGAATTGCAAAATACTTTTTCAGATGTCCGACAGTAACCATACAACAAAAAAAATCAACCAACAATTGCAAAATCCTCGTTGATACCCTAAATTCAGCAAAATCCAGATGAAATCTCCTAAATTCCAGATCCCGAACAGCTGGCGAAGATATGAAATCCCCTAAATTGCCCGATGCCGAAGAAGTCAAAATCGCCTATTATGTTTTGAGAGGGAAATATGAATCCAGTAGAAATTGAAAACGGTAGATGAAACGGAAATGGAGGGAAGAAATAATGAAACGGAATTGAAAACTATAAATGAAATTATGATTACAATTCTGCTTGACAAGACAGCACCTGCAAATGCAGGCATAGGGGTGCAGCCTAATGCAATCAAAAGGTCTAAACTGCCCTTCAGCCCATTTGGGCATTTTCATCCGAAAAAGGCAAAATATACACGATTTGTGATTATATGTTTTGTCAGATCCCTGTTGTGGTATTTTTAAAAGTTAGAGGCCTCTGATGTTACAAGGCGAAAAGTTAGGACACTTTGGTGCAGTTCTCAAATTCAGTCACATCTTATTACATATTCTTTATAGAGCTACAATCTAAGAAAACGTAATTGAATTATCTGTAGTGTTGTTGCTTATCAGCATCACAAGCTTCAATCTGTAATTGAATTATCTGTAATTGAATTAACTAATTGAAAAGAATAACCAAACATAAGTTTGAAGTCCATTTTAACCTATAATCTCAATTCGAAATTTGAAGCCATCCTAGAAGTTTCCAAACAAATTTATGATTGATTATGCGGATTTTTCCGGAAGATATCAACACACAATGTGCTTATTATGCAACATGAACGCTTTAGATTTAGTTATTTGGATATGATTGGAAGAAATTTGAAGCATCCTAGTCCCCTATATAAATACATACTACTATATCATTAAGATGTAAGCCAAGTCCAATATGATTCTTTTTATTTCATAAATAAATTTAAAATATTGTGTTTTTTATATACCAATTAAACTAAGTTTAACAAGTTAAATTAATTTGCTAAGTTTAAAATAATATGCCAAATTTGAAATTCGTATACATATTAATTTATATCTTATTTTCATACTAATGTTGCTACCAATATAGTGTTCAACTGTTTTGTTGATAAGTCAAAGCATGCACGGGCAGAAAAAGGGGCGTGGATCCTCTGTTGCGGAGAAAACACAAAACGAGAAGAAAATGATGAAGATCCTGATTTAACTTCCACGAGAAGAAAATGTTGAAGTTTTTTTATTTAACTTCCCACTTTTTCAATAATTTATTCATGTTGAAGTAGTTCCATTAATTAACTTCAAATATGATATAATTTAAAAACAAATGTAGAAGTATTTATAATTTGCATTAGTGATTTTACTTATATAATATTAATAATTTGTTCAATATTAATTTTACAAGTATGACAATACTGCACTAAAAATTAATTTTATCTCTCAATTAAAATAATATTACACTAAAGTTAATTTTTAAAAAGTAATTGAAGAGTGTAATGTAGTACTACCTCCGTTCACAAAAAAAATTAGACTTTACCATTTTTTGTTGTCCATCAAAATTAGACTAATTCTAAATATGGAAAGTTTTAAACAAATACCTTATACATCATTACTAATTACGCATTAAAACCCTTGACATTTATAATTTTGACTATTTTTTGTGGACGGAGGTAATATTATAATGGAGGGTTAATTTTTTTTAGGGAAATTGTCATTTGAATCATAATTTTTTTATATATTTTTGTTGACTTCTTGTTAATCTCATAGCATTTGAAAATGAAATATAATATTTATGAAGCAAATGAGACACTTATTCACATACGAAGGAAATACAAATTAGGACGATTATTGACGGACAGATGAAAGAACAATTATAGTTTTACACACGAAAATCAATAAATCACTAAAAATGACAAGTCTTTATTTATTTTACAAGTGGTAGTGGAATCCTGTGCTCAACAACTCCTTATTTATTTTACGGGAGGAGGTGGAATCCTATGCTTAACAAACATCCTATGTGCTCACGAAAATCAACACATTACTAAAAATGAAGTTCTTTTTCACAAGTGTTTTTGAAATCCTATGCTCAACAAACAACTCCTACATATTTATCTATGCTTCGTCAAAACAACACACAAATCCTCTCACAATTACTAAATCAGCTCTACTAAAAAATGATATCAAGTCCTAATCTTGATGCTTCCAATCTTCTTCAAGACGATGAATGGGAAGAAAGCATTGTTGAACAAAATCGACAAATAGATCGAATGATAGAAGATGTAACCATTTGTGCAACAATTCCATATTTACAACCTAAACCAATATGATTAGAGCTACATAGTTATACATTGAAACAACACGTGAGAAGGGTCATGCTATTGTTTTTGAGCAGTAGTACTTTGCTGAAGATCCATTCTATCATCCACAAGTAATCTACCAAAGTATATTGGCACCTCATAAACTGCACATGCCCTCTACACCTTATTCACTTTGCTCCAAGTATCAATAAGCATTGTAAGTTTGCAACCGTATATTCTGCGCGGAGGCACGGCCATGTAGTCGCCTCGAACACCTCAACCGGTACACACAGCAGCAGCATCAGCAAGTAAAAAGATGGAAACAAGATCAATGTTCAAAAATGAGATGCTTCAAAGAAGTGAAGGATGAGGAATGTCCATGCACTTGTGCATCTCTCCACAAAGTGATTCCTGTCCAAACA
The DNA here is from genome assembly GCF_004379255.2 of Salvia splendens. NCBI lineage: Eukaryota > Viridiplantae > Streptophyta > Magnoliopsida > Lamiales > Lamiaceae > Salvia > Salvia splendens. Next base: position 3,531,847 of record NC_056051.1, on the reverse strand, counting down.
CAAAAATTCATGACTGAATTTGGACTATATAATATATATGCATAAAAATTAAATGAGACCATAAACATACCTATCCAAGCAAGAAAGCCAAGACTGCAAGTCAAGAACAACTCCCAGCTGATACTATTGAAACTGAAACGACAACCGAGTTTCATTAAGTTCAACGAATCCTTAATAAGGTCGCATATGGTTGTGTTTGTGTATAGTTTTTTACCAGTACAGGCAGACGAGATTTCCCCATCCGTAGAAAACACATGCCCAAGTTGAACCAGTGAACCTGCAGAGAGATTATAGTCACTTTGGAGGCTCAGTTGATGATGAGAATCAATGCAAGTGACTGTAACATACCACATTAAGTCTCGAGTGAGTAGTGCTCGTGGGATCAGCAGGCCGTTGCCAACCATGGCCAGCAACATTGTGACCGCAGATAGACCTTTTACATTTGCAGGATTATGAAGATTTGTCCACTGAAATAGAAGGATGAAAGAAGCACATCTCTTTAAGACAATAACTCATTGCATTACATATATACACATCTTGGAAGAAGAAATATAACCATTTGTGCAACAGGCATCCACATAAACAGAAGAGTGGCTGTCCATCCAGATATCGATCCACCTTTCTTCGACAGTTTCCCCATCCGCGCCTAAAAGTAACAAGCTTCTTAGAAGACTTTCATATCTTTTGGAACTATTCACTGATTCACATACTAACCATAGAAACGGCGAGCGTTGCAGTAAAAAGGGAAATGCAGCCGGGCAAGGCAGTGTTTGGGACGATTGGGACGAAAGTCGACCACATTACCTGCACCACAACATAGTTAACACCACCCAAAGAATCAAATTTATGCAACTAGTTTCCTTACTTGTGGAAGTGCAGATAGGCCGGCTATGGTAATAAAGTCTTCCCAATGTTTCCAGACTCCACGATCAAGCAAATCGAAGCGTTTCATCAAATTTATAACGACACCGGATACAGTCACTATCGAAGTGGCCACAAAATGAGGAAGAGGCATAGCTTCAGCCATAGCCAGCTGCAAAAGGACGACGTATATGGACACGACTCCTACCAACTGGATCGCCACTGCTTCACTTTCTCTCTTCTTGATAAAATACGAGAGCAAAGACAGATTCCCGAGCAATCCAGTAAGCATACCCTTCAAACAACAATGATGAAATGAATACAACACTTCATGCTCGAAAAAGGTAAGGAATGCATATGAATCTCTCACCACTCACCAGCCATGGAACAGCCAAAAGTGCAGACTTATTCCCTGCCATCAGATTCTGATAATTGAGCATGATCTGAGGCAGTTGCAGTAACAGAAACGGGATATTCGCAGCTCCAGCAAATTTTGCTGTGGCCGTATCCCATTCCTTGAAGCTCTTGTGCTTCACTCGCAGAGGTTTCTAGATTCATCACAATCATTACTCAGCAAGAATTTGGAAGCAAAGAGTCATAGATTAGCTCTGAGACGAAAAATACCCGGGTTATGGAATGTGCACGGTCTGAGCTTACAGCAGAGACCGGTGTAGGCCTACTAGAGCAACTGATGGATTGGCCTAAGCAATTACTCTTCTTTAAGTGTAGCTCATAGCTTCGAAAATGTAGTTGAGCACGCGGAAATGAGCCTAGGCTTCGCGGATTAGAGCTTATTGGAAGCTTCAACTTATATTTGAGGAACAATGATTCAGCCATTGTTAAAAATTAGTTGAAGAAATCACATTCCTCCCTTCATATATCAAAGAATTGAAAATATGTCACCATAAACAGTTTACACACTGTAATTTATCAACTATGATCACTCATATTCTCATTGAAGTATACATAAAAAAACCAATCTTTTCTCTAAATTTCAAGAACTGATCATCACATTGAAGTAAACAAAAAAAAAAACCAATCTTTTCTCTAAATTTCAAGAACTGACATCACATTGAATTAAACATAAAAAACCAATCTTTTCTCTAAATCTCAAGAACTGATCATCATCACATTGAAGTAAACATAAAAAACCAATGTTTTCTCTAAATCTCAAGAACTGATCATCATCACATTGAAGTAAACATAAAAAACCAATCTTTTCTCTAAATTTCAAGAACTGATCATCATCACATTGAAGTAAACATAAAAAACCAATCTTTTCTCTAAATTTCAAGAACTGACATCACATTGAATTAAACATAAAAAACCAATCTTTTCTCTAAATTTCAAGAACTGATCATCATCACATTGAAGTAAACATAAAAAACCAATCTTTTCTCTAAATTTCAAGAACTGATCATCATCACATTGAAGTAAACATAAAAAACCAATCTTTTCTCTAAATTTCAAGAACTGACATCACATTGAATTAAACATAAAAAACCAATCTTTTCTCTAAATTTCAAGAACATCATCACATTTCATATGGGAAATTTTACAGACAGGTCTATAACATTAGTAAACAAACACACACACAAAACTGAGCCTGAACTTACCAATGCAAGAAGCTGCAACACAGTAATGAGCTACTGACAATAAAGAATCAATATGAACTAACCTTTAAATTTAAATGAGAACGACAGGAACAAATGTTTGTGGGACACGATAGCAAAGGAGATTAGAATGTGGACAAAAGCATAGATTTCAGGAGAGAATTAGTGGCTAATGATTCCATCCCACATGTCATGAGACGACAAATGCAAAATTGGCATGTGTCAGTGTGATGGAAACAAAATGATAGTACTATTTTCTTGTTTTAACATCATACATGCAAAAATACCAACAAGAGACTATTTTTGGTGGACGAATCTAATATAAAATTTATTTATTTAGTAATATATTAATGAAAGGTCTTTTCTCAAATTCTTAAAATGTTTCAGATATTTTGGCCACTCGTGGCATGGTGCAATTGGTTGGCTAGTCTTAAATCACTTGGTGGAAATAAATTTAGAATGACTATCAATCAAGATTTTAATCACAGCTGTGCAAGGATTTGAGGCCTCAATTGCCTCACTCATCTGTTGATTTTATTGTAGATGCCATCATTTATTCCTTTGATGTAGTTGTCTAGGATTTCATTTTCATACACATATATGTTTAACTGTTCGTTTTTATATGTCAAAATTTTGTTTTCATACAATGAGAAACTGGCTTTCTTATGATATTATTAGGTGTTACTATTAATTACTTAATTAGAAATAAAATTAGAATAAAGATGTTGGTTAATCTCAAATGCTATCTTTAACCATTCGATCCATAACAAAATTTCTAGATGTGATATTTTATTATTTGCTATCGAATTTGTGATTAAAAAATTGATTTTGGACTGTCTCTATTTCACTACTATATGTTACAAATTCCATTCCAGTCTAATAACTCTTGAGTCATTAACTTAGAAAAATCAAACTCAGCCACATCTTATTACACATTGTTTATAGAGCTACAATCTAAGAAAACATAATTAAATAACAAACAAAATGACCAATTTCAAAGTAAGAAATATCAAAGTTTGACCAATTATTATAAGTTAAATACTTATAATGATTAAATCTATATAGTATCACCATTCACTTTCACAAAGAAAAAATGAATACACCATCATTTATGTGATTTTCCTTTCTTGTTACAACATCTAAGAAATGGCAGAAGAAATCAAACTCTAACATAAATAACTCTGAATCAAATCCAAAACACCAAGCTCACTTTAGTCATCCTTATTCATCAATGGAAGGCCGGGTGCTGTTTGGCAGTTGCCGGCCTCGGACAAACGAGCTGAAGAGATGCAGAGCCCTTGATGGCTGTGCATATGGCACCATATGAGCAGCACCCCTAACCGTTGCGAAAGTCAGCAAGTTTCCATACTCAGTCACCCAACCTCCCACCTGCATTCGCCAAAGTTAAACGGCATTCTGAGAAAGGAGCAGTGATGAAAGGGCGTACCTGTCCTTTATGGAACCAAGCTCCATACGGGACTGTGATCTTGAGCGCGAGATCATGAGCAAGCTCGCGCACTAATGTACGTGAACCAAGTAAAGGTACAACGGAATCTTGATCCCCGCTGAAATTTGGATCATGTGCAAAGTTTTCATCAGTTCTTGAAGTGTGAGATTCGCATTCTTGTTGAGGTGAGGAATAGTTTACCTAAAAATCCAAACAGGAATGTGGTTTCGAATGATCCTCTTTAGCAAAGGAAGAATGTCAATGTTACCGTCTGCCTCGTTGTAATTCAGAACGCTGCATAGTGTAACAAAATGAAAAATCTGGCAAATTTTAGTAGCAAAGATGGAGAGAGGCATTTGCTAGGCTTACCCACTGCACATAGACCACCGATATGGTAGATTGGTTCGATTTGCGTGTAATGCCTTTTGAACCTCGGGAAGGTTGAAGTAGAAGCGCCTCTCGTAGCTCATGCAGACGTCTACTCCAACACTGATCTTGGTAGCCTGCAACGACATGTAGTGTTATTCGTGTTGTTGGTCAAGGTCTAGATTTTATGAAAAAGATTCGAACTTTACCAGTTTCTTGAGACGCAGTTCTTGCTCTACAATGGATGGATAGCACACATCCAGAATTACATCATAATTGTTAACATATTCACCAACAATCTCATTTGCCTCGGATATGGCCTCGTTGCAGGATTTAGACACATTGTGTGGGCTAGCGAATGTGTAATCGTCGAAATCACAGTCATTCATGATGGCAAGTCCAACTTCATCCGAAATCATTCCATGTGACCAGAAGAATTCGTACGTTGCTGGGACATCACGATCAAGCCTCAGAAGCGGGTTGCCAATCTGGCCAAACAAGAATCGATTGTGAACATGTTTCCAAGATTTTGGTAAAATGCAAATCCAACAAAAAGATATGTGTTCTTACAGCAACACCCTTGATATTAAACTTGAAGTATTTAGAATGCTCGTTGTGGTCGAGAAGAGCAATAGCTAATTGCGGGATGTAATGCCCTATACGAACAAACCAAAAATACGGTTTCGTTTAGAAAAAGCTGCCTAGATAACTTTGATCAAATACTAATTGATGCTTCCTTACCAGCATAACTTTCACCAGTGAGAAATAAATCTCTGGTTCGGAACGCAGGAAATTTCTTATACCATTCCATCATGAACATGTGCATATCCATTGCTGCCATACAACATAAAATTCGAGCAATTCTAGATGGTTGAATATCATAAAATACGCGGACATGTGTGGTTCTTATAAAAAGATTCAAGAGTAGGCATATGATTTGTTTATGCTAATAACTTCATCAAATCTAAATGCCTCTCAGAATGAAGTAGGGAACTAAGCAACTCGCTACCTGTGGATGCATCGCCACAATTGTAGTCTGAGCTGGTATTTGAATACGACCATCCTACACCCGCTGGAGACTCAACAAACAGAAGATTCGACGCTACACAAACAAGAAAACAGAATTTGTTGGTTAACTTAAAAATAATTACTTGTGGCAGTCTACTGAATCTAAAGTTCTGTCATTTTAAGAAAAGTACATGCTTAATTAGTCCTACCTTTGTTCCATGATTTTGAGTTTATTCTGAGGCTGCGACCATCGCCTCTAGGGAAGAAAGGGCCTAACTCCGTGAACGCACCTCCTCCCATAGATGAGCAACCCGGACCTTAACAACACAGATGCTAATAACTCAGAAACCGAATTAATTAGGACTAATGTAACCATCACATTCCTTCATAATAAGGAAAGATCATAGAGATGACTACAGAGAGAACAAAAAACCTATTCCTTAAGAATTCTTCATGGCTCATTCGATACTACACCCGATGCACTGCACCAGACGCGCTTTTTCACGAAAAACTAACAAATACATACCTTCCTACACCAAGAGCACTTAGTGCACTAGATTCATTATGAGTGATTCTATACCTCACAGCCAAGGATAAGCACAGTTTATCCTCCAACCAAACATTCCTCTTCTCACCATAAAGGACACAACCATTTCCAATTTCCCAATTTTCAAAATTCACAGAACATGAACTCAATTAAACATCTCCAACTCAAGATTTTCAATAGAACAGGATTGGAAATTAAGGTATAATACAAACTAACACATTCACTCCTGCAAAAAATATCAATCTTGAAAATTGCAAAAAATGTTAGAGGTCTAAATGCAAAATGTACCTCCATTGAGCCATAAAGTCAAGGGCTTGTGGTGAGGGTCTTCAGCAGCTTCCACAAAATAGTAAAACAAACTCCTCCCATTTTTGAGATCCACGTCGACATAGCCTGCATACTGCCTGAACTTCACCGGCGGCTGACCTGGCAGTCCCACCACTAGATTCTCCTCGGGGAAGCCATAAACACCCCCAACAACCACCAATCCCAGCACCACCGCCAGCCGCCACCACATCTCACAAAATTAAACCAAGAAACCGCCTTTCTTCTGCAAAAGATTCAAACTTTGAGAAATGGGAGTTGAATTTGATATGCATACACACGTATATAGATAGATATAGATGTATAATGAATTCTGTTGGGAAAGAGGGCACGTGAATTCTATTGAAAAGTGCAGACCTGAAATTCTTCAGAGGGTAAAGTGGCTCTCTTGTTTTGTTTCCTATAAACAGATAGAGTGGGGTGTGTGTGTATACATATTTACGTGAGTGAATTGCGAGAAATGTGAGCTTCTGCTGCTACGCATTGATGCAAGGATATTTGGATTGATGTAGAGAGAGAGAGAGAGAGTGTGTGGAATTGAATTATCAGAGGCGAGAGGCAGAGAGACGTTGGAAAGCAGCAGAGGAAGAAGCAGCCACACTCGCACACTCTCTCACTGCGTGTTGTGTGTGTAAAAAAAAAAGCATCAGAGCAAGAATAGCCTAGCCACAAACTCCTCCCGTCACATCAGCACTAAAAATCCTCCTGACACATCATCAAAATAAGCAAATAGCCCAATAATAGCCTAGTCACATTACTCAAAATTATATAAAACAAATAATTAACAATCACACAAAATACGGAATTAAATTTACGACACAGATACGGGAAAATTCAATTATATTATTAAAATTTAAAAAGTACATTAATTAAAAAAATTACATTAATTTAAAAAAAGAAGGTACATTAAAAAAATTACAAAAAAAGGTGCATTAAAAAAATTACATAATTAAAAAAAACTAACGTCGTGCAGTCCTCCGCGCCACAACTCTTCAATTAAATCCTTTTATAGTCGAATATGAACATTCACTTGGCGTAGGTCGGCATGTGCTTGGAGGCGGCCGGCTTCATCGTGAGGTACCCCGCTTCGTAAGTTGGGGGCGGCCACGTCGTGGCTTGGATCTGCTTCATTATCGTCGTTCGCCCAACTAGTCAGTTGTACACCTTCATCTTCGACAATCATGTTGTGCATGATAATACATGCGTACATTATATCGGCAATGTAGTCGACATGCCACAAACGTGTTGGACCCCTAATTGCCGCCCATCGAGACTGGAGCACACCAAATGCGCGTTCCACGTCCTTATGCGCCAACTCCTGCCGTTCCGCAAAGTTGGCCTTCCTCTCATCGGATGCGCATCTGATCGTCTTCATAAAGACGGGCCACCTAAGGTATATCCCATCCGCCAAGTAGTAGCTCATATCATGCCGGTTGCCGTTGGCGACAAAATTGATGGTCGGACAGACGCCCTGGCACTCCTCGTTGAAAAGGGGCGACGAGTTGAGGACGTTGAGGTCGTTGTTCGACCCGGCTACCCCAAAATACGCATGCCAAATCCACAACCGATAATCAGCTACGGCCTCGAGGATCATCGTGGGATTCTTTCCCTTGTAGCCGGACGTGTAGAACCCCTTCCAGGCAGCAGGACAGTTCTTCCACTCCCAATGCATACAATCTATGCTGCCTAACATACCCGGGAACCCATGCTTCTCCCCCGTGCATCTGCATAAACTCCTAGCAGTCTTCGGGGGTAGGGCTTCGAAGGTACTGATCACGGAATATTTCAATCACGCCCTGACAGAAATACTTCATACATTCAAGGGCAGTCGTCTCATCGATGTGGAGGTACTCGTCCCACATGTCTGCCGCACCTCCGTAGGCCAACTGCCTGATTGCCGCAGTGCACTTTTGAATAGGTGTGTGGCCGGGTCTGCCAGCCGCATCGTGCCAGAAGCGGAAATACAGATATCGACGCTCCAAAGCCTCAACAATACACATAAACAGGACCTTGCTCATCCTAAAACGCCGCCTGAAAAGGTTGGCGTTAAACCGCGGCTCCGGTGCGAAGTAGTCTTCATATAGCCGCTGATGTGCAGCTACGTGATCCCACTCAATCACTGCTCGGCGGTGGACAATGGGTCGAGGCCGAGGTACTGCCGGCTGCAAGGCCCTCTGTAACAGCCGGTCTATCTCACGGGACGTTTAGGCCTCCAATGCTTCGTTCATTCGCCATTCGTACTCCTCAGCATCCCCACCACTACCACCACTACTACCACCCGCGCTATTCATTTCGCGTTGTTGCTCTTGTACATAAATTAAGATAGATAGAATACTCATTAAAACAAGCGGTGCAAATGAAAATGACGTGCAAATCGCGTATATATAGTGTTTCGAAAATTAAATAAATAAAAAATTCGCTCGCCGATCCGGAGCCTTCAATGGCGGCCAGCGGATCGGCGAGCGCATCGGCCAACGCTCGGAAATCGACGTGCACTCGCCGATTTTTTTACCGAAATTCGGCTAGCCGGTTACAATGGTTCGGCGAGCGGACTGGCTAGCGCCGGAGATCGGCTAGCCGGTTCGCTCGCCGCCATTGTGGATGCTCTAAATAAGCTGCGGCGTAACAAATGCATCTAATGCGGGGCCACTTGCATTCAATTCTTTTCAAAAACTAACTTTTTAATCAATCAAGATTAACTACTTTTAGTCCATCAATTCCCCAAATTTTGTCACAATTTGACCAGCATCGATTTTAAAAAAATAATAGAAAATGAGTTGAAAAAGTTGGTAGGATGTGAGTCCTACTTTTAAAGTATTAGTTTTATAATAAAATGCGATTGAAAATAAGTTAGTTGCATGTGAGGTTCACTACCAAAAATGGTAACAGGTGAAATGTAACTAATTTTGTGGGACGGAATAAAATGAAAAAATGTGATAAAATTTCAGGGACGGATGAAGTAGTATTTTTTTTGGAAGAGGGTTTTAAAGCTTCTATATAGTACTATGGCCATGTTTGGTTGCCAGGATTCTGTCTGGGAAAGTAATCTGATTCCTTAAATTTTAAATTCCTGTGTTTGTTTCCGTTTTTAATCAAACTGGGAAAGTAATCAAAATCCTGAAACAAAGAAAGTTAGTACAACTTTCCAGGATTCTGAATCCTAACTTTTCTTAGGTATTCTTTTTCCCAGTTTTAGGATTCTTACATATTTAATGCAATATAGTACAATTTATTATTATTATTATTATTATTATTATTATTATTATTATTTATTACAATGTTTTAAAAATAATTTAAAAGCATAAACCATACTTAATTTCAGGATAATAAATAACTATAATTCAAATTATCATAATTATAACTATATTATTAATATTTATTTTTATTTTTATTATCATAATAATAATAATTTATTAAATAATTAAATATAATTATAATTATATAATAATATAATAATTATTAATTTATAAATTAGTAATTAAAAATAAAATTGTAGTGAAATTTTAAATTATAAAATTTATTCAATTAAAAATTAAGTAAATATAATGATAATAATAATAATAATAATCTTATTTATTATTATATTATTATATATTATGATGTATAATCCATATTTAAACTATTCATCGTAATAATAAATAAAATAATATAATTATTATCATTTGTAATTAATAATTTATTAAATAATATGTATTATTATATTTTATAAATAAAAAATGATAAGTATATTTTTAGTTTAGTGTTTAAATCAAATATATACTTTCAAATCTTGATATTTTCCAAACACAGGAAAGTAAAGTTATTAGAAATCATATTCCCAGGAATCATTTTCCCAGGAATCATTTTCCTTACCAACTTTACTTTCCCGCCAACCAAACATGGCCTATATGTAATTTGTGAACGAATATAAGATTTTAAGGTTGATAGTACATTTTACATATTCTTAAGTAATCGTGCGATTTGTGCATATAATTTTCAAGTCACTAAATTTGATGAAATTTTGATTTGTTCTCGTAAAAATTTATAAAAAATTATTTTAAGTTTAATTTTGTCCATAATTACCTCACGTAAAATGATCTGATATGATAGTTGAATAATAAATATGGATGTTATTGTGGGTGAGTTGAACAAAATCGTATTTTCATACGAAAGATATTATCGTTTAATTGAAAAATATGAATAATATACTCTCTCCGTCCCATAGAAATAGGCTAATTGAGAATGACATGAATTTTAATGGTTATAAGGAGAAAAAAATATACTAGTTTAAATAATATAGTGAATGATGAGACCCATAAATGATAAAGTAAAAGAGAAGGAGAAAATATTTCCATAAATGGATAACGACAACTTATATGGGACGAATGGAAAAGAAAATTCAGCGTATTTCTATGGGATGGAAGGAGTATTATATATCGATCGATGAAATTTTTTTTGCAGTGGAATAATGCTATCAAATCCAAATTTTAGGACAAGGAAATGTCCTCTAAGGGTGTCCATAATAGGAAGGCCAGTCCAAGCCACAAAAACTTGGCCAAGGCCAAGAAAACTTGTTCAGGAGCACAAAAAAACTTGTCCATCCTAATGGTGGAGAAGCCCACGCCACAAGTCTAATTTTGGTTTTTGATTGAAACTGCTATTTTTTCCCAGAGACTATACTACTAGTACTACAAATTTTCAATTTTATGCAATTTGACCTATATTCAAATTCGAATTGCAAGTAGTAATCGCTATATTTTAAAGACGTGACGTTTTGAATGTGATCTGACGACCATCATTTTAAGGATAATAATTTCTACTCCTAATTAATAGTGAAGCGCACAAAAAGCATTAAAGATGAAGTAGATGGATATATGGTCGATTTATTTTGTTTATTTTGTAATGAGTGGCTTTATGTTAATAAAGTTGTTGTCTAGTTCTAGTGCATAAAATATGGGCAATCATATCTATTTATACAACCTAGTAAATATGTAAAAGTTACACCTACTACTAACAGAGATGGATCAATTTTCCACTTTGGTTATAAAATTTGGTGGAATTATAGTACTCCATTTGATTTGGTTTGGGGTTAAGAAATTTGGCAGAAATATTATACTCCAGCTACATCAAGTTTTATCACTAAACATGAATTTGTACATAAGAGCATGAGAGATAGGGATGTGTAGTTTCCAAAAGTTTAAAATGAGTTTAATTGTCCAAGTTCGATTAGAAATTTCCTCTTCATAAATACTCAAGAATAAGAAAAGAAACGAGCTTTATTAGTTGTACATGACTATAGATCACAAACCCAAAATTAAATAAATAAATTGATTGTAATGTAAACTAGAGTAATTATTAAGATGCAGAAGAAGCCAAAGAATAGGCCAATTCAATGCTGCCGTTAAAAGAAGCCATTGTATAATGCTTATAGTAAAAAAAGCTTTGAAAAAAGACCATTAATCCAAAATTAGAAGAGCTTAAAATTTTTGAAAATTTAGAGTGGTGATATAAATTAATAATAGGTGCAGAAAGGGATAACCTACTCCACTTAACACAGAAGTTGTAATTCAAATAGCCTCCAAACTTTTTAGAATCTACTTTCTGTTGTCTACATGCTTGTTTTTAGCTTTGGATCTCTATAGGATTAGAATTTAAAAATTCATCCCCAATTTAAAATAACTTAAACAGCAAACAATTATACCTAACAAAAGAACCTATCAGTTTAAAACTAAAATAATAGAATGTGATTAGCATCATTAGCTTTTAAGTACTTGCTATGAAATCAGAAACATAATAGTAGTTATGTAGTGTAAGCATATAAAAGTAAAAGTTAGTAATTATCTATAGTGGCTAAGCCAAAAATTGCAAGAGGACTAGTAGTAACTCATGCACAGATATTTGCATGTTCGAGTTCAAACCAACAAAGAAAATGCAGAAGCACGACGCGGTCGGGTTTGAGGGACTTGCAACAGCTGCCAGCAGTTGTATAATCATCTAGAAATACGATACGCGCTACAATGACAAGTCTGCAGAGCATAACAAAGAATCAGGAGATGTTGATATTATGTTACTCTTGATCATAACCTAGATAAGAATCACACGTAAAATATAGAGTGTATGTCTTTTTTCCAGGTTCGGTCGGTGCATCAAAGTCGAGTTTCACCCTGGACTTCCTCTGGAAAGTGACCCTTTTGATAGCAACCAACTGATTGGTTTTGGTGTAGCCAACCACCAGCCACCATCCCTCTTCTTTCGCTTTAGGGTATCTGGGGGCGTCGACAGGTCCGATCTCTGTTCTTCCTTCAAGATCGCGTTCAAGGCTGATTGCGTTAAGAAAAGTGAGTGAAAAAAGTTAGCATAATATGAGTCCTACTTGTATATATATTAATTTTAAATAAAATGTAAGTGGAATGAGTTAGTGGAACATGTGACTCTATTACCATTTATGGTAAAAAATTAACCGGGACTCCTATTCGCGAACATATTGAAATGGAAAAATGAGACTCCTATTCGCAGACGGAGGGAGTAAATCTTTCGAGCTTGATAAAATCGAAGGGCTAACCCAAAACCTTAAATTTGGGATTAAACTTAAAAAATTATAACCTGAATGGTCCGTAATCGAATATCCCGACGACCCTAGCACGTCGACCTGATTACATACTACCTCCGTCCCAAGTTACTTGAGGCGTTTCTTTTCGGCACGAGATTTAAGAAAGTTGTATTTAGTGAATTAAATAAAGTATAAAAGAGAGTAAAGTAAGAGAGATGATAGAGGATAGAGTAAAAGAAATAATAATGTAAGTATGATTAGATGTTTTATTTTTAGTCAAAAAGATAAATGATTCAAGTAACTTGGACAACCCAAAATAGAATACGACTCAAGTAACTTGGGACGGAGGGAGTACTTAACTTTGCATCGGAAATACTCGATCCCGTATGTGAACCTATAATTTCACATATCGGGATATACTCAGTATCCGACTTGCCAGCCCTAGAGTACTCACGTGACCCACTCATAATTTGACATTTCGACTTATGGGGCCTTGAGTATGATCAATTAGACTTTCAACTTTTCAATTTGGGCCCAAAAGGCCCTATACTTGAATGGGCCTAATAAACCACTAGGGTTTCCTCTTCAAGATGTGCGTAAATGTATATATATATATGTTGAGATCTGCGAAAGCATTGTACTATCACCGTGCCCCTTTTGGTTACTGAATTTTTTCTTTGGATTTTGTGTTTGATTTCGTATTGGAATTTGGCTGTGATTGGAATTTCGAGAATGTCATGCACCACTCTGATCTAGTGATGATAATCTCTCAACCCATACAATTTCTGAGCCTAATTCAATTCTATTTTCAATCGAATTTCCTGATCTGTTTTTTTTTTCGTGAATTGATTCATGTTTTGGAAAATTGATTTGAGCCAAATGATGCGATCTTTCTTCTAAAAGAAAGTTCAAACCATGATGCGGACCGTACATCAGCTTAATGCTTCTGGGGATAAACTTTGGTCTCTGATGGTTCTTCCTTCGCTTTACATATATTTGCAATCTGTTCCAATTGAAATCGAATTTGGATTTAGATCGATTTTTTCGCGACGTTTTATTGAAATTTGAGGCGAGCAATTATCTATGTTCGTATAACTCAATGTGATTCGTCGCTAGAGAAAGCTTTGGCCGTTGTTGAGATTGCGATTTCCGACGGCGAGCGTTGTCATATCCTATCGCCTTGGGTAGCGGGTTGCCGCCTGATGGAGTACGAACTAAACAAGCCCAACAGCAGTAAAGCCCATCAGCCTAAAGCCCAAGAAAGAGTATCAGTCCGGCATGACTAAAGAGTTCAGTTCGGCACAACCAAAGAGTTCGGCCCCAGCCTACAGCTCGGTAAAAGCCAACCAATCAAACTCTGCTCTCAGGTCGGCATCAAGCTCTACTCTCAGATCGGCAAAAGCTGCTCGGCAATCATTCAGCAGTTCGGTCTCAGTATTCGACCGAACTAGGAGATAGTGGACTCATGCAGGATTTCCACCTCCACTACACCCACGATCTATTTAGTGGTGTCAAGCAGTCATTAACTCATGCAGGATAGTGGACCCATGCAAGATCGCCACGATCTCCACGACATCCACTACCTAGTAAATGGCTGCATGCCACGATCTAGGTTCAATGTATAAATAGAACCTAGATCAGATAGATAGGGTTACGTTCTAAGACTCTCTCGCTTTCTAGAGATCAAATACAAAATAGCAAGTCTGTATTGTAAGCTGTAAGAAAACAGATCAAGCAATACAACTCTGCCCTCATTTCTTCCCGTGGACGTAGATTTACCTCAGTAAATCGAACCACGTAAAATCTCTGTGTCGTGATCTGCATCTTCCTGCATTCATCACCATCAAAAATTCGCCGATTCATCACTGGCGCCGTCTGTGGGAACCAGAGAACCAAATTTGTGATAAAGCGAGTTTTTGATCCTCTTCTACCAAAAAAATGCATACCAGATCACATAACACCCTTGCCTCCGTTCGTGATAACCATGAGGAAGCTAATCCAGCAGCCCATAGGCCTGGAAAGCAGCCTCGTGAAAAATCTACTTCCAGTTCTCACGGAGAAGGAACAAGCCGCTCAAAAGGTCCACACACCGAGTCTTCCCAGCAGCCTGATTTAAATGAAGCTGTCAAGCTGTTCTTGGCCGAGAAGCAGGAGGAGTTCTTAACCTTCCTGCAGAAGAGCCAACAGCCGGAGAAGACAACGGCGGATTCTCCCTCCTCATCCAGACATGAAAGTCACTACCGCAGTAGTGACGTGTCTTCCAGGAGAAAGAATCCTCAACCCCGACATGTTCCTGTTCCTCCTCGGTACCGGAACCACAGGAGAACTCCATCTCCTCCGTACCGAAGAGATGTCGGGTTCGCCATGTACGGAGCATTAAAGACTCCGTTCTCGGACGATATCACCCGAACTCCTTTGCCGCGGAACTACCGGACACCGTCAATGACTTATGACGGGCTAGAGGATCCTCATGACTTCTTGGGACGCTATCAATATAATATGGCGAACCAGGGTCTCAATGAGGTCCATATGTGCAAGCTGTTCCCCGAGCTACTCATCGGGAACGCCAGAAGGTGGTTCGACAGCCTTCCTCAAGGCAGCATTAGATCCTACCGAGATCTAATGGATGCTTTCCACAGGAGGTTCTTTCAGAAAGCGGAAGCCCGGATCACTTCGGCTCAGCTGCTTTCTATACGTCAAGGTCGCGACGAAAAGATCAGCGACTTCCTGACGAGATTCCATAAGGAATGCCTACAAGTAGATAATCTCAATGATCTACTTGTCATTTCGGCATTCCAAAATGGAATCCTGCCCGGAGCTCTCTACAGAAAGCTCGTGGAATGCAGTCCGCAAACAGCTCAAGAAATGTGGGACATTGCGGACCAGTTCTCCCGTGCCGATGAGGCAGACCGTCGAAAACGGTCTTTAGACAGCTCATCTAGAGGAGACGAAAAGAAGCCCGATCATAGCGATCAGAGGCTTTCTCGCCGAACTCCTTTTGAAAGAATTCAAAGGGCACCGGTACAAGGCAGATTGGGACCACGTCTCAATCCTGAGAAGCCGCCCGCTCAGTTCGTACCCTTAAACAAGTCAAGAGCGGAAATTTTCGAACTACATTCCGATATGTTCGAAAAACCAAGGCGGATGACGAAATCGGCCGCGCGCCGACCTCAGGATCAATATTGCTCCTTCCATCAAACCCACGGTCACGATACCGAGGAGTGCCGAAATTTGGCTGCAGGTATTGATGTTCTTGTGAAAACAGGAACGTTAAAAAAATACCAAAGCAAGCAGCCGAAAAAGAACAAAAGACAGAGAGGTGCGAACTGCAATCCTCAGGATCCGAAAAGGCATGAGGATCCCGAAGACGACGACGAGCCGCAATATGATGGAGTAATCCTGACTATTGATGCTCTCCCTGCCGGGAAGACTAAGTCGTCCCTAAAAGCAGAACGCAGAGTTTCCAATCAAGAGGAGCCAACACATAAAAGGCTGAAGAAAGACGAAGTGATTACATTTTCAGATGCCGATCCCGTCCCAGCCATCTCTCCTCACCAAGACGCTATTGTCATTCAAGCCGGAGTGGCAAACAAACTGATCCACAGAGTATTTGTGGATACAGGAGCGTCAGTCAGCATTCTTTTTAAAGAATGTTTCGATAAAATGGAAGTGGATCCAGCTCGGCTCAGTCCGGCTCCGCTTCCTCTGAAAAGTTTCGCCCAGGAGGACACCCGCCCTGAAGGTATTATCAGCCTTCCAATCACGGTGGGAAAAGCGCCTACAAGCTCCAATACGATGATCGAGTTCTTTGTGGTGAAAGCTCGGTCCCCGTACAACATCATCCTGGGGAGAGACTGGCTCAACACAGTTCGGGCCGTTTGCTCTACTTATCACCTCACCATCAAGATCCCCACTAAAGGTGGGATAGCGGTCATCCGAGGTGATCAAAAGAGAGCAAAAGAATGTCTGCAGATTGCGCTTAAAAGTGCCGAACAATCAGTTCGGCACCATCAAGCATAGCAATCACAGCAACCGGAGTCAGAGGCAAGCGAGATGACCGAAGTCACTTCAGAGCCGAACTCAATGACCGTTCAGTTATACGAAGATGATCCATCCAGAACGGTCAAGATCGGCTTCGCAGGAACGCCTCTACTCCGGGAAAAGACCATTCAGCTCCTCAAGGAGTACAAAGATGTCTTTGCATGGTCTCCGTTGGACATGACCGGAGTGCCCCCCGAGGTAATCACTCATCGGTTAAATATTGATCCTTCAATCCGGCCAGTAAAACAGAAGCAAAGACTCTTTGCGGCAGAAAGAAGCCAAGTCATCCATGACGAAGTCCGCCAATTACTAAAAGCGGATGTACTATTCGAGGTAAAATATCCTTCTTGGGTGGCCAATCCTGTGATGATCAAGAAAAAAGAAGGAGGATGGCGGATGTGCATAGATTTTACCGATCTAAACAAGCACTGTCCTAAAGATTGCTATCCCCTTCCGAATATAGATAAAAAAGTAGAAGCTTTGATCGGCTTCGAAATTTTCTGTTTTCTTGATTTATACAAAGGATATCACCAAGTGTTGATGGATGAGAGTGACGCTCCGAAAACAGCTTTCATTACCGATTTCGGCATTTTCGCTTATAAAAAGATGCCATTCGGTTTAAAGAATGCCGGAGCCACTTATCAAAGGATGGTAGACAAGCTTTTTCGGCACCTGATTGGAAAGGAGGTCGAAGTGTATGTTGACGATATAGTCGTCAAAAGCAAAAGCACTTCGGAGTACGAGCACAACCTTAAGTCCACTCTCAACGTGCTCAAGAAAGCCAACCTCAAACTTAATCCCCAAAAGTGTACCTTTTTGGTAGATTCGGGAAAGTTTCTGGGTTGTTGGGTTTCAAAGGACGGACTCAAGGCAAACCCCTCAAAAGTTCAAGTCGTTCAGAACATGGCAATGCCGAAGTCCATACATGACGTGCAAAGGCTAACCGGATGTCTAGCCGCACTGAATCGATTCCTTTCCCAAGCAGCCGAAAAGCAACTGCCGTTCTTCAAGGTGTTGAAAAAGGCACCTAAGTTCGAGTGGGGAGCCGAGCAGAAAAAGGCCTTTGACGAGCTCAAAAGTTATCTAGCCGAGCTTCCTATTCTCTCTGCTCCAACCGAAGCCGAAGTAATATTCTTATACTTAGCGGCATCGGATCAAACCATCAGCGCGGTGCTTGTACGAGAAGAAGGCCTAAAGCAGTTTCCCATCTACTTTACAAGCCGAGCATTAAGAGGTCCAGAAACAAGGTATCAACCTCTGGAGAAAATTGCTCTGGCGTTAGTAAATGCAGCAAGGAGACTGCAGCCATACTTCTATGCTCACAAGGTATGCGTCTTAACCGATCTGCCTCTTCGGCAAGTTTTGACTAAGCCAGAAGCATCAGGCAGAATCGCCAAATGGGCCATAGAGCTGGGAGAACACTCAATCGAGTATCTACCTCGGAAAGCCATCAAGGGACAAGCCTTGGCAGATTTTCTTACAGAAGCAAAGTTCGATCAAGCAATTCCTGTTATTGCCGAACAGAAGAATTCTGCCAATGCCGAACTAGCACAGCCCTTGGAATCCGAAGTAGAGCCGCCGGACTGCTGGAGCGGATTCGTAGATGGAGCTTCAAACAAGATGGGAAGTGGAGCTGGTATTTTACTTGTCGCTCCCGACGGACACGAGGTAACCTACTCACTTCGGTTCCTATTCCCCACTACTAATAATGAAGCCGAGTACGAAGCCTTCCTGGCCGGACTCCAGTTAGCGCAAAGTCTGCTCATCAAATCTCTCAAAGTCCATTGTGATTCACAAGTCATAGTAAATCACATGTTGGGTACAAGTGAAGCTCGTGACGAGAGAATGAAGAAGTATTTGGACAAAGCGCAAAGCATCAGCCGAAGTTTCTCCTATTTTCGGATAATCCGCATTCCCAGAGCGGAAAATAGCCGAGCAGATACCTTAAGTAAGTTGGCCTCAGATCCGAGCTCAAAGGCGGAAGAATTAATGCATCGAAGCATTGATGAAGCCGAGGTACGTTCAGTATCCAGCTCGCCGAACTGGATGACGCCAATCTTGCAGTATCTGGATCAAGGACAATTGCCCGAGGATAAGAGAGAAGCTCGGAAGATCACGTGCCAAGCACTTCGGTACAAACTTCATGAAGGAGTCCTCTTTAGAAAGTCTTACCTCCAGCCGTTATTGCGGTGCGTAGGACCAGAAGAGACGGACTACATCCTCAGAGAAGTTCATGAAGGATCGTGCGGCAGCCACATCGGAGCTAGAGCTTTAGCTAAAAAAGTTCTAAGATGGGGATATTATTGGCCAACCTTGGTACAAGAAGCAGTGCAGCTCGTCAAGACCTGCCCGAAGTGCCAAATCCATGCAAATATCCCAAGGATGCCGCAGACCGATCTATCCACTATGCAGAGCCCTTGGCCTTTCATGCAATGGGGCATAGACATAGTGGGACCACTTCCTCAAGCTCCTCGGTAAATGAAATTCCTTATCGTTGCCGTGGACTACTTCACGAAGTGGGTGGAAGCTGAACCATTAGCTGCGATAACGAGCTCAAAGGCATTGGACTTCGTCTGGAAGAACATAGTGTGCCGATTTGGCATACCCCACATCCTCATCTCGGATAACGGGACTCAGTTCACCGACAAGACGTTCAAGAATTGGTGCCAAGAGCTGAATATTCAACAGCGGTTCACTTCGGTCTCTCATCCACAAGCAAACGGACAAACGGAGGTAACAAATCGTATCCTGGTGAAAGGGTTAAAAGCTCGGTTAGAACAAGCCAAAGGACAATGGGTAGAAAATCTCCCTCAAGTCCTATGGTCCTACCGAACTACACCCACAACCTCCAACGGTGAAACTCCGTACAGTCTGGTGTACGGCACTGAAGCCGTAATTCCGGTGGAGATCGGCGTACCCAGTCCCCGAACTCTAAATTTCTCCTCAGAAATGAATGACGACGGACTGAGAGCTGAGCTAGATCTTGCCGAAGAAAGAAGAGAATTGGCATGCATAAAAGCAGCCAAGTACAAGGAGCAAGTAGCCCGGTATTACAACCAAAGGGTGAAGAAGCTGCAATTTCAAGTGGGAGATCTCGTCTTGAGAAACAACGAAGTAAGCCGAGCAGAAAAGCTGGGCAAGCTCGAACCCACATGGGAAGGTCCGTATCGGGTGTCAGAAGTCCTCGGCAAAGGGTCTTACAAATTGGCTCACATGTCAGGAGAACAGGTACCCCGAACATGGCACATTTCCAACCTCAAAAAGTTCCATTTGTAAGAGACAGTCCGGTCAGTCAGTCTTGAGTCCTGTTCAGTCAATGTGCTTTATTTGGTTTACTTGGTCTTTATTTGTCTCTGTGCGTTTTATCTGTGTTTTGTCTGTCTCTGTGCGTGTCGTCTCTTACAAATGTTACTGAGGTATCTTGTTCTTCGAAGGCTGATCCCCTTCTTAGAACATATACAAGCCAACGATTGTGAGTCAAAGCTTCTACAGAAGATACAAGACCACAATTCAGCTTAAACAAGCAGTTCGTCTGAAACGAGCTGCAACAAGCCAACGATTGTGAGTCAAAGCTTCTAAAGAGGATACAAGACCACAATTCAGCTTAAACAAGCAGTTCGTCTGAAACGAGCTGCAATAAGCCAACGATTGTGAAGTCCAAGCTTCTAAAGAGGATACAAGACCACAATTCGGCTTAAAAATCAAGCACTTCGTCTGAAACGAACTGCAACAAAAGTCCGATTCTCGCGATAAAACTTGCCTGAATTAGGACAAGGGAAAGTCCGATCCACGCGATAAAACTCGCCGAATTAGGACAAGGGAAAGTCCGATCCCCAAATTAGGACAACGGAAAGTCCGATCCGAGCGATAAAACTCGCCAAATTAGGACACAAGACGAATCCGGTCAAAGATGTTTATTTCATCAGACCAAAGACGAGTCCGGTCAAAGATGTTTATTTCATCAGACCAAAGACGAGTCCGGTCAAAGAAGAGTTCACTTCATAAGACCGAGGACAAACATCAACTTACCCCGTACCTTTATCCAGAATGCCGAAGTAATTCACTTCGCTTTCCGGGGGGGGTAGTGATGGAGTACGAACTAAACAAGTCCAACAGCAGTAAAGCCCATCAGCCTAAAGCCCAAGAAAGAGTATCAGTCCGGCATGACTAAAGAGTTCAGTTCGGCACAACCAAAGAGTTCGGCCCCAGCCTACAGCTCGGTAAAAGCCAACCAATCAAACTCTGCTCTCAGGTCGGCATCAAGCTCTACTCTCAGATCGGCAAAAGCTGCTCGGCAATCATTCAGCAGTTCGGTCTCAGTATTCGACCGAACTAGGAGATAGTGGACTCATGCAGGATTTCCACCTCCACTACACCCACGATCTATTTAGTGGTGTCAAGCAGTCATTAACTCATGCAGGATAGTGGACCCATGCAAGATCGCCACGATCTCCACGACATCCACTACCTAGTAAATGGCTGCATGCCACGATCTAGGTTCAATGTATAAATAGAACCTAGATCAGATAGATAGGGTTACGTTCTAAGACTCTCTCGCTTTCTAGAGATCAAATACAAAATAGCAAGTCTGTATTGTAAGCTGTAAGAAAACAGATCAAGCAATACAACTCTGCCCTCATTTCTTCCCGTGGACGTAGATTTACCTCAGTAAATCGAACCACGTAAAATCTCTGTGTCGTGATCTGCATCTTCCTGCATTCATCACCATCAAAAATTCGCCGATTCATCACCGCCTTTATCCCTTGGGATTGGCCATGAGAAAAACATTCATTTTAGAAATTCTTCCTATTTTACCTTTCCATTTTCGGTTTATCAATGGCCTGTGATTAAATCTTTTGACGAGATGATTGAGATAATCTGGGCGGAGTTGGATCTAGATGATTGAGATAATCTCGATGAAGTTGCATCTAAATTAGAATTAGTTGTTTTTTTAAATTAAGTAATTTACTAGTTTTTATTTATACTAATTAATGTAGGACTGCTTGTTTAAATTTGTTGTGGTTTACATATTATTAATATCTAAGCTTATTACTGGTTTATTTTTTGAACTGTTTTTAATTAATTCTTGGAGTCATTATTGACCTAAATCTTGAAGTTCTATATTACCTAGTTCGATTCATAATCAACTTGATTGCCCCAATTTATTCTACACTTGTAATTTCTTGCCTCAATTACAACCTTGATTAGTTTACACTTGATTAGCTTGCAACCTGAGTAGGGTTAGACCTAATTGCGATTTTGTAATTTCTTTTTTCTAAATAGACAACTAATTCAATACTTCAATAATAATTTTTATAATAAATTCTCCCCGTTCCACATTAGAAGTCTTTAATTAAATTTGACATGAGTTTTAAGATTTTTTAAAGAAAGTTGGTAAAAGAATGGTTAAAAGTTGGTTCTACTTTTATATATTAGTTTTATAATAATTTTTGAATTATTTTAATTCGAGTATAATAAACGGTGGAACCTCGGTTCTACCTTTTAATTCTGAAAATATGTTTTCAAGTTTCTCAAAATGTGTTTAATTTTTAATTTATTACCACCAATTATATATATTCGTTGTCATCTACATAAACTGATGGAGTAATTGTGTTAGACTCTATTTTTGTTCAAAAATAGAGATAAATTAATTAAGGTTGTAGGAGTAGTTATTAAAATTAATTAAAAGTTCTGTATATGGTCAATAATTAATTTTTGGCATGCGTCGTTCATCTATCTTAAATTTTTAATCGACACCCAATTCAGGCCAACAAATTCTAATAGAAAATTGATGAAATTTGAATTAAGATGGATCCACATAATTTGGTAACAATTGCTGTGTTAGAAGACATTGCAAAGTTAAATTATGAATTCGCCATGTGGATTTTCAAAGCAGGGTAGCTGAAGAATCTTTTAAAATTTTTTTGGAATTGACTTCTCCTAAGTGGATGGAAATTTCCGAACTCCGCCAATGAGAATGCACACAAACTGTTCGATGAAATTACTCTTATATAAACCAAAACACATCTCAGTCACGCATCACCTCAATCCTATTCGACAGAAAACATGGCAACTTCCAACGGCGGTGGCAACAAATACCGATCTTACTTGACCCCCGAGGATCTCAAGACCACTCAATGGAGAGCTGGACCTCCCGATTACACCGTCATCGATAAGTTCTTCGAAGAAGGCAGAACCAAAGTATGCTTACATGAATCCATAGCCCTCCTTTTCTTACATTCAAGATTGATTTTTTTTTCATCAATTTCGCAGATATGGCCAGCTGGATCCTTCGAAAAGTATGTTCAGCATCTTGTCAAGACATGGGAAATGGAATTGGTACATAAGGCCAATCCAGATCAATACAAAACACTTGATCCCAAAAAATTTGTTCTTGGCATCAATAGTACATGCATTTCTTATGCTCTTCATGCTAGAAAAATGATTTCTTTTTGTGTAATTTTGTTAATTGATTGTTTAATTCCTAGTGTAGGATTGATCAATGTTTCGTGTAGAAATGATATGTCAATCCGTGAGCACTGAGTATTAAAAGTGGAAGTAAATTGCAGGGAAGAAGTATTTCACTTTGGAGGAAACTGGGAAGATTGGGGGAAGCTACAATGTGTTTCTCCAGACATCACTGCCACCGGAATTGAGGTTCTACGACCCTGATCAGGAGACGTATGAGTCGTCCCAGACGGCGTTCAGACAAGTTTTCCCACGAGGATTCGCCCTTGAAGTGGTTCAAGTTTACTCGGGGCATCCAGTGATTGCATATAAGTACAGGCACTGGGGTTACATGGAGGGCTCTTACAAAGACCTCCCTCCAACAGGGGAGTTGATTGAGGTGTTTGGAATGGCCATTTTTGAGGTACGAATGATCTTACCATTTCTTTGTATGTTTTTTCATGTGATGTTGTGAGATCTAAGGTTGTTGGCAATTGTACAATTTTCAAACAGTTGAATAAAGAATCGAAGATTGTGAAGATCGAGTTCTTCCATGACCGGGGCGAACTGTTGGCGGGCCTCCTTAAGGCCAAACCTTCGGAGGGTGTTGGCTGCCCCTTCATGGCTTGAGGAGAAAAATGATGTGTTGCTTTTTGTTTTATGGATTTAATTTGGAAATATGTAGGGAATGTGTATGTGTGTTGGCTTTTGAATAAATTTGTGAATCAGGATTAGTCTTGTATTCTTCAATTTGGAAATGGAAATCTTTGTCTTGCATATTCGAAGCTTTCTTCATTCTGGCTAAATTGGATTGCTATGTATTTGGCCAATTTTATCAGTTTTTTCAGACCTAGTGTGTTGTAGTCGAAAATGACACCTTATAAGCAGATCACAGTTGCATCATTTTATTACTGGAGATGGAGATGGAGATGGAGAAGGAGATGGTGATGGAGATGGAGATGGAGATGGAGATGGAGTTGGATATTGAGCACATAATAGTGGCCCTAATGACACGTGTCCTTACGTAATCACTTCGAACACTTTATTTATTTTTCTCGTGCTTCATTAATTCTACATTAAAACATCGTGCCATCTACTTAGATTTCTAGACAATATACGATGCAAATTTGCAGTACTTCATGAAAATATATTACAGCCAAGGTATCTAAACAAAAATTCATATCACTTAAGATACAATTCCACTTTTTCTTACTCATTTTGCCCCTTCGAGCCCCAATGACATTATTGACCTTTTGTTTTTGATTCATCACGTAGTTAATATGTTGTGATTTCTATCCACGCAAAAATGAAGTAACTAAATAAAATGAAAGTCAATATTTTAGAAAATGTCTATGAGAGCATCCACAATGGGAATAGCCCAGCAATAGCCTAGCCATAAACTCTTCCTATCATATCATCAAGACAAGCAAATAGCCCAACAATAGCCTAGCCATAGTCTATCCACATCACTCAAAATTATATAAAACAAATAATTAACAATCACAAAAAATACTGAATTAAATTTACGACACAGATACGAGAAAATTCAATAATATTACTAAAATTTAAAAAGTACATTAATTAAAAAAAATTACATAATTAAAAAAAACTAACGCCTTGCAGTCCTCCGCGCCCATAACTCTTCAATTAAATCCTTTTGAAGTCGAATATGAGCATCCGTTTGGCGCATGTCGGCATGTGCTTGGAGGCGGCGGGCTTCATCGTGAGTCACCCCACTCCGTACGTTGGGGGCGGCCACGCCGTGGCTTGGACCGGCTTCATTATCGTCGTTGGCCCAATTAGTCAGTTGTACACCTTCATCTTCGACAATCATGTTGTGCATGATAATACAGGCGTACATTATATCAGCAATGCAGTCGACATGCCACAAACGCGTTGGACCCCTAACTGCCGCCCATCGAGACTGGAGCACACCAAATGCGCGCTCCACGTCCTTGCGCGCCGACTCCTGCCGTGCCGCAAAGTAGACCTTCTTCTCATCCGATGCGCATCGGATCGTCTTCACAAAGACGGGCCACCTAGGGTATATCCCATCCGCCAAGTAGTAGCCCATATCATGTTGGTTGCCGTTGGTGACAAAACTGATGGCCGGGCCGACGCCCTGGCACTGCTCATTGAAAAGTGGCGACGAGTTGAGGACGTTGAGGTCGTTGTTCGAACCGGCTACCCCAAGATACGCATGCCAAATCCACAGCCGGTAATCAGCTACGTCATCGAGGATCATCGTGAGATTCTTTCCCTTGTAGTCGGTCGTGTAGAACACCCCTTCCAGGAAGCGGGACGATTCTTCCACTCCCAATGCATACAATCTATGCTGCCTAACATCCCCGGGAACCCATGCTGCTCCCCGTGCATCCGCATCAGATCCCGGCAGTCTTCGGGGGTAGGGCTTCGAAGGTACTGATCACTGAATATTTCAATCACGCCCTGACAGAAAAACTTCATACATTGCAGGGCAGTCGTCTCACCGATGTGGAGGTACTCGTCCCACATGTCTGCCGCGCCTATGTAGGCCAACTGCCGGATTGCCGCAGTGCACTTTTGAATAGGTGTGTGGCCGGGTCTACCAGCCGCATCGTGCCTGAAGCGGAAATACAGATATCGATGCTCCAAAGCGTTAACAATACGCATAAACAGGGCTCTGCTCATCCTAAAACTGAAAAGGTTGGCGTTGAACCGCGGCTCCTGTGCGAAGTAGTCTTCGTATAGGCGCTGATGTGCAGCTACGTGATCACGATCAATCACTTCTCGGCGGTGGACCACCGGGCGAGGTCGAGGTACCGCCGGCTGCAAGGCCCTTTGCATCCATTGGTTTATCTCGCGGGTCGTATAGGCCTCTAACGCTTCGGCCATTCGACGTTCGTACTCCTCAGCATCCCCCCACTACTACCACCCGCGTTACTCATTTCTCGATGTTGATCTTGTACAGAAATTAAGATAGAGAGAGTACTCGTTAAAACAAGTGGTGCGAATGAAAGTGACGTGTGCAAACCGCGTATATATAGTGTTTTGAAAATAAAAAAAATAAAAAATAAAAATCCGCTTGGCAATGCGCTAGGCGATCCGGACGCTGCAATGGCGCCGAGCGGATCGCCCAGCACCACAAAATCGCCTAGCGCTAGGCGGTTTTTTATCCGAAAACCGCTAGGCGGTTGCAATGGTTCGCCTAGCGCACCGCCTAGCGCCGGCGCTCGGCTAGGCTGTGCGCTAGGCACCATTACGGATGCTCTGAGAAAAACCGTTAATTATGTGGCGCAACAAAAACAAGAAAAGATAAATAAAAGGCCAAAGATAATTATCACTTCCTCGTCCGGACAATCTAGTAGAAAATTCCCAAAATACAATAACGAAAAGGACACCAAGATTTATGTGAAAAACACCAATGGGTCCAACTCCGAACTACTTCCACTATAACAAAGATAATGAGGATACAATTTCTTTCTTATCGACCAACGCAAGAGGGAGGATACAACTTCTTCCCTATCGACCAATGTTGAGAGAATGAGAAGTTGAAAAGTGAAAACATATGATCATCAAATACTTTTATTATCTTAGCAAATCATTAATTAGACGTGTTGGGCAAAATAAGTTCTCCTACAAATTTACAAATGTGCAGCCGCATTAAATGTGCCAGTGGCAGTTAATAGTGCCCTTCAGATTGAAGTGTAAAATGAGAGAATTGAAAAGGTATAAAAACGTGAAAAATACATCAAATAAATTAAAAGTTTTCTCTAGAAGAATCTATGAAGAGGCAAACTGATATAACTATTATATTTACTTTTTTTTAATGAAAAATCATTCTCTAAGGGTAGAGGTATTTGAAAAAGTATTATATCTTTTTCCCATTTTGAAGAGGTATCTCCCCATCAATAGGGAAGTAAAATCTTATAACTACCATATTTCCTTCTTTTCATGAAGAATCCTTCTCCAAGGGGAAAGGTATTTGAGAAGGTATTACACTTTATGTTTTTTAATGCATTTTGTACTACCATTTTATTTTAAAAAAATAATTTACCTTTCTATATACATTTTTCCATTTGAAATGTGTTACTTTTTAAAATGGTATATTTCACTTTTTAAGAAGGTAAATACATAATATACCTTTTGTATATACTTTTTTTTTTCTTTTTTTTATAAGGAGGATTAACGATGGTTCCCCATCTACCCCCGAGATGACTCGGATCACCGACCGATAGGTTAGAGGTGAAGCGTCTTACCACCGAGCTGCGCTTCGTTGTCTGGTTGGGTACTGACAAGTAAACTGCCATGCCCAAACATGGGTAATGGCTAGTAAACTGTCACCCCCAAGAGGAAATTGATTCGCAAGTTGCGCCTCCTAGGGATCGAACTTGTGACCTCCAGAATGGACGCGGTATCTAAGCGCCCTTTACCTTTTTTTTAAAGCGCCCTTTACCTTCTCCCCTTGGAGTTGCTCTAAACACTTCTGTTGTAATTTCACTTTTTAAGAAGGTAAATACATAATATACATTTTCTATATACCTTCTCCCCTTGGAAATGCTCTAAACAATTCGGCTGTAATTTTATTTCATGAAGTATCACAAATATGCATCCTACATTCTCCAAAGACATTTTTGCATTAACTCTTAAATTATTTTTTATGGATAGGTTTTAGGGCATCCGCAGCGAGACGCCGCTGCAGCCTATCCGTCTCGTCGCTTAGCTCATTAGGGAGGGAGGGTCGGCGGGCCATCTCGCCACGTGACAAGCTCTGGAGCGAGGCGTGACGCCCACTCGCCGCCCCTTGAGTGGGCGTTGTCATTGCTCTCCAATTCTTCTCCCAAATCAATTTTTTTTAACGGCAATATTATCGTTTTTTCTTTTTTTTTATTCTATAAATACTCATACTTTTCATTTTACGCACAAACACATTATCCCTTATCTTTTTTTATTCTCATCACTATCATATCATCTCTCTTTCCTCTCCAATTCTTCTCCCAAATTTAATCCATTCATGGATCCATTTGAACAAATGAGTCGAATAATGGAAGAATCGCTAGAAGAAGAGCGACGTAGGGAGGAGGCCGCCACGGGGCGTCAAAAACAACCCGGGAAATACATCCGTCGTGACCGGGAGGAAGCCGCCGCAAGGTTAGTACGAGATTGCTTTTGTGAGAACCCGGTATATGGAGATCCCTACTTCCGTCGCCGTTTTCGCATGCGGTGGGAACTATTTCTGCATATTGCAAATATATTGGCGGTCCGGGAAGAGTACTTCCAAGAAGGGTTCGACGCTACTAGTCGTCCCAATCTCACGACGCTCCAGAAATGTACTGCAACAATTCGTCAGCTTGCTACTGGACAAACGACAGATTTGTTCGACGAGTACCTGCACATTGGGGATAGCACTGAGAGACTGTGTTTGATGAACTTCTGCAAAGGCGTCCGGGCAGCCTTCACCGACGAATTCCTGAAGAAGCCAAGCACCGCAAATTGTCAGTTTCTGCTCCGACTTCACGAACAAGCGCACGGGTTCCCCTGGATGTTTGGCAGCGTCGATTGCATGCATTGGCAATAGAAGAATTGCCCTGTGGCGTGGAGGGGATCATACACGAGCGGCCACAAAGGCACCCACCCCACCGTTATACTCGAGGTCGTTGCCTACTACCGGCTATGGATTTGGCATGCGTTTTTCGGGGTCCCCGGATCGAACAACGACATCAACGTGCTCAACCAATGCGACCTCTTCACCGAAGTTTTGAATGGTAAAGCGCCGACCATCAACTTCACCGCTAACAACCACCAGTTTAAAATGTGGTACTATCTTGCCGACGGCATCTATCCGAAGTGGCCAACCTTCGTGAAGACGTTCAACAGGCCGATAAACGAAAAATAGGCTCTTTTTGCGCAGAAGCAAGAGGCCGCTCACAAGGATGTGGAGAGAGCGTTCGAGGTTCTACAAGCTCGATTCAACATTATCAAATCCCCGGCCCATACGTGGTTTATGGAGAATATGGTCGACATCATGTATACGTGCATAATCTTGCACAACATGATTGTCGCCAAAAAGGACCTAATGCGGGAAATTGGTTCGACCCTGAAACCGCGGGAAGCTCTTCCGCAAGTAGTCCGCCTCGCAGTGGAGTGCATCCTTCTTTGCAAGAGCGAATATCTGTTCGGGAAAGGACACGTGATTCTATGGCCCACGCCCAACTCCAGGAGGATCTAATGGAGCACATTTGGGCAAATTTTGGCAACCGTTAGACGATTACCGCATCACTTTCCATGATTATGCGGATTTCAATAAATTGTAATATTAGGATTTCAATTATGTATTTTTCGTATTTTCGGATGTTGCAATTTTTGTGATTTTTAATGATTTTATGAATTATTAGTATTAATTTAATATTTCAATGAAATATTAATTGAATTTGTTGGAAATAAAAATAAAAAAATGAAATTGAATGAATAGTTAATAGATGAGATAGTTAAGAGATGGAGTGATGCATGTGCCGTCTCTTAGTTAAGAGATTGGTTAAAAAGTGCAGTGGGGCCCATGAATAGTGATGAGATGAGACAGTTAAGAGACGGTATTAAGACACGAATGTGGATGGTGTTAGTAGCACTAGAAAAGTAGTTAATCAATTGAATTAAGAAAGGAGACTTTAGTGCTACATGTTTAGGATAATGAATTTGAGTTTGACGATTTGCAATTTGATTCTTTGGTAACCGAGAATTGCCAGCTCTAAAAATTTACCCGAAAGAAAAATTTATTTTTACAACTTATTTTTATTTACCGGTTAATTTATTCCAAAATATAATACTTAGAAAAAAGTTATCTGTCTTTGACTACAATCTTTTATGACTATGCAGAGTTAGAATACTATCTATCGAGTTTGAAAACTGAAAGCATTTCTGAAAAAATATGTGTATTGGGTTTGAAAGCTGAAAGCATTTCTGAAAAAAATATGTGTATTGGGTTTGAAAACTGAAAAGCATATCTTGAAAAAATATATTAACCCCAATTTTATACACTATCGAGTTTGAAAATTCTTTGCGTTTCTTAAAATAATTAACACTCTTCATCGTACAATGAAGTCTTACATGCTTATTTTTTTAATTACTACTCTACTACAATTCAATCCTTAAGCGTACAATGAAGTCTTATTTTTAAAAAATTACAAATGCAATTCGTATTTTGTTGTTCACTTAGACCAAATTAAAATTTTAGGCTATATAGGTTAAGGCGTTAAGCTGATTTTTAAATCTTCTTTAAATGACAAAAAATCAAGGAAAATTCTTTTAAGTTATCTGAAAACCTATATGTAATAAATAATATTGATAAATACAAGCTTTATTCACTAATAGTATACGTTTAAGTTCAATTTAAAAAGTCCTTATAAAATCAGAGACGCATTATATAATTTATAACTAACTATATATGAGTACTAATCTACGTAAACCACTATTTAAATGCATAACTAGATAACACAAATTTAGTTCACCATAAGAACGATTTAGTTCATTTTAAGAGTGATTTAGTTCATTACACGAAGGAGTGAACCAAAACGTCATTACAGTGAACTTAATCCTTAACGGAGTAAATACTACTTCACGATAATGGTGTTTTGGTTCACTCTTTGTTTTCAAATTCGTATTCTGAACTAAAACGCTCATATAGTGAACTAGATCGTTTTGATCTAATGGCTGAGATTTGTTCTCTAGTTATGCACTTAATATTAGTTATACTTTAATCACCTCCTTATATAGACCGTAGCGAACTTGCAACGTACTATTTTAGTTTAATTATTCTCGTAGCGCTGATTTATTTATTAGTCCCTCTGTTCCACTCTAAGTTAGAGATGCCCACGACATGGTTCCGGAACCGGCAGTTACAGTCCGGAACTAGGGGTTTCGGTTTGGAAATTTCTGAATCGGAACCGAACCACGAGGGTGTTTCGCGGTTACGGTTACAGTTCCGGTTTTGGTTCCGAACCGGTGGTTGTTTGCAATTCTAGCTCGGTTTCATGGTTTTTCGGCGGTTTTTCGCAGTTCCAATTTAGAACCGCCCGGAACAGGCATTTACGACCTGATTCTGTTCTAGAATTTTGGAACCTGAATCGGCCCACTGTTCTGAAGCCAGTTAAGTGACATATTTTTCTTTTTGGATGTATCGCTCTAAATGACACCATTCTTAAAATTAAAATATCACTTTCTCTATTTTTTGTTCTCTCTTTTACTTTATTTTTCTCAACTTAACTCACAGAACAGTACTATATAAAATCTCGTGTCGAATAAGAAATGTTTCACTCAGAGTGGGATGGAGGGAGTATATAAAACTTGAATCTTTGAATAATTGTCTAATTAAACATAGAGTGAACTACAAAAATGGTCCATGGACTATGGGTTTATCTCGCCCATAGTCCCTGGACTTTAAAAATATCGCCAGACATTTTGGAGGCAAAAAGTGCTTGACTTTGGAGGAAGTTGGGAAGATTGGGGGAGGCTACAATATGTTTCTCCAAACATCATTGCCACCAAAATTGAGGGTGTACAACCCCGATCAGGAGACAAATGAGTCTTCCATGGCTGCATTCAGGCAAGTTTTCCCTCGAGGAATCGCCCTTGAAGTCATTCAAGTTTACTTGGGGCCTCCGGCAAGTTCCTGAATCGGCCCACGGTTCTGAAGCCAGTTAAGTGACACATTTTTCTTTTTGGATGTATCGCTCTAAATGACACAATTCTTAAAATAAGAATATCACTTTCTCTATTTTTTGTTCTCTCTTTTACTTTATTTTTCTCAACTTAACTCACAGAACAGTACTATATAAAATCTCGTGTCGCATAAGAAATGTTTCACTCAGAGTGGGATGGAGGGAGTATATAAAACTTGAATCTTTGAATAATTGTCTAATTAAACATAGAGTGAACTACAAAAATGGTCCATGGACTATGGGTTTATCTCGCCCATAGTCCCTGGACTTTAAAAATATCGCCAGACATCCCTAGACTAAGGGTTTATCTTGAAATTGATCCTTTTGCCATTTTTTGATAACAAAATATCCTTTTGAGAGTTTGGTCTTTTTACACTTTTAACATTTTAAATCTGATATTATTTCAGTGATGTATTAAATCTGGTATTATTTCCAAATTATTATTCTTCTTCCCTTTTGTCATCCTTCACTTTGTTTCTTTATTTCAATATTAGATTTAATTTTATAAAATTAAATTTTAAATTTAGATTTTTAAATATCAATAACTTTATATTAATTTAAATTATTAATTCATGGACACTATAAATATTGATTAAAACTATTAATTTTTGTTATTTAATACAATATTTAGTTGAATCAAAGAAGTACAGAAAAATAATATTAATCATGATGGAAAGTAAGAGGTATTCTACTTAACCTTCGTTCGGTTGTTATAATTGCTTGTGATTATATATTATGAAGTTAACTAAAAAATTGATACTACTAATTTTTTTGTATAGGAGTATTTTGCTTAAATTTTCTAGTTAATTTTGGTTGTTTTCAAATAAATAAACGAAAATTATATTAGTCTTACATTACATGCATATTTATTTTAGAATAATCGTGTTATATGATCTATTTATGATTAAAACTATTAAATATTGATTAAAACTAAGTTGACGTCGGCATACCTTATTGATTAAATATTAGACAATATCAAATATTGATTAAAACTATTAATTTTTTTTATTTAATAAGTTTAATAATTAATAAAAATTTATTAGTATTTAAAAATCTAAATTTAAATTTAATTTTATAAAATTAAATAAAATATTGAAATAAAGAAACAAAGTGAAGGATGACAAAAGGGAAGAAGAATGATAATTTTGAAATAATATAAGATTTAATATATCTCTGAAATAATATCAGATTTAAAATGTTAAAAGTGTAAAAAGACCAAATTGCCCAAACCCTCAAAAGAGTATTTTGGTATAAAAAAATGGCAAAAGGACCAATTTCGAGACAAACCCTTAGTCCAGGAATGTCTGGCGATATTTTTAAAGTCAGGGACTATGACCAGATAAACTCATAGTCCATAGACCATTTTTGTAGTTTACTCTAAACATAATAACGCTGACTAAAAATAATGACCAATCACCCTAAACAGTTCAATATGAGTAGAGCCGAGAAATTATTATTTTTATATCTACTTTTCTATGGATTGTTGGTGTGTTCGATCATTAGAATACTAGTAGTTGTTATTTTGCATGGTTAACCACACTTTATAAAAAAAATTTAACCTTTCTTGCAATGAATAAGCAAACGAATTGACACTTGCAATTGGATGGAAATTTCCGAGTCCGTTTCTTCTTATAAATGACATTGCATTTCAATGCTTTCAACGAAATACATCTCACTTATAGCAGCATAAGCTCAGTCCTATTCGACATAAAACATGGCAACTTCCAACGTTGGTGGCAACAAATACCGGTCATACTTGACGCCAGAGGATATCGAGGCCACCGAATGGATAGCCGGACCTCCCGATTACACCATCATCGACAAGTTCTTCGAAGAGGGAAGAACTAAAGTATGCTTACATGAAACCATAACCCTCCTTTCTTGCATTCAAGATTGAGTTATCTTCGTCGTTTCGCAGGTGTGGCCAGCTGAATCCTTGGAAGAGTATGTTCAGAATCTTGTCAAGACATGGGAGATGGAGTTGGTGCACAAGGCCAATCCAGATCAATACAAAACTTTTGATCACAAAAATTGTGTTCTTGGTGTCAATGGTACATGCATTTCCCTTTTATTTTCATGCTATAAAAATGGTTTTGTGGTGGTTGATTCTTTAATTCCTAGTGTAGCTAGGATTGATTGAGATAATCGTTGTATATCTGTTTTCACCAAATTGATTTTTGGTGAGTGAGACCTTTTGTGTTTTGAGACGATATGCCAATCTGTGAGCATATGCATATTCACATGTAAGGCCCTACCAACTTATTTTTTTGTGTTGAAATTGTAGAAATTGCTTGAAAGATATCACTATCCATTGCTAAGTAGACGTTACTGAATACCTAATTAGTAGAGGTTTGATGTAGAAGTAGGACCCAACTATAGGTTTTTGGTTCGACCCTTGTTAATTGTTCCACTTTATTTTTCCTACTTTTGGTTAACCTTGTCCTATTATATTTTAGGGATATTGGCTCCTAAAATCATGGAGCTTTAAAAAAGTTGGGTTTTTTCCCACGAACTTTAAACTTGGCAAATAATATCACGAACTTTACCCGAGTTTGTTATTTCCAACATGCAAAAAAATTATGGCAAATAATATCATGATGCGGATTTTTTCCCTAATTTCTCGACAACAACTTCGAGGGCCTCAAGTTCTTCAATCTTTTAGGATAGTTTTTGTTACGGAGCATTCGTCTGATCGCCCAGAGGAGACCTTTCACGACGAGTTGATAGAAGAATTGGAAGGGAACACGAGAGAGAGAGAGAGAGAGGAATCAAGGAGACAGAGAGAAGCATTGCCAGAGATCGCACTCGTCGGCAGAGACGGCCGCCGGCTCGCCTAGCCGACGTGACCAAACCATGAGGAAGACTTTAGCAGTTCTTTTATTATTTTTCCTTATTTTATTGTCATTAGTATTTTTCGGATTTATTTAAATTATTTTGCGTCGAGCGAATTATAAGCTCCTTTCAGGGTTTTCTTCGTTGATTCTTTCCCGGATCGTAGGTCGAATCAACTCTAGGGTCCTAGTATAAATATGCGTGTATTTTATTTCACTCTTTACGAAATAAGATATTTTTACGCTATTTTTTCTGTCTTCTTCACAAAGAAACCCTAA
Organism: Salvia splendens; assembly: GCF_004379255.2. Lineage (NCBI taxonomy): Eukaryota > Viridiplantae > Streptophyta > Magnoliopsida > Lamiales > Lamiaceae > Salvia > Salvia splendens. The sequence continues at coordinate 3,496,861 of NC_056051.1, read as the reverse complement.
TTCTTATCGTTGTTGATCGTCGGGCAAAGATTCCCGCGACTCCACGAAGGAATTGAATCAAGTTAAGGAGATTATCCTTAACATTTTTCTTGAAGTACAACCTCCAAAATTGTTTTCCAATCCATTAATATAGCCGAAATTTTTTCGTTGGTGGGAGCATGATTTTTAAGTTTAAAGTTCGTGGGAAAAACTCAACTATTTGAAAGTTCCATGATATTAGAAGCCAATATCCCTATATTTTAAGATAAGAAAAAAACTCAAAAAAAGTCTATACCAACATTTTTTTCGTGCGTCTGCCCCTATCAGTGAGCGCTAACAAGTAAATTGCAGGCAAAAAGTGCTTGACTTTGGAGGAAGTTGGGAAGATTGGGGGAGGCTACAATATGTTTCTCCAAACATCATTGCCACCAAAATTGAGGGTGTACAACCCCGATCAGGAGACAAATGAGTCTTCCATGGCTGCATTCAGGCAAGTTTTCCCTCGAGGATTCGCCCTTGAAGTCATTCAAGTTTACTCGGGGCCACCGGTGATTGTATACAAGTACAGGCACTGGGGTTACATGGAGGGCTCTTACAAAGACATCCCTCCAACAGGGGAGTTGATCGAGGTGTTTGGAATAGCCATTTTTGAGGTTAGGAATTATCTTATCATTTCTTTGTATTTTTTGTATGTGTTGTTGACAATTGTACAATTTGCAAACAGTTGAATGAAGAATCAAAGATTGTGAAGGTTGAGATCTTCCATGACCGCGGTGAGCTGCTGGCGGCCCTCATCAAGGCCGAACCTGCAACGCCCTCCGTCTGCCCCGTCATGGCTTGATCATGAAAGTGAGAGGGAAGTGATCTGTTTGCTGTCTGGTTTTGTAAGATATGTAGGGAATGCCTTTGTGTTATGTTTGTTATTGAATAAATTTGTCAATCAAGATTAGTCTTGTATTCTTCAATTTAAAATAAGAGAATATGTATCGTGCAAATTTAAAGTTACTTCTTTGTCGCTAGAATTGGATTACTGCATATTATCTGTATTTGACTATGTATACTAGTAAATCAACAAGCTCAACATTTAAGATTTACCACAGTTTTTCGTATGTTTCTATAATTAGTTGAATATCAACCTATCCATCATAATATGTCATTTTTATACATGTATAAATCTGTATAATTATTTTTTATATAATCATGTAGTACAATATTTTATTTAATTTTTTCTTTCTATCTCTCTTACTTTACCTATTGTGCATTAAAATTTGTGCCCAACCAAAAGTGCATATTCTTGTGGGACTGAACCACGGATGGAGTAATGAAAATAGTGTTTTTTTTCAATTATTTCATTGCCAAATGTTCAATATGTTTTTATCCTTCCACTATTAAATGTGTCATCTGACGATTAGTAATACAATATAGGTAGTACTAGTAATCTTTGATTCCACTATTATATTTCACTCATATTTTTATTTAAAATTAATATACTAATACTGAATATATACCATACCATCCTATGTTAATTCAATCGCCAAAAAAATTAGGAAAGACCGATTTTTGTAAAATTCCATGCAGCAACAATAGGAAACATCATTCACAATATGGCATATAATTTAGGCTTGACAAATCGTGCGAGTTGGGTCGTTATCGGGTTAGCCTGTTAACGACACGACCCAACAAGAACAAATACGAACACGACCCATTAAGAAAACCCCAAACCCGAACATGAACACGGCCTGCTACCCTTAAACCCGAACACGACACGAACCCATTAATGACACGAACCATCTTGGGTCAACACGACACAATAACAACACGTACATGACACGACACTATAGCAACACAACATGATAACACTATTAGAACCCATAACACGGTAAGAACCTGTTAACAACTACTCATGATTAACAAAAGTTACAAAACCTTGAATCTGATCGTTAAAAATCCAATTAAAATCTAAAATCTAATTACACAATTTGATTTGATGAACAATAATATCAATAGATTCGTAGCAACAAAATCCACCGAAATCTAACAAAAAACATCATTTTTAAAATAATAAAAATTAATAATATAATAATATTATTTTTTAATGGGTAACACGAACACGACACAAAATTTTTGTGTTCTTAACGGGTCGACCTGATAAGGACACGAACCCAATAAGCTCTGACCCAAACCCATTAATTTCATGCGAATTCGTGTCGCGTTATCGTGTCGGGCCAAAAATTGCCAATCCTAGCATATATTGTTATTATTATCATATTCCCACAATAGGAAATAAATACTGCACACATTTTAATGTATCGTTTATACATACTGAAATCAAACGTTACACAAAAAAATGATAATACAAATAATCACATAAACAACATGCCCTAAATGAATCAAAATCACTCTCTATTTAAACCCTAAATAGAGAAGAATCGGTTGATGTTGGTTCTTCTTGAGATGGGATCTAATGCGGGGACCTATTTGTAGATGTTTTGTTGAGGAATTTATTCAAAATTGAATAGAAAATAAATGAATGATCGTGGATTTATCATTTATGTTATTGCTAATTAAAAAATTTTGTTTTGATTAACTTTCTAAAGTTAATGGAAATACAAGTATTAACTTTCGATCGGGCCTTGTTCATTTATTTCTCTCTTGGATTCGGCCCAAAATGTGTGTGAGTGGCCCAATGACTGATTCAAGCTGGCTTCACCCGTGTGCTCCCGATGGCCGCCACCTAGCACCTCTATGTAGATCTTGTCGCTCGGCCGTTGGATGTTAAGTGTGTATGTTGTTTGAGGGTTTGACCTATTGAGCCGGATAACCTATTTAACCTATTCACACCAAATTATAGCATTATATGTGAATTTTAATTATAATGATTTGTTCTACTTTCTTTGATACAATCAGTAAATTTTGAAAGATGTATGAATGTACTCCCTCCGTCGCAACCTAAGTGAGACGTATTCCTTTTTGGTACGTTCTAACCTAAGTGAGACGTTTCTTTTTTTGGCAACAATCAACTCACTTCTCTCTCCTACTTTATTCTCTGTTTCTCATTCGTACTTTATCTTATCTCTTACTTTATTCTCTCTTTCTTTTATTCTCTCTTTCTCTTTCTTACTTTACTATTAATAATTTAATTCACTAAACACTACTACCTAAATTCTTGTGCCAAAATTGAAACATCTCGCTTAGGCCGGGATGGAGGGAGTATATCTATATATTAATGCAAAATTCATAAAGTATGAGAGTTAAATAGAAAAATAATTAAAATATCGTTAATGAATAATGAAGATATCTAATTAATAATATAATATAGGGTGAAAAGATCTTTAAAAATAAGAAAGTAACTAATTTTGTAGGACATAGTATTAAATTGACAATAATGATTAATTTTTATGAAAAAAAAGTTTATAGCAAAATTTACAATTACTCGTCTTATATTTGTCAACTGGCGTCAGCTATCAATCGTTAATCCTAGTAGCAAACTACTAGCAAACTAGCAATGGTTCAATAATATATGACCACTTTATGCATTATTTTTCCTTTTTCTCTTTTTATTCCTAAAGGTTGAACTTTTAATCTTAATCGTGTCCATGATAATTCAATTCATATTTCCATCAAAGAAATATGAAGGAATCTTTTTTTTTTAAATATGGTCCCAAAAATCCAAAAGTGTATTACGCAGAAAAGCCAAACCTCATGTGTTTTGGTAAAAGAAAAAGTTACACGCCTTTTTAAAAAAAGGACGATGTATAAATTTTGAGTTTTATTATCTTCGATCAATGGGTAAACGTGAAAAAAAAATGTCGTTTGGAATTGTATAAATGTCGTTTGTCGTAACAAACTTCAATTTCTTGTAAATACGCAAGTGGATCACTAGTAAGTACTAGTATTATGTTATTTATACTTTGATGCAAGTAAATATAAAAAATTGCACCTTGAAACTTAATTTTCTTTTAATGTTCAGATTTAGGACAAACTATCAATTTTGATATATTGTATACATCAGTGGCGGACGCAAGATTTTGACATTGGGGTCCAAATTACTACTCCGTCTTATCTTTTTCATCCACAAAAAATAGTCTTATCTTTTCATTTTCATCTGTCCACAAAAATAGTCTCATCTTATGAAGTAAATATTAGATAATGAACTAGATATGAAGTTCTGTTATACTAAAAACCCATAATCTGGGTCCAAATTACTACTTCGTCTTATCTTTTCCATCCATAAAAAATAGTTTCATCTTTTCATTTTCATCCGTCCACCAAAATAGTATCATCTTATGAAGTATTAGATAATGAACTACATTCCACCAAAATATTTTTATCTTAAGAAATAAGTAGATAATGCACTAGATATGGGGGCAAGAGGGATTCGATCCCATGTTCTCATGGTTCCCAGTCGACTTCCATAACCAACTGAGCAAGTGAATGAATATATAATATATCATACTCATATATAATATACACTCGAAATGCAAATAGTTGGGGGTCCCAAGGATCCCCCATCCTATAACGTATGTCCGCCTCTGGTATACATTTTATTTTCCGATCTAAAAAGACTCAATTTTTTCTATATCAAAAAGTCAAGCTAACAACTTGAGTTTTTGTGAATTTTTTATATTGGACAAAAAGAGCAGTAGTATTTTTTTCTATAACTGGCGGAGCGACAGTGGGATATAGGGCCTCTTAGGGCATTCACAATTGTTAACATAAGGGAGAAATCATAAGAATCAATTCATTCACAATCGCGTCAATTTTGGAGTCCTAGAATCATTGTAATTTTAGTAGTGATACTTTCCCTATGTACATAGAATTCTACTTCTATTAACTAGGAGTAAACCTAGAATGTAAAATACAATTCACCGATATATGAATAAACAATGGCATTGTAGTGTAGACAAATGTGTGTGAACGTTTTGTCGAGGAGTTGTGGAGGCGTTCCACGACACATATTTGCGAAGGTCCATCCTCGAACTTAGGCAACTAAACTAGAAGCTTTCTAAGACCAATTACAAATCCATATGCACTGATACTAGAGCATAATTTTTTAGATTATACACACTCATAAATGTTAAAATTGTTTGGGATTCAGTGGATCCCCATTTATCATACTACGATGTATGTCTGCCACTGATGCCTAATCACTGATGAATTTACATGACATAACTCATGACTTCCCTGGTATGTTGAGAAACATTGATTGTATGCATTGGGTTTGGGAAAACTATCCGACTACATTAACGAGTGGCTTCAAGGGCAAACACCTGACCCTGGTCCATGAAGTTGTTGTCGACCAATGGCTTTGGATATGACATGCTTTCTTCGATGCGACCAGGTCTAACAAGGTCTAACAACGACATCAATGTCTTGAACCAATCACTCATTTTCAAGGATTTTGTGTGCTGGTAGAGCCCCGGACATCGAATTCACAGCCAACAGCTGACAAAATCATATGAGGTACTATTACTTGGCAGATGACATCTACCCAAAGTGACTTGTGTTTATGAAGTCAATTATATGTCTGACTGATGAGAATGGAGTTTTATTTGCTAAAAGACAATAGGATGCGAGGAAGAATGTTGAGCTGACATTTGTTGTGCTACAATCACGCTAGGCAATAGTGAAAGGTTTGACGCGTACGTGGTACTAATCTTATATTTATGATATCAATGATAGTAGTATTGAAACTGAGTTCTTTAATTATTTCCATTACCCATCTTTTAATTTCAATATCGCAACTTTCTACTATCATGTCCGAGCCATTTTCACATCGTTAGTGCCGCAAAAAATTCACCATATTTTAATACTAGTAATTTGGGCCGCAGAATTAAATTCTTAGCTCTGCCACTAAGTAATAATAATCCAGAACATATGCATATAATAAAATCAACGACATAGAATTATTAGTTTGCTATAGAAGTTCCAAATCTATTTTAAAAGAAGATTTCTGGGTCCAAAAACTCGGCCCAGTTAATAATTCAATAAGCCCAATTCAAAGAATCAAAATGACAAGCATACCCTTGTTTTAGATAACGAAGTGGGAATATGAGGAATATCGGAAACCAGAATTTTCATTGACAATGGCGGGTGTTCCAACGGTCGCCGCGTCATCAGCCGCCGTCTGTCGGCGGCTTCTCGCCGTCGAGCGCTCGCTTCCGGCGACGAAATATCTGCCTTCGTCTACTTCATCTTCGAAATGCTACTCGATCGGGGGCTGGAATCCCCTGCGGCGCAGGACCGCGGTGCTCCCCTCCAGAAAACTCGTGATTCGAGCTGCCAGGGTCGAGTCCGAAGGGGTTTCTCTTGGATTCAGACCACCGGAATTCGAGGTAAACATAGAATTTCTGGAAATTGAGAGAAAATGAGTTCTGTTTGAATTTATTGTGACCTGAATTTTGGATTTGCTGTGTTTGAGTTTTAGCTTCCGGAACCTCTTACTGGAAAAGTGTGGAAGCTGGACGACTTTGACTCCTACCCTGCATTGCTGGTAATTATTCATTTTCCTGATTGGTTATATGTTAGTATGACTTGAATCAAAGAAGCATAATCCTGTTTTGTTATTTGGAGAATTGGAGCCTGGAGGCACTTAGTCAGTGGCAGGTCGATTTCGAAGTTAATTTACAGTAAATATCATGTTATTGAAAATGAATGATCAAGAACAAAAATGCAATATGTGGTTCGATATTTCGATCTACATCCATGGAGAAGATGACTTTACTTTATTTTATTGAATAATACTCACAAGGAATGTACAATTACAATGCAACACAAAACAAGTTAAACAACTACTCTATTCACAGAATACTCGACTGGAACGAGAATAGTATTTCCTATCTTTTCTCTCAATATACTGATCTCTCGGCTAGTTCTCAACAATTGAATTATGTAGAAGTAGTTAACTGCCATCATTGTATGGCTATTTATAGACTCGACGTCAATGCATGCAGCTCAAAAGTCTTAAACTGCTTTTTACCGAAACCTTTGCTATGAATAACTAACCCCAACAGCTAGTTAGGTGAGTATTGGATCGAGCATCAGCTGTAGCCACACACACTCTTCTTACCAAAATTATTTTAACATGAAATCCCACATCAATATTCATTAACATCGCATAATGCACTATTTCATCCTTGGTTGATTAAAAACTTAGAATGTTTTACTCAGGGACGGATCCAGGAATTTATATGAAGAGGGGCAAAAATTTACATAAACAAAATTTAAGAGATTTAAGAGGGGCAATTAGTGAGAAATTAAAACAAATATATTTTATAATGTATAATTTATTTATATGTGATGAAATTTGAGGTGGGGCATTTGCCCATGCTAACTAGTAGCTGGATCCGTCCCTGGTTTTACTTGGATGCTATGAAATCATGTACGACATGTTAATATGTGAATGTACTTCAGAAACACGAGTTTCTATATGCTAGCACACGATCTTTAACAGTTCATATCACATCAATTGAACAAAAACAAAGGAGGCATGGGAGATAGAGTTACAAAATGCTTAGTGAATGCATGAATAATACTCGCTTCGTTGACGAAATGTATACCACAATCGCGTTATTTAGCATCCACAGAAAGTATACAACTTCCCTATCAGGGGAGCGTGTGCCCCTGGAAACTTATTTTAAACATTCTGATCTTTGCAGGTGATGTTCATCTGCAACCATTGCCCTTTTGTCAAACACTTGAAGCATGATATTGTAAAACTCTCAAACTTCTATATGAAGGTAAAGCTATGATCTTGTTTATTTCTGTCACTATCAGTATTTTGAATAGCACCCTTACCAACATTTATGCAAATGAAAACTCGTTAATTGTTATTTATGTGTGTATTGTTTATGGGGCAGAAAGGACTTGCGGTGGTTGCAATTTCTTCAAACTCTGTTACTACTCATCCACAGGTTCAGATGACCTTGTATCTTCAAATTGAGCAGTGTTGAAGCCATTGAATGATTCCTCCACCTTTAATATATTCCTCACAGGATGGACCAGACTTTATGGCTGAGGATGCTAAGATATTTAAGTATCCTTTTCCCTATCTCTATGATGAGGTAAGCATTTTTATATTTTGAGGCGCTTGATGTTGGAGAGTTCCTTATACTAGTTGTTGTCGAGTATTCCCAAGATGACAATTTGAAGATATTGCTTCACACAAAACAACAACTGATTAGTTAGCTCTACATGAATTTACAGTCCCAAGATGTCGCAAGAAGCTTTGGAGCTGTTTGTACACCCGAGTTTTTCTTGTTTAAAAAGGTAATTATTAGATCCGTGAACACTAGCTCTCTGAACTCATTTGCTCAGAGAGCTTAGCTATGTTCTGAAATATCTTTGGGTTTCATTTTGGATTGGTTGTGATCTGATTCGCTATTCTGGTGACAGGACGGTCGTAGGCCATTTGAGTTAGTATATCATGGGCAGTTTGATGATTCACGGCCGAGCAATAATATGCGCATCACTGGAAGGTTACTTCTGCACTTGTAAAATTTTAGAAATATAACAACGAGACAAAGTCATGTACTCAGGCTTCTTCATGTGTTCCTAACAAATTATAAGTGATGCGTAATGTAGGGACTTGAGCTTAGCGATAGACAATGTGTTAAGTGGACAACCAGTATCGTCTGTTCAGAAGCCTAGGTACTGTTTCTATTCAATCTGCCATTTGTTATTTCTCTTGTTGTTTACAGATGATATTCTGTTACATGACTGAGACCAAGCTCTTGCAATTTCTTTATCACCAGCGTCGGATGCAGTATAAAGTGGAAGCCTGAAGGTTGAGACATAAATACATGTATTTATTTTGACCTTCGAAATTCCATTGCCCTTCAGAATATGCCTTTGCCAGTCTTGCTGGGATTATAGTCTGATGGCTGACTACCATCTGATTACCTAGCACGGGAAAAACGCTCGATCATTTGTTCATTTCCAGTATTCAACTTCAAAATGGCCAGAGGTAGCTCTATTTTCATATTTACTTCTTCCATAATAGTCTGTATGCTATATTTTGCTCTACTATGTGTTGTACCAGCATGCCTTTTTCAAGTGCTTCTAGGTGGTGCTTGTTTTACAGAATTTTGTCTAATATTATGGTTGACGTGCTTGCACATATTCACGTGATAAATTGATCACATTATCGTATTCTGCCTTTAAATTTCTATACTTAGCCAAATTTTACTTTCGCATAACATCTTTAAAATCTGCATCCAAATTGTCCAACTATAGATTTATTCTGATTCCGCAATCATCCAAAAGTTTGACGTTGACATAGTTTGAATGATGTCACACTTTAGGTAGCAAAATGATGTAGTATCATACAAAATTAAATAATTTCATTAGTTGAAATTGAATTTACATTAAGAAAGAATGAGATGGAAGGGGGAAGATGAAAAAGCGAGATGGAAGATAGTAAAACAAATGAGCATTCAATTTGGTATAAAACAACACCATTTTGCTGCCTATGATGTGGTGTTGTTTTGTTTGACGTCCAATAGTGTTGTAAGTAACATAGAAAAATAAAACGATATGTTTGTATTATTATGATTATGAATTTGTACACGTTGTTGCATTGTATTGTGCATTTTTTTGTATTTAAGGTGAACAGTATAATATGTTCATCTAAGTAGCACAGCATTCCAATAGCATTCAGCTATTAAGTGTGTATTTAATAATCATTACTAGTAGATAAGGTCGGGTGATATTACTATTTAAGGACTTACAAATAGTGTTGTGTTAGTGTGCTAACTAATTTACAGTAATAACTAATAACTTTCAATTCTGTGTATTTTAAATATGAACACAAAGATATAATTATATTAATACAATATGTAAATTTAAATATCAACACAAGACATAAGTTTATCAACATAAAAAGATTGATAAATTTATGTCTGTTGATATTTTTAACATACAAAATTGATATTTAGTTATTAGTTATTACTATAAAAAGTTAGTATTTGATCACACACTTAAAAATATTGTGAACTACCTAATTAGGTGTTTGTCTCTTATTTATTTGAATCGCAACTACCTAGCTACAACTTGCAACAAGTCAATTATGCAATAAATTCACCCTACCCTAATACTCCCTCCGTCCCCGTGCTACTCGCACGTTTGCTTTTCGGCTCGTCACAAAGTCCTTACACTATTTATAATTTAAGTTAGAATTAATGCATTTAATTAATATGTTAGTTTAAGTTAAGAGCTCTTTTATTAAGTGATGTCTCATTACACCTAAAATTCTTTTTTAATTACACAAAAAAATCAATCCCAAATTTACGGCCTAAAATGAAAAGTGCGAGTAGCATGGGACGGAGGGAGTATAATGGTCCCTTATTCTTCCTGTTTCTACAACCACTCTTTCTTTTTAGCTTAGCAAAATGAATATAATAAAAAATATAAAATAGATGAGAGTTTGTATGGTATTTTCCCATTGATTATCGTCATATTCATTCAAGTGAGAAATTAGATTGAAAAACCATCACTCATAGAGCTTAGCCAAGAGTGAAGTTGGTCCGGTGATGGCTCGAAACAATTTGTCACTTGCTTTGAAGTGACAAATCAAAAGGATAGACTGTCCAAGTGTTCCACAAGGGAAGTTTGAATCTTTCTTGATGGAGTTGTTCCACATGCCATTACAAATGTATTGTCGAGAGATTTTGATAATACATTCGAGTTTCACATAGAAATATTAACTTGCTGGCTAATGCAATTTGGACTAATGTCAGCTTACGAAATTCTAAGAATTCAACTACTTTTCTACCAAAAATTATAGTACTATTGGTTAAAAATCAAAATCTTGGTGTACTATGTATATTTATATAGGCAATTAATTCACAAGGGAAGACTTTTCAATATTTACAAAATATTTTACGTTGTGGTTTTAATTTTTATTTTGATTCAAAAAAGACTTACCTATGAAGCTATGAAATATCTCATTGAACCCTCAATGTTAAGAATCTGATACCGCTGATGTATATGTTCAGAGAGATTGGTCATATGACTCATATTGCATGTGTCATATATCCTAGTCGACTTAACAAACGGGACATGCACACACACATACATGTGTGTGGAATATATAGTATCATTTACTACAATTTACATTCTATTGATACGCTCAAGGTTCGGTTCTGGTTAGAGAGTTTTCGGAACCGGAATCAGCGGTTCCGGGACCTTGGGCATGTCTAGTCTCACTAACTTGAGATAAAAGTAATACTCCCTCCGTCTCACAAGAGTATGCACTTTTGGTTGAACGCGGATTTTAATGCACAATTGATAAAGTAAGAAAGAAATAGAAAGAAAAAAGTAATTAAAGTATTATTAATCGGTTCCACCTTAATAGAGAGAAAATAGTTTCCAAAATTAAAAAGTATACACTCCTACGAAAGGAATTAAAAAGGAAAAAGTACGTACTTTTATGGAACAGAGAGAATATAATTGTAGTGATTTGTAAATTTCTCACGAGTAAATATAATTTTTAAATATACCTATGCTGAAGCTCAATCAACATTATGTGCATCACCATCCACCTACCAGAATAATAATCAATTCAACCCAACAAAAAGCGAAGACGAAAAAGAAAAAGAAAAAGAAAAAGAAAAAAGAGATCAGAAATAAATTGCAATTAGTAACTCCATGTGCCATAATTATTCATTTATTTGGCGTGTGAGAAAAGAGTGGCAAGTAATGAAGAAATAGGACAAAATTTCATTATTTTCTCATAAAGTATGATATTATATGTTTATAGACATCAACATATTTTGCCAATAGTCTCTTTCACGGAATTGTGACAGTTAACTTCCAAGAATCAAGAAAAATAATTAGAAATTAAATTAATATAGTTAATAAATCAAGGGGCGGATTAAAATTTAAAATTCATACGCAGAGAGATCAAAAGAACTCCAATTATCCGGTACGAACACCCCACAGTCATCAACCTGCACCGCTGGGTACGCAAAGCTCGGCAGAGTTGTACCTTCCTCCCACAACATATCCTCCCCCATCTCAAACAAAAACTGCTGGCCACTCACATCCTGACACATGGACATCTGCGGCATCCCCTGCTGCTGCATCTGATCGCCTCCAACCAATTCCAGCGGCGTCTCATACTCAAGCGCCGCCGTAGCCTCCCCAAACGCGCTCGCCTGAGCGTTTTCCGACGACGAATCGTCTCCGCCAGCGCCGCCGACGTCAATGCAGGCTCCTGCGGGGGAGGGAGAGGGAGAGGGGGTGGGGTGGCGGATGGCGGCGGCGGCGCGGGCGCGGCGGGATTTGCGGCAGCCGCCGCCGACGGGGACGTTGCGGAGGGAGCCGCCTTTGGTCCAGTAGCGGCGGCAGGCCTTGCAGAAGTAGCGGGGCTGGGAGAGGCTGTAGTTGTTGTAGTAGCAGAATTTGGTGTTGGCGGAGGCGCAGCGGGGGCAGTTGGGGGCGATTTCCGCGGCGGTGGTGGTGTATTTCCATTTGGCGGCGGCGGCGCTGTCCAATGCAATGGGCCGGATGAAGCCCATTGAATTGGAGTAGTCGCTAGTGGCTGTGGAAGTTGAGAACATTATTAAACTTTTTTTTTAATTGTCTTGAGAAAGAGAGTGAGGATCAAGAATGAGATCACAAAATGAGAGAGGGGAATAGTTTAAAAATGAAGACAGGGGAATAGTTTAGGTGAAGAGGGGGTGTATATATATAGCAACTGTTAAAGCAAACTACTAGACTTGAGAGCATCCCAACGGTGCTCTTGCTGAAGGACCGCGTCCGTGCCGACGGTGCGGCACCCTCCTATCCGCCGTTGCACTCTTGCCGACGGCACGGGACTTGCTCAATACATCGAGCACGTCCGTGCCGCTGAGCAGGGCGACGTGACAGCACACAATTGGCCAACGGCTTAGCTGTTGCAATTTCTATTTATTTATTTATTTTAAAAAAATTGAAAATAATATTAAAAATTTTAAAAAATATATTTTTGGATTCCCAAAAATATAGTCATTTTATTACCCTTTTTTTGAATTTTTTTAATCCCAAAATCATCTATAAATACACACATTCATCATCCATTTTTCACATCAAATTATCTCATTCATATTTTTTCATACAACTAATCTACATCTTCCTATCTCACTCATACCCTCTCTAAATTCAAAAATGGATTTTAGCGATATCATTGCGAAAGCAGACCGCGAAAATTAAGAATACTATGAAAAATACCATGCCGCCTATGAAGCCTATGTCGCCGCCGCTACCCCCGCCCCTCCTCCTCGACCAACTAGATCAAATCGCCGCTACATCCCTCGTGACCGGGAGGGAGCCCACGAAAGGCCCGTTGCCGACTATTTTTCCGACGAGCCGCGGTTTCTGGAAGATTACTTCTGGCACCATTTTCGCATGTCAAAACGGTTGTTTATGCGTATTGTCAACACATTGTCCGCCCGTGTTTAATACTTTCAATCACGCAGAGACGCAACCGGTCGGCAAAGTCTCTCGGCATTGCAGAAGTGTACTTGTGCCATCCGACAACTTGCTACAAGGCAAACGACTGACCTCTTCGATGAGTATTTGCATGTGGGTGAGTCAACTGGAATCGAATGACTCAAAAATTTTTGCGACGACGTTTGTTCTGCTTTTGGTGAGGAATTCTTTCGGACACCTACCACCGAAGATTGTCAACGATTGTTTCATCTTCACGAAACAGTCAACGGATTTCCCGGTATGCTTGGCAGCATTGATTGCATGCATTGGAAGTAGAAGAATTGTCCGAATGCTTGGAAGGGGCAACACTTGAGCGGCCACAAAGGCGGCGGCCCAACGTTTATCCTTGAAGCGGTCGCCGATTACCGCCTATGGATTTGGCATGCATATTTTGGTGTTGCCGGATCCAACAACGACTTGAACGTGCTCTATTCTTCACCACTCTTCAATGATGTATTGAATGGTGTGGCACCGGTGATCGATTTCACCGTCAACAGAAATCCATACCAGATGGGTTACTATCTCGCCGATGGTATCTACCCAAGGTGGTCGACTTTAGTGAAAACGCTCAACAATCCGCAAGACCCGAGACGGGTTCTTTATGCGCAGCGTCAAGTGGCTGCTCGAAAAGACGTCGAAAGAGCTTTTGGGGTCCTTCAAGGCCGATTCAACATTGTGAGTGCCCCGTCTCGGTTGTGGTACGTTAAGAATATTGCCGACATCATGTGCACGTGTATTATCTTGCACAACATGATTATAGCCAACGAAGGACCGATGACGGCTAACTTTAACGACGAGGATGAAGCCGGAAGCTCAACCGCAAGGTCTCCCCCCGGCCGAGGTATGCATACGAAGGTGCGCGAGAGGATCCAAACAAGACACACAATACGCGATACCAAAACTCACACTGAACTACAAAATGACTTAGTCAAACACATTTGGGTGAAATTCGGCAACGAGTAGTGGTTTTTTTTTAATTTTTATGAATTTAATTATGTAATTTTTAATTTTTAGGATTTAAATAATATAATTTTTATTTTTTAGACTTTATTATGAAAATTTTAATTTTTAAGCTTTTAATTATGTAATTTTTAATTTTTTAGTAATTAGTAATAGTATTTTGGATATTTTTAATGCATTTTAATATTGTGGATAATAGAATGGTGGGACCCTTGAGCATGTCCTTGCAGAAGAGCATGGATGATGGAAGAGCATGGAGTAAAAAATTAATAAATATGGGGTCGGACCTACATCCATGCTCTTTGCCAAGAGCATGGTTGTAGATGCTTTTCATACCCATATAATGATAGGAGTATTTTATTATTACGTCCGTCCACAAAAAATAGACTAATTTTAACATTTCACCAAAATTAGATCAATTTCTAAATATAAAAATTTTTAAACATTGAAATATCACAAATAATGCGGACCCCACAATCCACTAACATTACTTCTCGCTTACTTTTTCCCCTTCTCTCTTACTTTACTAATTGCACATTAAAATCCGTGTCATACACAACTATATCTATTTTTTTATGGACAGGTAGTACTCCCTCTGTCCCTGAAGAATATGCATTTTGGGGTCGACACGAGTTTTAATATAAAATTGATAAAGTAAGAGCATCTCCAATGGCGGACGTCCGGTCGGACATCCGCGACGGGCGACTAGGACGTCCGCCATTGTGGCGTGGCAAGTCGGTTATGTCCTCGGACGTGCGGGCGACGGGTGGGTGAACGTACCCATTGTGGCGTGGGTCAGACGTCCGGTATTTAATTTAAAAAAAAAAAAAACTCTATATATACGTAAATTTTTCCCGTTCGTATTCGTGTTGAAATTTTATTTCCGTAAACGTAAATTATTTTATTTGTGAATTTGTGATTTTTTTTATTGCGGGAAGTCCTAGTGGGAAGGGCGATGGAAGGGCGGATTGTGCAGGGGAAGTCCTAGTGACGTGACAGTGGGATGGGAAGTCCTAGTGACGTGGCATGAGGTGTTTTTGGAAAGTCCTAGTGGATGTCCGAGTGGGACATCCGGGCATTGGAGATGCTCTAAGAGAGGGGTAGAGAGAAAAACTAATTAATGTATTGTTAGTGGAGAATGGGTCCCACCTCATTAGAGAAAAAAGACTTTCCCTAATAAGAAAGTGCATATTCTTGTGGGACGGACTAGAAAGAAAAGAGTGCATATTCTTCTGCTACGGAGGGAGTATAATATTTTACTCTATTCGTCCTCGAAAAATAATAACTTTTAAAACAACACAAGTTTTGATGTAAAATTAATAAAATAAAAAAGAGATAAAAAAAGAAAAGTGATTAAAATATTAATGGTACTAGTTTCATTTATATTTCTAAAATAAAAAGTTAATATTTTTCAGAAACGCAACAAAATAAAATACTACTAGTTTTTATTTTTAAAGATGAAAAGGTACTCCATATTACTGATGCTCATATCGGCCGCCGATAAATATCATCACATATAATTTTAAGAATATTCGTTACTATACTAACTCATTCTATTCAAATTTCTATAAAAAATTATACTAGGAATATAAAAATAAAAGATTTTACTATTTTATTGACTGACGTAGCTAGTACTTATTTTACGAAGTTTAAAATTCAAAATGGAAACTTAAATATCCTATCGAAAGTGCAGCGGCATGGCTCCGTATTTTGTACTCAATGGGTTAAATTCAATGGTGATTTGTAGTCAATGCCATAATATAGAAAGATATGAAGTGATTATTAAATTTTTTGTTCAAATTAAAAGTTAATATATAAATTTATCCTAGTGATAGATATAGAAAATAAAACACACTGAGACCGAACTTCGAAGTTGCAAGAAGTGGGATCGATAGCGACTCACACCGAAGTTGCAAGAAGTGGGATCGATAGCGACTCAAAAAAGACTGATTTTTATTTAAAATTTTCGATACTCGTGGATCGACGGTCAGGTCGGCTAACCCTGTGCGGGCCAACTCCGACCGTCTACATAGGAGTATGGTTTTTTAAGACTCACACATTTAATTTTGAAGGTTTTTATGTATAGCTCGATGGGCTAACCCGGCAGCATGATCGGCCTAGCCCGATTTACTATCGGTTTATAGATTTTCAGCTATAATCCTGTAAATTTAGTGGTCTATTCTGGTTAGTCTATTAGGTTTGGCTAAATTGACCTCTAAGTGTGGCTATATGATGACCTTAACTGTGTATGAGTTGGCCAAGTAGTAGATAGGTTAATAATGTCTGAGGCCAAAGGTCTCAGATTTAAGTTTTTCTAGTGTAATTTTTAAATTTATATTCGTTTAACTTAAAAATGATATAATGAAAATAAAAGTATATGGAAAAAATGATGGCGTGGGCGGTTAGTGAGCCATGTGAGGGAAAATGATATGCTAAGACATTATCATGTTTTTATTGTGTGGCAAATAGTTTACGTTTGGGTAATGTGGCATTTCCCCATTGGTTGTTGATGACCGCGATTGATGCCATTGGTCAATGCCATCCTCCCCAATTTTACCATTTTTTATGCTGCAGTTTCATTTTCGACTCACTCACTATTCTCATCAACAATCTTGTTTCTTTTCAGTAATATTTCCACATCTATTATTCTACATCGCTTGCAAATTCCAAATGCCATTATTATGCATTTTCTTCTGTCTTTGAATTGCTTTCGATTTGAATAATTATACTGAGAGTTGATCGATTGCATCGCTAGCTATTAAGTGGGAAAATTTTATTGAATTCAAACTTAAAGCTATGGCTGACCCAAAATGCTATTACAATTCTAATCCTTCTAAATAGGAGTCACTTCTATTCTTCATATGCACATCATTACTAGCTACGGTTGTTGTTGTATCGTCTCGGTCTTCCGATGCCAGCAACGGCCTTTTTACTTTTTCTAATCTCACAATTCAAAATCCGACGCTAATTTGAACTAATATCTTGTAAAAATCATGGATTAAATATGCCCGGTCAATGGATTTTGACCAAATAATAAATGTGACGAGACATTTAATTTTGTGAAATTAAATGACATAGCGTCGTTCTACATTTTACGTAGGTAAATGTAGTATATTCACTTTCTCAAATCCGATTTCCGGTGAGTGAGAAATAGTGGATTAAAGTTGGGCATAATTAGCTTTTAATTAAAGCTTAGAGTTGGAGCTTAGGGAATAATTAACTAAGTGTTAATTATCCCACATTGGAGGATTAACACGTCTTTAATGTGTATAAATTAAGTGACTTTATGTTACTTAATAATTATAGTGGACCAAGATGGGTGAAAGAGCCCACAAGCGCGCGCACGCGCGCGCCGCCGCCGCCGCCGCCGCCCCCCGCCCGAGCCCGAGCCCGTGCCCGTGCTCGTGGTCGCGGGCCTCGGGCCCGAGCCCGAGCCCGAGCCCGATCCCGATCTTGGACTTGGACTTGGATCTTGGCAATTGGTCTTTGGGCTTGGTGCTTGGCCCAAACTATTCTTTTTGGACCACCGCCGAGTCAGCAATCCAAGTGGCTTGACACGTCGTCAAGCGAGGCACAGTCACGGGTGCCACGTGAGAAATCCACACGCTCCACACACGGATGGCACACTCCTGCCACACGTCTGTAACCGACGTCGGTTACGAATTGCCATGATGACAGCCATCATGGCTGTTGACCCCCTGCAGTGGACTGAGCCTATAAATAGGCCAGCCATTCCATGCATCACTACACAATTCAAAAAGCATTCTGCATCATAAGCTCTCTCCCTCTTCCTGCATAGTTTTTCTGTCGAAGCTCTGCCCTCTCCTCCATCCAGTTCGCCGGAGCTCTGCTGATTGCGGTGCTGCATCAATAGAGACGTAGCCGTTTTACCTTTGGGGACGACACGCCAAACCGAAGAGCACTACCGGGGCGTATCTCGTCTTGCGGGAAGAGGCCTCCTCGACTCGGCTAATCATACTGGTTTAGTTGTTTCGATTTCTATTGTAATCTCTTTAGTTCAGTTTCTCCTTTTCTTTCTTTTGGGTTGTATTACGCCCGGTTTTGTTATCTTGTAATCCCAGAAACCAACATATCTTGTACACATGCTGGATTATGTCCAAATATATTGCATCGGTGAGTTATTGCATTATATTACAGCTACAATATTAAAGCAGAATTAATTATTTTTCAAAATATTTGCGCTCTCTAATTTTTTAAGAAGTTCAGTTGATATTTAGGAAGTAGAGTTAAAGTAGGAAGTAAAGTAGCTTAATTTGAATAATTTATCCAAAAAACTATACTATTTCAAGAACTTTATGATTTTAACCTAGTTTTTTCTATATTATTGAATTGAAATAATTAATTTATCATAAGTACAAGTAATGAAGTATATGAAATTGCGTGGGGTACAAAACTTTGTTTTTTGTTTTTTTGTTCATTAGTTGACATTTTATTCTATTAGATGAACATGGCTATTTAATATTTTGACGACGTATAGTTATAAAAAAAAGGCAAAAGCCACAGTTGAAGGCAAATAAAAAGTAATGCTAAAAATTTGTAGTAGTAGTACATACATTCTTTTGAAGTTCTTTCACGGCTTCAAGTGTCAAACTAAACAAAAACTCAAATCTATAAAATTCACCTACTAACTCAATCCTTTTTCTTTATTTTTTAATCACCCGTCCAAAATATTTTTAGTCACATGTGTTGGCAACTTTAATAACTTAGGGATCGGTAAAGAATTGATTTATTAATTACACGATTACATTAAAATTGCTTTGTTTAATCATTTAAAAATGACAGTAAAAAAAGCCCCTAAAATGTGATCTAGTACTTTGTTGAATTCAGTACTTCATTCCCCCCTGATTTAGTTCCTCAATTAATTGCGACTTCAATTTAAAGTGAACCCTTTTCTTATCACAACATTAAGAAATTTAAATAATTTATCGTTAAAAGGCTCAAAACCTCGTGGAGGGTTCATGTCCTTATGCTGAACGATTTGAGTCAAAACAACCGATCATTTAATGCTATTCATTCGAAGATTTTCTGACTTTTTCTAGTGCTCAAGCAATGTATAACAATATTTTATTTATTTCACCGTCTTATTTACATTATACTCCCTCCGTCCCACATAATTTGGGACATTTTGACCGGGCACGGGTTTTAAGAAATGTAATGAAAAGTGAGTTGAAAAAATTAGTGGAATGTGGGTCCCACTTTTATATATTAGTTTTATAATTAAATGTGAGTAGGAATGAGTTAGTGGAATGTGAGGTCCATTACCAAAAATGGTAAAAGTGAAATTGGTCAAATTATGTGGGACGGCCCAAAATAGAAAACTGGGTCAAATTATGTGGAACAGATGGAGTACTATATATTAGGTACTTGAATTTTTAAAAATCGATGTTATACTACTACTATGAAAGATGAATCATGGCATAACTTTTTTTAAAGTCAGAACACCTGACTATATCTGTTCATAAATACTACATTATTATCAGTTAGCATCATAAAACAAATCAATTTTTAAGTCATTATTAGTTCACTAATCCATGAATATTTTGACTCAATACTAAAAACTGCGATGTTTTATAATGTCAACTGATATCAGAAAACTGATATGATTTTCAATTATCAGAGCTCTCATTTAAAAAAAATTATCACAACAACCACTCCCTAATACTATGTATGCATGTTTCATCAGATTGATATATTGATATGCATATTTTTTGTAATCATATTGTCATTTATCAGGAATGCATATGTATTAGTAGCTTTCAAACAGCTTAAGTCTTCATGCATAATACTATTTCAACAAATTTTGAAAAATGAATACTTAAATATCATAAGAGCAATAACATATTATATATCATTCAATTTGAAAATAAACATATGCATTCATATCTATTTGGCTTCTCAATCTTCCCCTTTCATCTAAAATCCATATGAAATTCCGTGTAATGTTGAGGAATGAGCTGAACGCCAGCTGGTTTATGGGCAAACTTGATCATCTCCATATCCCTCGAATTCTTGACAATATAAAAGAAAAGTAAAAAGTACAAAATTGAAGAAGGTATGGTCAAATATTTTCAAGTAGTTGCAAAAGTCTTAAGTAGGCAGTGGGCAATTCATGTGGGTGTTTTGGGTCATTTTCGTGTATGAGATGTGCAACAAGAAATTGATCAACACACAATTCCTTCCACGGATCGAATAATTACTCTACTTTCCCTCCTACTATGCGCATCGAATAACAAGTGTAAAACAATATTGCGTTGTACATGGATGTGTTTTTTTCATGTGTAGACTGTAGTATATATACACACACGATAGACGCATAATTAACCATGAACGATGCAGGAATGAAGACAGTATTAATTAATTTAATTGTGATTTAAAATACGAAATTAGATATTGTTATAGAATGGTGGGAACGTTGGAAGGTGTAGGGATTGCAATAGAACTCATGATGTGTGTTGATGGAATAAAGATTTAGAAATGGTTAGCATGTGGGAGATGTTGGTCTAATTTGGGTGTGTCCCTAATTCGAGGGTGCCATTTCTATCATCTACCTACATCATTAACTATATACTTGCAATTAGGTAATCATGTGATCAAAAAACAATTTGGATGATCATATTTATATTTTTAATTATTTTTAATATTGAATGCGCTATTGAGCTAATTAAAATCAATTGGCAAATTATATATACCGAAATCATCCCGACAGTATGCATGGTTAACGGTATGAATTAATTTTTCAAAATTACAAAATTAAGGATATAGATTAGATTTTGGTTTCGGAAATATTAGAGAGATATGCTCAATTCAACAAAAATGATTATTAGAAATGAGTCACTCACCCCTTAAAATATTTTATAAGGGGAGGGTTATCCATACTTATATAAAGGAGTTAGGATCATCACTAAATCGATGTGGGACAAGATTTAAGAGTTTTAACGGTGATGAAAATGATAAGTCCGTCAAAAAACGAAAGACCAAACAAAAGGAAGAAATAACACAACAATACTAACAGTAACACCTACAACTCCCAACCTACACTCCTCAAAATCAGAAACTTCACATTCCCACTAAAACAACAAACTGCAACATCTCAAATCAAACAACTAGACTTAAAAACACCGCTCTTGTTTAGTTCACATACATTTTATTCCTAACGAATTTAGATTGATTAATATATTTTCTATAAAATTTTAAATAAATAAATAAAATACTAATATTGATAACAATTTTGAAAATTTAATATCAAATCTTAGTATATAAAAGAAGATTAATAAAGGTACATGCATATGAGAGGGTGCTCATATATGTTATATGTATGTAGTATTATTTCTCCTGATTTTGATGCATAAAACCTCGTTCGTTAACTGGCCAAATCAAAACCTTTAATAATATCAATTACAAAAACATCATATTGCAATTCATGACATTTGACAGAGAACAATATTGCAGGGCAATTTACTTTAAAGATCACTAATTTTATTTCATATTACTAATATTTTGTCATCAAGAGAAACAATCAATCAAGCAAGCAAGCCAAATATAGCCATTAGTTGTTCTCTTATTTTCTGTGTTTATTGATGGGGAAAATGTGAAATGACATTGGGAAAAATTAGATAGATCATCACAACTCTTAAAAGCAAAATAGGAGATACTATATAATTAATTAAGTAGGTGCTAAACTCTTTCTCCTAAGCAAAACATAAGTTAGCAATCTGTATCCTATAATCATCACCACCATTGCTCCAACCTCCATTCCTCCTCCTCCTTCCCC
Source organism: Salvia splendens (assembly GCF_004379255.2). NCBI lineage: Eukaryota > Viridiplantae > Streptophyta > Magnoliopsida > Lamiales > Lamiaceae > Salvia > Salvia splendens. The sequence goes on along the minus strand of NC_056051.1, from coordinate 3,474,660 downwards.
ACCACTCCCATACTGTATCTTCAGCAGCAGCTTATACGTGTGATAATTCAACGACATGTATCGTACCCAACGCATGAACCTCGGGACTCTCTGCACACCAACACCACCTAATTAAGTTAATCACTCTTCATACATAAAAATAAAAATAATCTCAAGTGTTGATATGATATAGTAACATACAGTGATGAAGAAGCCACCAGACAGCATGAATGTCATAACTGTGACAGAAGCCAAAGTTGTTGCCTTCTTCACATCCATGAATGCTGCACCAATACTTAGTCCTAGCCCCTACAAACATATGCTACATGTTCATGACTTCTTGTTTCCAACTTTTTCTTTAAATGGTGATGTAAATTTACCTGAGCAGCAATGATGCTGAGGAACAAGGAGAGGAGAGTTAGTGAGAACGAGGCGAAGGTGTGCTTGAGTCCCACCATGAAGTAGACTATCGCGAGGAACACAACGGGCAGGAGGAGGTCCAGAGGCAGATCACTCGCGTTCCTAGCTACTAAATACGCGCTCACCTTGTACATCCCCACTGATCTCTCCTTCGACAGCATTGCCCTTTCGAGTGGGAATGTGAAAATGGCTGTGAATACAGGGAAGAAGGCCCAATACACAGAGATGAAGAACAACAGCCCTGCCTGATCTTGAGGCCTATTGGAAGTAGAAGATGTTGTTGTTGCATTAGAATTCCACCAGATTGAGCCTGTGATAACAGCTGTGGATATGACTTGAATCACGCGGAGGCTGCTCAAGTACTCGTGTCGCCTCTCCTTCAGGCCTCTTCGGAAGAGAATGCAAAACTGTGCAATCCAAGATGCCCCGCATTCCCCTGCATCAGTCATGCTGCTGCGCCTCCCGGGCTTTTGGTTGAGCATTGTGATCTCGTCTAGTTTCATCATCTTCTCCATTGTGGATGAGGCTCTTGACTCATAAGCCCCTAATAGATACTGCAAATCAAGAAACTATTTGAGATGATGATTCCAAAATGTTTTCATTTTTGGTTTGGTGTGTTGATGACCTTATGCACATCAGAAGGGAGGAGCTTGTGTTGTAGTTCTGAAGGAAGGGATTTATCCTTGACATTGCCACTTGCAAGATCAATCAAGAATTCGGCTGGATTCATCGCGATAAGTGGCAAGCACCCAATGGACGAGAAGTACCTCATTGCATCGGACGCCTTCCCAAAGTACAACGAGCACCCGTTGCTGAGCAGTATCAGCTTGTCGAATATGCTAAATAACCGGCTCGAGGGCTGATGGATTGTGGTAACCACTGTCTTCCCACCCTATGCAATGCAACCATTAATATTTTTCTTCAAAATGTTAGTAGTACTAAATTTTTACCTGAGCAATGACTTGGAGCATCTGAACGATACGAAGGGCGGTCGTGGAGTCTAATCCGGACGTAGGCTCATCCAGGAACAGAAGTGATGGATTGAGAAGAATCTCATTGCCAATGCACACTCTCTTTTTCTCACCTCCTGACACCCCTCTCACAGACTTATTCCCACCAACCATTGTGTTTTGGCACCTAATTTCATGGTTTAATCAACACAAATCAACTTCGCAAACACAACAACCATAAAAAGAAAAAGTAATACATACTTCTCTAGGCCAAGCTGTGAGAGCACATCCATTGCTCTCTCAGTTTTCTGCTGGCTCGACAGTGAGTTGGGAAGGCGAAGCAACGCAGAGTAAGTCAGCGTCTCCTTCACAGTTAGGTGTGGGAACACAGTGTCATCTTGCAGCACAAATCCAATCCTTTTTCACTCACAAAACAAGCAAAGATAAAGATCACATTCATGAATGCTTAGTCAACTATACAACCACATAATGCACACGGAGCTACCTTTGTTTCAACGATTTAGTGTATAACCGATCGTTATAAGTTATGACTCCACCATCTGATTTCACTCTCCCACTCAGCAGATTCAGCAGAGTAGTTTTGCCACATCCAGAAGGCCCCATCAGAGCAAGAACTTCGCCTGGAAAAACCGAACCACTCACACCTTGCACAATGTGTTTCTCAACTACCTTTGAGCTATTCAACCTCACATTGTAATCCACATTTTTAAACTACAAAAAATGCAAGGAATTAATTACTTGAACCACAAAACATCAACTGTATTAGTACTACAATTTACCTTGAGAGAAATTCCCAATGCTGCCTCAATTGTATCTGATCATCACAAACACCACACTAAACATAGTTTTTCGATTAAAAAAAAGTACTTAACAAACAATAAGAACTTGCCTGATATTGTTACATCAGGAAGGCCATGAAGGGATGAGGATGAATTAGACTGATAAAGTGAGTGGAGTCCTCTTTTCTCATTGGTGGGAGGATTCTCCAAGCATTGTTCATCACATGTTTCTGCGACGAAATGAGAGCTAAACGACTTAGCTTTGCACAGGTGTTTGATTTTTGAGGTATTGTTGTTTCTGATCAGATCAAGGCTTCTCCTTTTGATCTTAGAGTTTCTAGTTTTACTCATGCAGTTGTCTTCATCAGCTAACATGAGCTTCTTCGATTCATCGTGTTTTGCATTAGCTTGGAAAACGTTGATCTTGGCCAAGTTTTCGGGCAAGTCAAGAGCTGATGGTGTCTCCTCCATTGCTTGGAGAAGTTCAAGATTTGAGCTGCATTTGCCAAGAAGAAAAGTTGATGAGTATTAATTCAGAAGTAAAGAGATATTGAAATTAAATACTAGTACAAGACTAAGATAGAGAGCTAATACAAAGACTAAATGAGAAGCAGTTGTGCGCAGAATGATGAACCTTAACCAGTTTTGGTTAATAGATATAGACCATTTTTTTCAACATTTTTTGTATTTTTTTAATCTGTGGATTTTATCTTTATCTTTATCTTTATTAGTAGGAAACAGTTCCAGTAAACACTTAATTTCTTCTGTATAATATTCAATCGTTATTTCATGTCATTAGTACGTGCTTGACTCTTTTTTTCGCAATGGATAATAGTTATTTTTACTCTACTTTACTACTTTATTCTGTAAACACTTATTTCATGTCGTTAACTATTTATTATAGTATCATTTTCCTTAAACACACGTGCAGAAAAGCAGCAAGGATTTGAGATAGGACGGTGGAGTATTAGTTTTATAATAAAATATGAATGAAAATGAGTTACTAGAATGTAGGGTCAACTACTAAAAACGGTAAAAGTGAAATGCGGCATTTATTGAGAACCGTCCAAATAAAGAAATATAAGACATTTAATGAGGGAGTATTATTTTTTTGTTTTCTACAATTACAAATTTGTCACTATTCGAAAATTTGCACTTATATAGCTTGCTGCAATCGGAATATGTCAATCATTCATGCATGTTCATTATGCATAAAAAACGTTTCCTCAAAATATTTCTGCATCCGTCACTAAACTCCATGCTGACCACTCGTCGCGCCACTAAAATATTTCATCTCGATTGAGAAGAGACACTACAAAAAACTTATCTTTTAAAGACACAAAAATTAAAACGCAATTACAAACATTTGGAAATTTGGAAAAATAACCATGATTTTAGGGTGCAAAAGAAAGCGTCCCCTAAGTTGAGGACATATTATCTTAATCTTTTTTTTTACGCTTCTATTTGTGTCCCCTAGTTTTAGCTAGGACACCAGCAATAAGAACACTTTATGAAATGTTGGTGCTATAACTAGATACACAAATTAACGTTCCTAATAGCATTAAAAAGTGCATTTATTCTTTCTTTTTGTTGTAGTGAGAACTCTATTTTGTTATAAATATGCATCCAATCAATTCCCATTAAAGTATAAACTTTTTTAATTTTGTAAATCCCAACTACACTATTAATGATGTAGACTTCACTTGCATTAATACTATTTCCACTATTTTTTCTATTTCTTTTATTTACTATTTATTCATTAAACTTAGTGTCAATTAAATGTTTATACGTTTTGGGAACAAACGAAGTTGAATTTAGCAATAATCAATATTTTCGACAATGTTATCTACGATCACTTCCATGCAGTTAGTTGCACGTAGGTGTCATGTTTTTTTGTATACGATCCTTTTCAATATGGAAATTGCGAAATGGCCCATAAACATTTTAAAATCCTCAACCAAGCATCGTAAAAGTAACTCTTACTTTCAATATAAGAGCATCCACGTCCGCCCAATGCATCGGGCGGGCTATCGTCCGCCACTGTTGCCCTGCTGACAATGTCCGATGCATCGTCCGCGCCCTATACATCGTCCGCGGATGGTGGCGTCAGACATGGAGCCGTCACCCACCTGCCCCTCCCCCTCCCCCACCCCCCCACACCGCGGCCGTGCCTCTGCCTCCACCGCCGCCGTCGCCTCAGGCTCCGTCACTAGGAAGAAGAGGAACATGCAAAGAGCCCAGAAGTTGCCGCCTCTAGAGAAGAATGAAGAATTCGTCCCAGGGAGAACGAACTACGGCCAGGAAGAAAGCATTCTCCTGACGAAGTGTTGGGTTGATATTTCAGAGGACCCGGTGTTTGCCAACAACTAAAAGCAAGTCGCGTACTAGGAGCACATCACTGAACGCTACAACAAGGCCAAGCCGGCGGCGACCTACAAGCGCCATAGGGAGCAGCTCCGCAAGCACTGGGATCAGATGAAGAAGCAGCTCAATTTGTTCTCGGTGGAGTACGAGAGGTGCTTGAGGGAGCAAGGCAGCGGCGAGAGTTTGACTGATGTGCGTGATAGAGCGCTTGCGTCATACATTTCATTGCACGGCAAGTTCAAGCGCTACTCCTCCTGGTTGATCGTGAAGGACAAACAGAAGTTCCAAGGAGGGATTCTGCCCATATCGTCTGCGTCGAAGAGGACGAAGAACACCGCCGCCGGTGATTATACGAGCAGCGACAGCGGCGCCCCTCCGATGGACCTCAACCAGCCGATGTACGAGGATGAGAGTTCGGGCACATCGATGTCTTCCCGGCGTCCCATTGGCAACAAGGCTGCCAAGAACAAGGGCAAGGCGAAGGCGACGTCCTCACAGAACCCGGCCCCGACCGCGACCCAGACCCTGACTTCGGCTGCGGCTCATGCCTACGGGGAGTTGGTGGCGGCCGCCAACCGGAGGACGTTGTTGGACACGCACAATGCCCTCATGCAGTGCGAGGACCCGGGTGAAGCCGAATACCTCAAGTAGATGATCGATGATCTGCGCCGCAAGTTGGGAATGCTTTAGACCAGGTTTTTTATGTGTACTGAACTTATTTTTTATTTCCACCGTTGTAATTTTTTAAAAAAATTAAGTAATGTAGGATTTCACTTAAATTGTGGTGTTTTTTTTACTATTTTGCATGACATATTTGAAAACATAAAAATTAATTAACAAAGTCCACAACAACGTGTGTGATGTGAAATTGTGAATGCCATATTTTTCATCCCCATTTGTCGTATTATTGCCACTGTACATATTTTGGACACTAAATCTTTAATAAGTTAAACGAGATGAGTACTTAGGGATCCACGAATGCAGATCATGTAAAAATAATTTGTCAAATTAGTTCTCTCCATCAATACAAGGCCAATTTAAACGGACACGAATTTTAAGAAATGTAATACTCTCCCCGTCTCCAAAAAATATGAATTATTTTCTTTTTCCTCCGTTCCTAAAGAGTATGAACTTTCTAATTTTAAAAAAAATCAAACAACATACTACCTCTACACATTATTTTATTTACAACTTAGACCATTATTTCTACTACCCTTTCTCTCTCTCTTAATGTTCTCATCATTTATTAAAACTCGTGCCGAAACCAAAGTTTATACTATTTGGGGATTGAGGGAGTAGAATGATACGATCCCATATCTTAGGAACAATTATTTAGTAATCTTTGATTCACCAAATCTTTCTTGTTAGTTAGGGTTTAGTATTATATATAGGATAGATTGTTATCATTTTATGGAATGAATCAATCAATGAATGAATGAAAATCAATCTTTTGCCCAACAAACGTGTTGAGAATTATCTTTTGCTAAGATCTCGTGCTGCCCGACGGAGAGGAACTCCCGCGCACAGCCGGTTCTTGCTACCGTCGATCCTTCGCTAGGACGCCGGAGAAAGGGGATACGACGTAGGGTCGTATCATCTGGTGCTTTCATCCTGTGTAACTCATGAAACGATTTAACAACAACGGAAGGGAGCGCTGGGGTGCTTCTCGCCCGGATACCTTCCCGAACGGATCTTCCCGTCGCCAACACCCTGTTGGTTGCCGCGATCCCACCAATTACCAACGCCAGCAGTTTGACGAAAGTGAATTCGAGAGTAGACCCATGGACGAGATGCGTCCCGATGATTCGGTTGGCAACAAACTGGATCGATTGATGGATAGGATGGAAAAATTAGATGCTTGGAGAGAGGAGACGGACCGGCGGTTTGAGGATTTAGAACTTGCAATCCCGCGCGTGTTCAGCCAGCCGCTTTCCTGCGATGACGACGATGAATGGGAGTATGAGGATTATCGTCGCAAACGTAATTGGAATAGTAATCACCACATGGGATCGGTCCAAACCCGTCGCCCCACCTGTTGGTATCCTCCCGGTGATCGACCACGGCCGAGTTGCCAGTTGTACGACCCACCACAGTCACAGAGGCCCCCTTGTTGGGAACCACCGCCTCGCCGTGCATCGCGAGAATATTCAGACTCCTCATATGTACCGCCGTGGCAGCCGCGCTTCACCAACGTGGAGTCCTCATCAATATATGGGTAGTCGTACTTCACCAACAGGGATTCCTCATATGTACCACCGAGGCAATACAAGACCTCGACTATTAGGCAACCCACCTATTCGTCGGACGTACCACCACGAAATCCCCCAGAAATGGATCGTTTGAAGCTTTTCGACAGCGACGACATTTCTTCAGACGACGACCTGTCCAAAATTGAAATCAACCATGAATTTGCCAAAAACAAGAAGCGAGAGGAACTGCATAGGTACGAAGCGCTCAAGAAGCAGGGCAGAGTCGACTCGTCGGCCTCGGATTCAGAGGAATCGTCGTCTGGGGAGGAGGAGTTGAAGAAACCGAGTAAGAAGACTGACGCCAATTTTTTTGAGGTATTGATTAAGGTGAAAAATCAAGACCCGATTGTGAGGGAGCAAGATGCGAAATTGTTCGAATCCGATTACGAGGATAGTGATGAAGAGGAGGATACTGCAAGTATGAAGAAAGGGAAGCCAATGTATTTGAAAGACGTCGTTTCGAAGCAATTGATTAAGGCGGGTCCAGAGCTAAGTGATGAAGAGGATGGAAGTGGGGATGATGGAGAGAACAATAATTTGAAGAGTTATTCGCACGAGCAGAAGGAGCTGAGGAAGCAGATTGTGAAATCTCTGGAGGAGGGGAAATCGGATGATAATAAGGAGTTGCCACATGGAGGATTTATGAAGTGCTTGCTAGCCACAAAGACATTTAACATCGGGCTAAACATGCCGGCAAATCATGTTGTCTTCACGAATGTTCAGGAATTTGATGGGGATTACTATGTCAGGAGACGTTTGCCTATTTGGCGTGTGTTCGATCCAGGAGGAGACGCCTCACCAAAGCTTTTGCTTCCGACTATCGTCGTTGCTTCGTAATTTCCACCTTGAGGACAAGGCGGATTTCAACCGTGGGGGAGTTGATACGATCCCATATCTTAGGAACAATTATTTAGTAATCTTTGATTCACCAAATCTTTCTTGTTAGTTAGGGTTTAGTATTATATATAGGATAGATTGTTATCATTTTATGGAATGAATCAATCAATGAATGAATGAAAATCAATATTTTGCCCAACAAACGTGTTGAGAATTATCTTTTGCTAAGATCTCGTGCTGCCCGACGGAGAGGAACTCCCGCGCACAGCCGGTTCTTGCTACCGCCGATCCTTCGCTAGGACGCCGGAGAAAGGGGATACGACGTAGGGTCGTATCATAGAAAGTGAGCGGAAAAAAGTTAATGGAGTATTAGTTTTATGATGAAATGTGAGTGAAATAAAGTTAGTTGAATGTGAGATCCATTACAAAACTAATAAAAATACAAATGAGATATTTATTGGTGGACGGACGAAAATGACAAAATGAGACACTTGGTGGACGGAGAGAGTAATAGAGGTGTTTTAGGTTTTCTTCAGTTAATTATTTGGACAGGGCATGCGCAATGCGTCTCGCTCAGTCTCGTCTTGGCGAGACGAGCTATGGCAAGACCACATTGCACCAGGCTCGTCTCGTGGAGTTTCTGGAGGACGTGGAGGGGCATTTGGCGAGCCAGCGATGTTATTATAATAGAGTTCAATGCAGTTTTTTTTTTGGTCTTGTAATATTAAAAGCGCCCACGATGGAGTATAATTTATAAGTGATGGTCTCTATCTCATATCTTCCAATTTCAAAACAGTGAAAAATAGACATCTCGAGAAATAAAGAAACATGTACCCTAAATTGTACAACGACGCGTGATTGAAAATCTTCCATCAGATTCTTGGAAGCACCTTTATAAATAGACAATACATAATTTAATGAGAAATGCCAAACCACATTTTCTTGCATAGGAGTTTGTAGTTCACCACAGTCATATCATAGTACTATACAACCTATATTGACATCTGACAATTTCATAATTAGAGAAATATTACAATCTTTGGTGTGAAAGAAGACAATTGAGGGGTTTCTTTGCATCAACGGCAAAGTACAGTTTGCTACAAGCAAAGAAACAGATATTTGATGCCTTCACTTACCTTAAATTGGTGTCACCACTTCCACACATTCCATTTACGTACATGAACGTGCTAATAAGTTCACAAATAGTGTATAAGCTCAAAATCAAAGTTATAGTTACGTATGAGTAAATTCACCTAGAGGTAAAGTTATTGATATACTAGACTAAGGTTTTAGGTTTGAGTTATCCGAGACACTATTTTTAAAATTTAAAGATATAATTACTTCTTCTCGTCTTATTCTTACATAATGTTATAAGCAATAATTATTAATGCACAAAAATAATCCTACAGTAATTTTTCCCTCTATATATAACTTGTCAAGTGGGCTTAGATCGGCTAGGTCAGGTGAGGCTCGGCCAGGTTGAAACCCGACTAGACCTAACCCATGTCTGAAGTGGGTTGGGCATGACTGAGATGTGCTAATTGTTGAATTTTAACCTATCTTTGTGTAACTTTAGAAAGTAAAAAATATGAAGACTCAGTGTAATTGTACATGTAGGTGGCGTTCGGTTGCCATGACTAATATCATGAGACTATCCATCTAGGATTAAGTTGAGGGATTATTTTACTTGGAGGGGGAGGCTATGACTAATTATCATGAGACTATCCATCTAGGATTAAGTTGAAGGGTTCAATCTTATGAACCAAACATGATACATATTTAATCATGAGATTTAATCTTGCCAACCGAACACCCCGTAAGAGATTAGTACTGTATTAGACTAGATCTAATACTTATGAAAAAAAAATCAATTAGAGTCTACTATAATTGATGAGTCTAGATCAAGCTTTTTATGTTTATCTCTAGTGCCGGTCCAAGGACAACTCATACGGGACTTGTGTCAAGCTAGGCCGGGTCGGACCGACCCATTTGACAAGTCTTTATATAACTTATATGCTTAAATTGAGACAAACATGCCTGCACGCGCATTATAATTGAAAATCGATAACAGCAATTATTTTTTATACCACTTTTAATCACGAGAGGAGTTAAAATTTATTATTTGGAACATTTAATAATTTATCGTTGTTCATGAAAAATATCGTTTTTATTCATAATAATAATGATTTTTGCAATCTCCGCTTTTTGTTATTAATAAAAAATATCACTTTTCAATATAATGTATAAATAAATACTTAAACATTTTGGGAATTTATAAAATAATAAGATATTAGTACATGTTTGCAACTTTAAAAAAATATGAGTTTTATAAACATACCCTCTTAGTGGTGGAAAATGATTGGTTCTTGATTAGGAGCTTACTATTTTAGCAATGTAGTTAATTAATTAATGCATAATGAGAGTGTAAGCACCGTGTGCGCAATTCCAACTTTAGCTATGAAAGCATGCTTATCTTATCTGCGAAATCTCATTTTCATCATTAGGGAAACTATCATTTTCATCAACTTTTTACATCTTCTCGCCTTTTCTTTGGTTTATCCGTACATGTACGTGCATTAATTGAATATCGAAAAAATATTTGTACGGCTTTTCCTATTGTTTATTTTCATTTTAATTTTAAATTTTAACTAATATTTTTTATAAATCCGTGATTGCATGTTAAAGTATACGAAATATGAAATGCAACAGAGACGACGCCGCGGGATATATATGATAAATAATAAATAAAGATAGTTTTTTTACTTTTTTATTTTTTTATTGTATCAAATAATATGATATTTTGATTTAAAAAAGAATACGAAAATAAAATAGAGAATTCTATCGTCTTTTGTGCCCCTACCATAGTGGGCTTTATCTCCACTCCTTAGTTGGGCCGACAATTAAGTGGGCTACAATTCGGGCCCGGTATAAATATAGGTTAATTTATAAGCTTACTAATTTTAGGCCAATTTTATCTTCTCTTAATTTTAGTCGATTGATAAGCTTACTAATTCAAATGGGCTAATTCAACGAGGCTCGGCCCTTATAGCGGGTTAATTCAAATGGGCTGATTATATTTGTCAAGAAAAAAGTTTGTTCACTATACTAATTCATTCGTCCACGATTACGAGCTCTGATTTGTCATTTTATTATATTCACCATTAAGAGTCCCGGTTTAATTTTATTAAAAATAATAAATAGGTCATATTCATAGATTTACAATCACTATTTATTTCATTCATTTTTTCTATATTTTTTAAAACTCATATTGAGGATTTGATGAAGGAGGGAATATTATCTTATTTTCTTCAGATATACAATGACCAAAACTCTTCTAGACTACTGTTCTTTAGAACATTCTTTTTTCTGGTATATATTCAATATTTTTTCTTCTCACGTGTTTACTTACTACTAATCAAATATTGATAGGCCATCAACCATTTAACAATACAACTTTTATTTTGTGCACACAGGTTATTAATAAGTTTATTCCCTCAGTTTCATAATAATGGAAACATTTCTTTCCGACATGAAGATTAAGAAAAATTGTGTTAAGTGAGTTAAATAATTGAAGAATAGAGTAGAAAATGAAAAAGGTAGAGAGATGAAAGGAGAGTAAAGTAAGTGAAAAGAAATGTATTGACTTTTATTAGAAAAAAAATGACTCTATTATTATGGAATGTACCAAAATGATAAAATGACCCCAGTACCATGGAATGAGAGGGTAGTACTAAATTTTGTGTAGATTTTTCTTCTTCTTCTGAATAAAACAAGATAAGGACTTGTCGAGGTAGTCGTACAAGTCTAGTACTCATGAACTCCATAACTAGACCGCAACTACGTGGCATGGAAAAAAATTGAAATTTAAAAAATTCGTATAATAAATTAATTTAGTAATTTGGCGTTTTAGCAAATAGAAAAATAAAGGCGAATGGCAATAGCCAATACTTACATAGTACTTAGTAGTATAATTCGTTGATTTGTTGAATATTCTTTATTTTCATTTTCTTTTTTCATATATTACTGAATATATTAATATCACTAAAAAAGACGACTTAGTGCAGAGATGGTACAATTGAGAAAAAAAAATTAAATATGATAATTTAATATTCTAATTATTTGAGTCATATTCTTTTTTGGGATGTCTCAACTAAGTTGAGTCATTTCCTTTTTTGATAAAAAATAAAACATACAATCACTCTTACTTTATTTCATCACCTACCTTACTCTCTCTTTATTTTTCTACTTTATTCATTTCTCCTACTTTTCAATACAATTTATTAATCTCCGTGCCTAAAATTTTTTGACTCAACTTAGTTGGACGGAGGAAGCTCTAGAATTTGATCAAAAATCATGATCTAAATAATTATAATCCCTTTTAAAATAATCTACTAATACAGTCAAATGAAATGAAAATTGGCAATCTAATAATCTATATCTATATCTATATAAAAGAGTTATTTGGCTATATACATGTGAACTTTATTTTTAAAGTATAAACACATAAATTTAATAAAATTTAAATTTGAATACATATATATGATACTACAAATAGTATGAGGCCTTGGGAAATGAGCTTCTGGTAGCCAGTGGGTTACGCCTCCCCTTTAATGGATTACTGCGTATCCTGATTGAACTCCCTCACATAATGTCCGGTCAGAGTGTGGGGACTGCCAAGGCGACGGAATCACCTTTTATACTGCGATGATAAGATACTAATTCAGATTATTTATTTGCAAATATACTTTGTCATCCTCATATTTTGTCCTCATTTATATAGAACTCATACTAGTACTACTTACAAAAGCCATTAATATAGACCGTCAAACAAAGTATTTTTGTTCCTTTTTTCTGCCCAATGAAAAAGGGAACCACTCAGGCTCCTCTAATTAGTAATCAACCATGTTCGAAAGTTCAAATTTCTAGTAGATTACAAAGTCGTTTGAATGTTGATTTGGAGATAATATGAACATTAAAATTTGTAGTTAGATTACAAAGTCGTTTGACTCTTGTTTCATTATTTCAAAATGCTGTTTGAACTATTTTTGACATAGTCTTGACAGTTCACCCTATGCAATGCACAAATAGACCCATATGACTTATAAGACAAATTCCAATGAAGCAAGATCCAGTCAAACTTATTGGATCCGATATTCTTTCTTGTTTTCGTGGGTTTATAATATCCACATAACTAGATTATAGTATTTCATTTTTCATCTGTCAAATTATCTACTCCCAATTTTTACCTAGAGTTTCTGCATTAAGAATATCTATATTTCAGCCCATGTCAGCCCCAATTTAATTATTTTTACTTTTCATTATTTTTTATACTATAATTTTATACTCCATCCGTTATTTTAAAAAGAGGAAACATCATTTTTGGTCCACGAACTTTACCAAAGTATCATTTTAGGTCCGTGAACTTTGAAAGTATCATTTTAGGTCCGTGAACTTTGAGTTAGTATCATTTGATGTACTTTTACTATTTCCAAGTTTTTTGGACGAAAATACCCTCAATACCTTAAAGTGTATATATTTTTAATAAATTTATCATATATTCATATTTTTTTATAAATATCTTTACAATATATTTTTGACAAATTTTCTAAATATAATTTGACCTTAAATATTATCACTTAATTTTGTGACATGCAAGTAAAATTGCTTCTTCAATTTTTTATATTAATTTTTTTTAAATTGAATAAAGAACTTTTCTTTAATAATAAAAAATTGAATAAAGATCTTTTCTTGCATGTCACAAAATTAAATGATAATATTGAAGGTCAAATTATATTTAAAAAATTTATCAAAAATATATTTTAAAGATATTTATAAAAAGATCTTTATTCAATTTTTTATTATTAAAGAAAGTTCTCTATTCAATTTTAAAAAAAAATTAATATGAAAAATTGAAGAAGCAATTTGACTTGCATATCACAAAATTAAGTGATAATATTTAGAGTGAACTACATCAAATATCCCTAACGTTTCCGAAAGTTTCGTTGCAGGCCCCTAACAAAAAAAAATATCTCCACATAACCCTAACCTTCAAGGTAATCACAAATCGTGTTTTTTGTGACTATATTTCCCTTTAGGCCTTAAAGGGTCCATTGGCTGACATGAGCCTGGGCTGCCCTGCTGTCACGGTCACTGTGGCTGATGTAGGAGATGGTTGGGTTCGCCGGCGATGTGACATATTGTGCAAACCAAGAGGTACAATTATGTCGTTAGTTATATTAATGCCCTAACCGTTGCCATGTATGTTAATGGCTTGTTTGTTACAGACCAATCAACCTCGTCGGGGACGACCTCGCACACGTCAGTCTACGCGTCCAACCCAAGAGGTAGTTTCCATTATCAATTTTTCGCTTTTCGTTTCCTATCCATTGGTAGTCAATTTGATCGTGTTGTTGTTGGTTGCAGAGCAATCCCACTGGTACAAGGGCCAACACACGTCGCGCTACGACTCAGCCGCAACGATGTGGCCGTCGCGGGGATCGGGATTGAATGTTAGCGGGGATCAAGTGTGGGAACCTGAAATGTCTCAAAATGGTGTTAGTTTAAGTGTGGTTGTTTTGACAAACAGTATGGTTTAAGTGTTGGTTTAACTGTGGGATCAAGTATGGTTGTTTTTTACAAGCAGTATTTTTGTTCTATTAATTCAGTGTATACTTTTGTGTATGCTTTTGGTTTAGAACCTTCTTCTGTGTTCAGTAATTGATTGAGTACTGCATGTAGTCTAACTATGTACCCAAAATGTTATTTCATAGGAAGTTTTGTCCATCGGGTGGTATTCAACAAAAGCAGGGTACTTACGGTGGTATTTCGCGAAAAAGAGTAATTGATTGAGTACTGCATATAGTCTAACTATGTACCCAAAATGTTATTTCATAGGAAGTTTTGTCCATCGGGTGGTATTCAACAAAAGCTGGGTACTTACGGTGGTATTTAACGAAAAAGCGGGGTACGTAAGTTGTTATTATAATTTAAATTTCAAGTGGGAACCTACTTCAATCGTGTACAATAATCTCTTATCAAAATTCCCCTTATAAGTTCGGTGATGCACAAGTGGTACCATTACATTAGGAAAAAAATTACAACACATAAAACCAATATTAAGATCTTCATTTTTCGACACATTTTGGTGATTTTAACAACTTCTACACTAACACGTTGACACTCCTCAGTCTTCATGCTCAAAGTTAACTTCAACTCTTCACATTCCTCACTATTCTTGCGCACCTTTTCTTCAAGATCACACACCTCATTATTCTTGCATCAGAGTTGTTCTTCAAACCTGTCTCGTTCGTGCTTGATTCTTTGAAAGTACGTGTCCTGGCTTGGCGATAGACCCGAATCAAACCAACGAAAGAATCTGCAATCGTCTTCCTTCCATATTGGACAACGATAGTAACGTCGCCCAGGATTAGCAGCCGACCTTGATATCACAAGCTCAGCCTCAAGATCATGCTGACAGTACACAGTCTGAGGACGCGGCCAATCCCAATTGAAACTTGAGCCGAAAGATTGTGAACTAGAGGCAGACATTGCAGTAAGGACCTGATTTGAAAATGTTAACCAACAATGTTGTCACACCTCAGTAACCAACAATGTTTGACAAACGAATGCCCAAAAATTGGAATGACACACACCCTAAGACACAACCAACGTCAGCCGCATGAACTCGCAAAAAACACCATACCTTTTACCGGTCACAAGGAAATACATTATCTAAATTGCGATGTGAAACTCAGCGATAGGGAAAAAATACCCCAATTGAAAAAAAACCAAAATCAGCCGCATGAACTCACTAAAAACACTCTACCTTTTACCGGTCGGTCACAACCCAATAAATTACCTAAATTGCGACGTGAAACTCAGCGATAGGGAAAAAAACCCCAATTGAACAAAACCGAAATCAGCCGCCAATTGAACAAAAAACCCCCAAATGTGAACTAAAAACATCCTACATTTTAACCGGTCACAGAACAGTGGAATAACTCACCTAAAAATTACGATGTCAAACTCAGCGATATGGATGCCTGAAGGAAAGAGTGCAACAATGAGTGAATGAGTGCAGGAGTGAAAATGGGGAATTAAGAATCATACTATTTGTGCATTACAGATGTATAGGTCGAATGGTGGGAATGAAATGATTGTGAACAGTGGTAGTACATAGGGTAGCCCTGCAACGCCAGATTAGATCTGCGGTGCATGTCCCCCTATTATGTGGAAGTTTACTAAAAAGCCCCTGAAGGAATTTGGGCAAAATGGTCCAAAAATTGGCTACAAAAACATGATTTGTGATTACCTTCAAGGTTAGGGTTATGTGGAGATATTTTTTTTGTTAGGGGTCTGCAACGAAACTTTCGGAAACGTTAGGGATATTTGATGTAGTTCACTCTAATATTTAAGGTCAAATTATATTTAGAAAATTTGTCAAAAATATATTGTAAAGATATTTATAAAAAAATATGAATATATGATAAATTTATTAAAAATATATACACTTTAAGGTATTGAGGGTATTTTCGTCCAAAAAAACCTGGAAATAGTAAAAAGTACATCAAATGATACTAACTCAAAGTTCACGGACCTAAAATGATATTTTCAAAGTTCACGGACCTAAAATGATACTTTGGCAAAGTTCGTGGACCAAAAATGATGTTCTCTCTTTTAAAAATAACAACTATTTCCATTTTAGGTCATTCCTTAAAAATAGAAACTTTAGAATTTTTTTATTGTAGAACATGAACCTCACAATCCACTAACTCTACTTTCACTACTTTTTCCCTTCCCCTCTCTTACTTTACTCATTTTTTCTTTTCCGCTCTCTTACGTTACCAATTTTTCTCACTTACTTTACCAATTGTGCATTAAAACCCGTATTATTTCAAATGTTTCTATTTTTTTATTACAGTGAGTATAATTGTAAAGAAAAATCAATTTTTTTATATTATGAATAACATAATCTCGATTATAAATTCAGTTTTAGTACAAATAAAAGTTTAATTACTAATTGAAGTAATTATTTAGGCCCATTTACTTATTTACGTAGTAGGCTGATCTGAACTCAATTATTAAGGCCCATTTTAACCCAATTTTACCCATTAACTAAATAAATTGTTTTTTTAGAAATTAAATAAATTGAAATTAGCTTGATCTCATTGACACGTACATTTTCAAATATTGTTCTTCTTATCATTTTTTTTAACGAGATGAGCCACATTTTTCACTAACATTTTTCTTGCTATATTTTTATAATTTTACTAATTATACGTTCAAACTTATGATCTCTCAAATGTTTCAATTTTTATGAGATTGATGGAGGATAAAATAAGCCAAGTCGAGTAGTCATCTTTCCATAATATGAGATACACCCATGTAATGTTCTCGGATTGGTGTGTCGTTTCTGAAGTAGCAGCACCGCTAACAGCAGAGCTCTGGCTTACCGGACGAAGGTGAGAGCAAAGCTTCGACAAATGAAGAATGCCAAGAGAGAGAGATATCTTATGCTAATGCATGTGAGATTTCAAGTGTGTTTTGGTTTCTACTGCTGTAGAGAATCCATGAGTATGTCTCCCTATTTATATAGTCCAAGCTTGCTATATGTGGAGGCTATGGAATCATGCATAGTCAACTTTGCCCATTAATGTTGGTTTATATCGGTCGGATGTTACAAATATTACAAACGTATATCGTGGAATATGGATTTGTATGAATGTATTTAGACACTTCTCACATAGTTGTTCATATCAGAGATGTATCTGGACAACCCGATCAATGTGATTATGTGAACACATGGACCGTTATGTGTGAAGCCACGAATTATTTGCCACATGTTTTGTTTTGGCTTGTGTGTCCAATGTAGGATTAAGTAATTAATCTTATAACTCCATATTACTATGGCACACTTTAATATAGTATTTCATACTTACTGAGAATCGGTTTAAGAAAATAAATATATCACAATCATTATTTAAAATTTAAATTGATTATATAAGAATATTTCGTCATTTGTACGACCTGATCAAACTATGATTTTATATGGGCTTAGATTCCAACATTCAGTAAGATAAATGTGAAGAACCAACTCGATAAACACGACTCAGAGAGACAAATAAAAATTACTCCACTTCATAGTAGTTTTCTAACATTAATTAAACGAATGTGTCTTTCTTCTAGAAACATATATAAAAGCTAAAATCGAAAGTTTTTCTGATAAAGACTCTTGAACTAATTATGGACACTTATAAAATTGAAATTATTTGGGTATATATGAAGAAAAATGAAAACTTTCCGACAGATCCAGCACAAAAAGACAACTGTTCTTTCAATAAAGTTTTAGTTGACCCCCAATTTCAAAGACAAATTGTTGACAAAATAGATCCACATTATACTAATTAATAACGATACAAATTAAATTAATCAAATATTGATCCCGATACCATCTCGTTAGATATATCCTAGGATTGTTTGTTTTGGTTTGAGTATATCCTAAGGATTTTTTTATTTGAATATATACACCTAAGTTTTTTTAGTTGAATATGTACCTAAGCTTTAATCTTTATCCGTCACAAACTAGGTATTAAAAGGTAATCAGTCCTCTAATTGTGGTTATGTTATCTATTTATCCCTATCTTGGCATTTTATTGCACATTTAGTCCTTTTGGATCGAAATTACAATGGTGTAAATTTTTAAAATTCAAGGGGAATGAATTGTTTGCACATTTAAGGATTAATAAAGTAATTTAGTTGCATACCGGTGCTTCATAATTGAACTATTCTATTATAATGTGGAGTACTCCCCCGGTTCCATTATAAGTAAGACGTATTCCTTTTCGGGCCGTCTCACTATAAGTGACACACTTCCTTTTATGACAATACAATAAAACAACACTCTATTTCTCTCTTACTTTATCATCCATTCTATTTTTTTCTATACATTTTTACCACTCTTACTTTATTATCTCTTCATTTAACAACTAAACTACACTACCTAAAAACATGTACACAAAAGAATTGTGTCACATGTAATGGCCTAATTGACATTCATCCATATATAAAACTCAGTTCGGATAATTAGACCTATATTTTTAGGCACAAAATAATCGTAACTCTAAAAGTGAACAACTTTAATTGACTATATCAATTATACTATGTTGTGCTACCCAATGTTTTAAATCATTGAACAATTGGGCCGTTTTGGAATGGAAAAACTATCGGTTGAACCAATTCAAAGTAGTAAGTATTAACATTTCTAAGAGAAATTAATTTGTGTCTAACTATGAACTATGTATGAAACATTGGCACTATTAATTAGCCTTAATTAATGGTTTGGCAAGTAATTGATTGTTTCCTAATAGTACTATACCTAGCTGTTCTTAATCTTGAGTGGCTGCATTTGCAGCATAATGCATGTTCATTTATTACAAAGGTATAATTTTTTAAAAAGCACTACTAAGTTAATTAATTAATTGGGTAAATATAGTTAAGAAGCTTATAATAAGTAGACTTTTTTCAGAATATATATTTTATTATGTAGTATTTCGTTAAAAGACGACGTGCTAATCCTAATTGTAGTATGATAAATCTTTGAATCTTAGTGGCTTGAACTTGTCAATTTTTGCGATTTAAAAAACATCTTTGAATCTTACTGGTTTCACACACTAACCTTTTAATTCTGTATAAAGTAATAAATGTAATATGATCGAACTCATCCATTTTATTCTAATTTCTAACTTTTAAAAAAACTAGTACTCCTAGTTGATGTATTAAACTGTTAATACATCAAACTTGTGAATAAATATTTTTAGAAAATTAAAATAATCTGGAAAAGGACATATATAAATTCACCATGCATATATAACTTACAAACGACTCATTGATTATGTTATAATTGGAGTGGTAGTAGCAGCCAAACAAGAATCTTTTATCTAGTTGATCTCGACATCTACTCAATATTTCTTCAATTTTGTGAAACATCAACTTAAAAAATAAAACACTACTTTTCCCTCCTCAAACATATTTGACAAATTCAAACATTTACTACACCTCGGAATCGGTACCTCAAATCTATTAAACCCCAAACAATCACTCCACAACTTGCCAATAATTATAAAATAATTAATACTTCACATACTATATATAATAGCCCCACATTGACTAACATTTGCTTACATATTTCACCCACAAACCTAATATAAATATTTTCCTCACATTGCAAACCAACAACCCAACCAACCAACATTTATTACTTCCATTGCCAAACCACAATTTCCACCACCGCCACCGCAGCCACCGCCGTCGCCGCCGACATGGACATGCCGGACTTCTCCTCTGGCCCGTCTCCGAGGCGGGAGCTCCATGGCCCCCGCCCCGCCCCCCTAAGAGTCCGAAAAGACTCCCACAAAATAAAAAAAACCGCCCATGGCGCCCAATCCGGCAGCGAGCCACCCCCACCCGGCCCCCCACGAGGCGCCGAGGCCGCCCGTGATCATCTACACGGTCTCCCCCAAAATCATCCATGCAAACCCTAACGAGTTCATGGCGCTGGTCCAGCGTTTGACCGGCCCCAGCGCCAGGTCACCCTCCTCCGCCTCCGCCTTCCAGTCAGAAGGCGGAGGCGCAGTGTCCCCCGCCGCCCGTTTCGCCTCCATCGAGCTCACAAAAACGTCAGATGGCAGGAGAACGGGCGGGGAAATGATCGATGGGATCGAGATAGATCCCATCATTCAAAGAAGCGGCCAATTTCCCGGCATTTTGTCGCCGAATCCGGGCGCTCTTCCCCCGATCCCGGCTAATTTCTTCAACATCTCGTCGGAAAATTACAATCCATTGAATTTCTTCCATGATTTGAGCCCGGTTTTGCATAGCAGTAGGAATTTTCCGGAAAATAGCTTCATTTTTCCGAGCCCTTCGACTAATTTCATCTCACCACACATAAACACGCCCTCTCCAAACACTCTAGAGCTCTTCCACAGCTTGTTTGACCTATAACCGCAGGAGGAACTGCAGGAAAAGGTAACCGTAGGGATTGGATTTAGCGCTTCAATCCGTGGCTGTGTTAAGCAAGTGGGGCCCGACTCTCATTGTTGGTATTTAATTCTTATTGATTTTTATTTTTCTACACCTCTTTTACAGTTGAAAATTGAATTTTGTGGGCCATTTTATTTTGTGGCTCAAATACATGGTTTTTGGTCTTTGTTGGATTTGGTTGGAATCATCTTAGTTTATGATAGCAATTTTTTTTGTCACATTTGGATTGTAATTTCCGAAGAAAAAATATGACCGATTTTGCCGTCCTTGTAGATACCAATGTTTAGTAGTAGTACATTAAAAAAATAGCATAGAATTGGTCATATTTTAACAAAGAGAGTAGACATTATATGTATGTGTATAGTGAACGATGAATTGTAGTATAAAATTGAATGAAATCTAGGGTTTGTGACATGGGATGAACCACTGTTTGACCTTTCTTTTGTTTGTTTCTTGTTGATAAATGCCTAATTCGGTCAATTTATATTTTTAGAAGAGTTATGGGTTCATAAAGTTTTATTTTGGTGTTTTTTTCTACTTGATGTCCATTAATAGATCTGTATTTATTATATACGGCGGCTAGCTGATTATATTTATTTATGCAATTATACATTATACATTTTCATTGCCAATTAAAAAAACTCTAAGCACATTTTTTAAAATAAGCACCCAAGTTGTGTTTTTACAATGTTATTTTATTTTTTACATTGTTTGCTGTATGAAGATAGCCTCATCGTTTGTATACAGCGACGGAACCAGAAAGATTTGTTGGGGAAAGCTCCATCAATTTCTAAAGTTTCGCGAGAGACTATTGCAAAAAAAAATGATTATTCTGATGGGACGGGACCTCGACCTACCCTAACCCTCTGCATTCGGCGAATATCGTCTATATGTGCACAATCATAGTGTTTATGCGAGTGTTCTCGAATGAAATAGTGCCTAGCCAATTGTTCCATGAAAATGTAATTGTAATTAATGACTACATAGCAATAGTTGAGGGGTGGCTTAAGCCCCCAAGAACCAAGCAAAAAGAAAATTTTATTTTTGTCATCATAAAATTGTCAAATTATCTATTCTTCTGTGTGAGATTTTGTACAAAAGTTTCTATCATTAAACCTATTCATACAAAAATTATCTTACCACTCTAAAACACAGTTTTCTTGTTTTACATGCCTAAATAATACAGGCCACTAATATATAGCAAGACATGGTAAATAATTTTTAAAATAAAAATTAAAAAATGATACAGACATCATCATCAATGTTCCTATCTGTCGTGGATTACGTTGTTGACATTTATTTTAAATAATATTATCAATATATTGCAAAGAAATATGAGCCTGTAGTTCTTAGCGTTTAACTAATACAATTTGGACCAATACATAAATTTCAGAGGTTTTCTTTTTTATGTGAAACATATTCTAATTATGATAAAATCAGATAGAGATCATTTTAGATCAAGAATTTTAAATAAAAATAAAATGGCTTTTAAATGAGAATGCTCAAAATTGGGAATAGAAAGATTAATTGTTTTAGGAAGAAAACATAGTACTAACAAATAAAAATGAAATAATTAATTGAAAGGTAAAAGTGGATGATGCTTGGGTGTGACTTTTATGTGCTAGATGATACAAAGACTAAAATATATTTAAGGCCATTATCGGTCCACCTAATACACGGAGACGTGTATAATTAGTTTCGAATTAATGGATTAAATACACTCAACGGCCATGTGATTTGTTATTTTACTAAACAAATTAATCTTTTACGGATTCATTGCAAGATGCATGAATGCATCCATGTATATTTTGCCCTTTTGAAAAATTTCTTTTTCTTTGTACTAGTTTCTCGTCAAACTCGATAATCTCATGGTTATCAACACAACAAGGTAATGTAATCTAAATTTAGAGATGTCAACCACATCAGTGGTTTTCGGGCCAACATTATTTGGATCGCGGGTTAATCGGATTGTAATTTTATTGGGTTAGAATTTTTTTGACTCAAACTTTAAATATTCGGGTTTTGGGCTAGTCTATCAAACTAATCAGCCTGTTTATAATCAAATTAATATATGATCAATCCAATACATAATTATGAAAATTAATCATATTTATAGAATGTAATACATTTAATTATCATAATTTTAAAACATATGTTTCAACTCTAAGACTGATTATAATAATTTTAGATTTTTATAAAAATAGAATATAAACATATTTTAAAATTTTAAATCATGTTTTAAAATATATTAATAATATTGATAAAATCTAAAAAATATCTATTTTAATACTATAAAATGAAAAGTTACTTTTTATATTTATTATATTGTGAAAATTATTAATAAAGTGTTTGTCCAACAAGATAAAACAATAAACAATAGCTATACCTAGGTGCAACCCATTGGACCAACTCATCAAGTTTCGGGTCAGCTCAACTCAGGTTACAGGCTACTCGTGTTATAAAAATATTCAACCCTAACTCTCTAAATTTAACGAGTTATTTAGGTCAACCAACGAGTTTCACAGTGCACTGACATTCCTAAATACAATTATTAAACGTTTTTCCAAAACTAATGTAGTCTGTTTTGGTTCTCAATTCTTATCAAGGAGAGTGTTAAATTTCTTTTGAAGAAAATTTATTTAGAAACAAATCTCACTTCATTATCTTTCTTCTCAAATAAGAAAAATCAATTTCAAAGAAAAAAATAGTAAATGAAACAGAAAAATATCGGCTAGCTGAGGTGAATTTGTATAAAATAAAACAAGTGGCGTTGCTGACAGCTTCATAGCTTAAGCATGATTTCACTTTATCCTTTGCCTTAATATTTTTCATAATTTTGACCGCCGCAAATTTAGTAAACTGACCTAATCTTCATAATATTATTTTGTTCTCTATTCTTTTATTCGAATATTTGAATAATTAGCCCAAATATTCGATCTCCTAGTCTTATCCAGTGAAATTATTAATATTATGTTGGTATATTAAAAAAACAATACCTGAAATGGCTATTTCGATGTAATAAAAATTCAAATATATATGTCGAAAACCACGACAATAAAAAAAAGAGTTTACATTCTTATTTGAGTTAGTCCGACATTTATAGATTTTATTAAGTAATATATTCTTACTTTTAGAATTAGCAATACTTTTCCTAATCTTTAGTAATTATCTCAATCCTCCCTAATTTCTAAAAAATGATCAATTTTACAAGTATCTTTTCAACTTATTTCAATTTTATAATTGAAATTTCATTCTACCGTTTTATGGTTAAATAAATAGAAAATTTTAAACGTCGCATCACAAGTAACTTGAGCTTGTACCATTTGGATTAAGTTATAAATCACTCTACTTTTAGGTCAGCTCATACACTCTTCATACTAACGCTTTAATAGTGACATGATGGGTTAGGCTGTGACATGTTTACACCAAAAAATCAATTATGTATAAGTATATTAGTAGTAATATTTGAACATAATTTTTTTGTACTCAACAAAAAATGTGAAAAAAATCTACGTACTACTAAAGTTAACAAGGATGGGTATAAAATTGTTAGGGGTGTGTTAAAGTTTTTCGCAGCTTTTCAGTCCAATGTTCTTTTTAATCACAGCCCTTGGATCCTTGAATTGGATGGTTGTGATGATCTGCATTATTTGACGAAAAATTTGCATTATTAGTCGGTGTGCATTATTCAACTGAAAATCTGCATTATTACACTATAATGGTGCATTATTAGTCGGTGTGCATTATTCCACTGAAAATCTGCATTATTAAATGACACGTGGCATCAATCTAACCGTCGGATGATAAAATCGTGGGGCTGAGATTAAAAAGAACAATAGAACAAAAGATACAAAAAGGAAATGAATACATCCCAAATTGCTAAGGATTGTGATAGAATTGATCAACTTTTTAAAATTGGAAATACGTTTGGAAAAATCATAAGAGAACAACCATCATGTTAACTCTGTAATTGCCAACAGCAGCAGCGCAAATAAAGCATTTTCTTAAATGTCTATGATAACGATAAAATAAAAAAAAAACAATTAGTCAGGGTGACATTTTATATAAATAAAATACAAATAAATTTAATAGAAAAAAAAGGGAATGCCATTACTAGAGATTCTCTTCCAAACCAAAATTAGTTGACTAATATGATGGCAGGTAAAAAACTGATGATCAAGAAAGAAAACAAGATTTCATCAAATGCTGAAGTTACACACTGCAGAAACCAGCCATTATCTTAGCATTATCTTTCGTAATTTGTTATATATTAATTATTACAGAGTCTTGTTAATTAGTAGTTTAGAGATAGATTATCTCTAAGGAGCCTTTAGTTGATTAGAAATTTTAATTGTTAGTATTTGTTATGTCATAATAAAGATTACTAAAAAAGAAACTGAACCACAAATACAAAGAGCTCATCTCCAGTTTATATGAACATGCTAAAAGATAAGAAAAGAAGGGGGAAATGATAACAAATAGCCATCACACTTGCAAACTTTTTTTCCTTTTGACACATTTTATCATACAAAGTTACTAGGTCTAGGTAGTCATATTAGCCTGACTGCTATGGCATTGAAGCTAACTGCATCTGAAGTGAACTGACTTCAAATTGCATCTCTTCCACCTTTGCATTCTTTGCTTCTATTAATCTTTTCAGTCTCCCTCTCACACCTGTATTCGAGATCTCATCGAGAGTTTCTTCCAGAACAAAGCGTTTCTTGTCGGCACATTGCAATTCGCTTGATGCCCTCGGGATCCCTGTAAATACCAAGAGCACAATTGAATAAGTAATTACTTTTGCAAGTGAAGCAAGGTCTTTCAATCTGCAGGCATACAAAGTCTCGTTCCTCGGTGACATAGTACAAAGTATATTTCTAACTTGCAACAGAGCCTTACCTTCAAATGTGCCTGCAAAGGTCACCTGGGCTACATCTTCTGAACTTTTCTTGATTTTCTTTTTCCTGGAAGCCATCAAATTTCTAATTTCAGGAGATACATTAGGGCAACATTCCACCTGCATCGTACGATCACCTCCACTCAAATGAGCCTTCAACCGAGCAATTCCACCACATTTAGAAACAAAACCGCAATGCTTGCACCTTAAAGCCTCTCCTGTTTCATCAAGCGGCATAGCATGTTCCCATGCATCATCTAGCTTGCCCCTCTTGGAAGGTCTGCCAGGAGTTGCTAATAACACAAATAGAACTTTCACCATACTATTTGCGGTGAATCAGTGATAAGTAGAGATTTCACATAATGCTGCAGTATCATGAATTTCCGAACCTTACCATTAGAGTTCCGTGTCCAAGCAGCTGCTGAGTTTTTTGACCACTCACTGAACCATTGTTCCATAACTCTCTTAACTTCTAATGGAACCTGAGGGCAACTTTGCAGCTGCATTTGAGGAGATCCTCCACCCAAATGGGCCTTTAAACGTGAAATGCCCCCATATGTCGAAACAAAGCCACAATGATTGCACCTTGTCTTTTGCCTAGCCTCGTCCAATGGCTTTGCATGGCCCCAAGCATCATCTAGCGGTCTTCCCCTTCTCTCAGGCTGTTCACCAGCTGCTGTAACTATGCATTCACAATTTATTAGATTTAGAGGAAAAGTTTAACCAGAATCACATGAACTATCATCACGCTTCCAAAATCTAGTCAGATAAATAATACATTCACGGAGCATTTACTATTGAGGATTAGCCTAGATAATAATAGTATAGGTTAATCCAATATTTACGAAGATGCATTGGAAATTTGAGATATCCTAAATTTGTTGATAATTTCTACGATTTGAGCTAACTTGTTTCATAGTTCATTCATATTCAATTGAAAGGGTATGATTGGAGAAATCCTAATGACAGAGAAAATAGCCAATTATGTATATTATCAAGCTCGAATATCAATAAAACATAAGCATACTGAACAGTGAGTTTCCCTGGACAGTCATAGGAGTATTAGCTAGAGTAAAAGAGAAAGTAGCAAAATTACAAAATTATACCTTTGGATTTTTTCATCCTAGAGGCTGCCAAATCTTTAACCCAATCAGACATGCTTCCTTTAATTTCAGGTGACAACTTATACCAATCCTCCTGCTTCATTTTTGATCCTCCACCTAAATGTACCTTACGATGTAAAATTCCTCCAGGCAAAGATTCATTGCCTGAATATTTGCAATCTGTCAGCTGAAACGGTACATCTATTGGCTTAGCATGTCCCTGGGAAGCATAGCAAGACACTACTCCCCTTTTATCAACATATCCTGCAGATTCTGCTGATACCCATCATCACCCCAGAGCACATACAGCAGAAAGAAATGGAAAACAGAATATATTAGGGTGTAATGCTGTTGAGGCTTCCATGAAATTTAGAACATGCAAAAAGGCATTAGCAAGTAATTTAGCAGTAGTTAAGTTACTTTTGCTGTGCTAGGTTATAAGAATAAATGAAAGAACTATATAAATTCCGCAAGAACACCCTAAGCTTTTATCAGTAATCTCTGAAAGGGGTGGGAACCCTATCTCAAGGATAAGTTGGAAATGATCTAGCACCTCCTTTTGCTAGTGTCACCAGAGTTCTTTAATTTCAATGTTTTTCATCTTTAATCTGATTTTGCTATAATTTCAAACATCAAATTCAATATATCTTCCCTCTGGTCATTCCCGTTCTACGACTTATTAAAAGGGAGCTTCCGTTTACTATCTGTATGATACATCAAAATTTGATTTGATAGTTTCACCTGATAAAGTAACTTCATGGAAGGGGAAGGAGAAACAGTAACATGAAAATATTAAAGTTAGATTTTGACAGAATATAACTAAATTTATATAGTACGGTACCTAGAACATACGATATGACTTATTCATACACACACAAAAAAGCAACAAACATTTCCTCGGAGATCTTTATCAGTAACGTAGTTCAAAACCTTGTAGCTGCAAACATCAATTTTTTATGAAGTTAGACAAGAAACGTGCAACTTTATCAGTATAGATGGACCTATCCAGTTATTTAGAAATCTCTCTCAATCCAACCAGTCTAGACAGCAAACTAGGTGAATCAGCCAAAGGGATAATACAAAACATTTAAGTTTCTTAAAACTCAAAAGGAATACCTGAATGATATCATATGAATAGCATAGTGGATCGATTTCCTTGGAAAAATTATTTATGATTCTAGAATATGGTAAGAAACTTACAGAGCTATATCTATCTTGAGCCATACCTCTAATAGCTTTCGTCCAAAGGGCTTTTGTATTTTTTACCCATTCACTAAACCACTCAGCCATGTCCTTTTTCACTTCAAGAGACACATTCTCGCAACTTGGTAGGCGGAGTCCAGGGCTGCCTCCCCCTAAATGTGCCTTAAGGCGTGAAATGCCCCCATGTGAAGAAACAAAACCACAATACCGGCACTCTGCCTTTTGTCTTAGTAAGTCCAATGGCTTGGCATGTTGCCAAGCATCATCTAAACGTCTTCCTCTTCTATCAGCTTTAGATGCTTGTGTTACTAATCCCCCCATAGCATATGTAAGAAAATAAGTGGCATTAGACTGTCACAATTCCATCAAGTGTTTCGGCATATAACGGACAACTATTAGAAGAAAGTAATGCTAAAACAGGTAACTTAAGTAAGAAAAGAAAAAAGTCAAACAAGACAGTCAAGTGCTTTAGATTCTAGGTTATTGCAATCCTACTTATCTTATACAACAATATCGGTATTTGAGAAGTAAAGTTTGTAGTGTGTGTGAGTAATGCAACAGTGAGAAAAACTTAGCAATTTAACACTACAACAAAATAATCATCAGATGCCATATACTCTTTTTGCAGTTAAACAATACAACTTTCTCATATGGAACCTTCTGAATCCTTGCTAGTCAAGGAACTACTGGACTGATGAACGTGAAAGAATATGCCACTATGTCTGTTGAACAGCCTGATTAGCTATGGTAATCATGGTATCTAGGATATATTCCTTAATTCCTTTCTTATAGACTTACAAGGACTGTTCTTGCTTGGAAAGGTTCCCGGACAACCCTTCAAGTTAAAGCTCGTGGGGTAGCCTGAGTTTGGAGATAACGTTTGACCATGCATATAATCAGATTGAGGAGAAACAGAACCTTGCTGTCCCCTGAAAAGTCCCCAGAAATAAGGTTTCTCCTGTAATCCTGCAAATTCAAGAGAACCAAACTCATTAGAGAAAGGCATAATTCCTTGTAAACAAATGGTCGTGGACTCACTGTGACGGTTTTGTGGCAGTTGAACTGAAGTAAATAGTAGCAACTCTGCTTCTCCTATCATTGATCTGAGAGCAAAGTCCGTGCAGATTGCATGAGCCACCAGGTTATCAAGAACTTCTTCATCTCTGCGCAACACTTGCATGTAAATAGGAGAAACAATGAAGGAAAAACCAGTATGTACTTAAATTCGCTTCTCCCACCTTCCCTTAGAGAAGAAAAAGAGCGCGATACTGTGTTCAGTAGGTGGTGAACCTTTAAAGGATGCTGGCCATGTATCAATACGTGGAACCATTTCCAAGCACAATGACTTGGGCATTGTACTGGCTACCTCTGATATTTTCAAGCATGCTTTATTGGAGACATGAGCAGCTACATTGATGTCTAAATTTAGACAGGGGATACTAAACCTCCCTCTGCTCAGAAGATAACCAGCAGTTGTTAGGCAGGCTATGTAAAGCACAACCTAGTCTTAACCTATTCTAGATAACTCAGGACAGAGGGGAATAAAGCTGTTCAGGTAGAGAGGAATTGAATGTTACAGATGAAAAGTGTTCACATACCTCCATGCTGCACCAGCAACTGGTTGTACAACTACACTGGAATCAGATCGCATGTCACTTTGCTGGTCATTCATTGCTGAATCCTGGGATTCCATAGAACAGATTTTTGTTTTTATTTTTCTTAAGAGAAATGAAATTTTCAAACAGAAAGGAAATCTCCTGATCGTCTCTGATGCTTAATTGTTGATACACATGAGCTTATGCTGCTAGTCCTAAAATACAAGCAAAAGAAAATGAAACAAAACGGCCATGACTCAACTACAGAAAGAACCAAGGTGATGGGCGTCTTACAAGTTACATATATATAACAGCATTAACAGTCGTGGGTCAGGGATACAAGAAGTTTACAATAGATTCAAGTTCAACTAAAATGAGAGATACAATGCATAGTTTCCTCATAGAACCATCCACTGTATGTTTTACAAGAACACCAAAACAGGTCCTTTTCCTACCCATCTGTCAGAAATGAATGGAGTCCTATACCAAATCCTTTTCACATAAAGTTGGATTCAATGTGTTGTGTGTCTTATGATAAATTTAAACAACCGTAACTTAATGTCATCAGGAGTTCGTAAAACATGTAGAACACTCTTCCTTTCAAGTACCTATCCTCCACACTCATACAATTTGTGCTATGTAGTATCAAATTCAGCTTTGAATTGGATAATCCCAGAGTCTGATAATCAGTTTTGAGAAATAGGATATAAAGTTCAAGGAAACATATTTCAATTTCAGTATCCAAATTGAAAGGGATTCACTAAACCCATGGCATTCTGCTATATGAGTCAGATTATGTGCTTCCAACTCCATCAACTAATTAGTCTTCATTCATAGCAGCTACAAACAAGAGACACAATCTCCTAAACGCTTCTCCAAATTTGAAAACCTTCACCTAGTAAATAACTCCCCCGATAAATGTGAATCGATTTCATTAAACATATAAGAAACCTAAATTTCATTCCACATTCCGATTAACTTTGACAGCCGCCCAAATTGCATCGGGCAAAGCAGAGAAAGATGATCAGTAAACAAACATATAAAAGCTAAAACCGATTATTGACCTAGGAAGTTCATTAAACACACTGAAATCACTGAAACGAAGACTATAAATCTGCTTCCAATGGAAAAAATATTACTATTACTAGGAACTTGGGGTGTTTAATTAAGTAGGGGAAAGAGAAATTAATACCAGAAGCTACGAAGATGATCAAGCATTTAGATCAAATTTCCGAAGATCATCAGTATCTGTATGAATTATTTCCACTTTCTATTTCAGGTTTTCTTTACTAAATTTTAGTCGGGAGTCGCGACTGGCACTTTGTGAGTCTGTAGAGTGAGAAAAGTGATTAATTAAAGCCTAGTTTTCCTAATTTTGATTAAATTCCAATTTAAGTATGGTTTAATTTTGTTGAAAGAAAAAATGAGTAGAATGTTCCGAAAAAGAATACTCCTCCAACAAATTAATTAATTAATTTAGAATGGAACTAGTATAATTTGTGATTTCACATCTAAATTTTTGTTATAATAAGATTATAAGATGGATACTTTTCATTAATAATATTATCTCTAGCGTAACTTTTATATAATCCAACTTAATTCCTATTTTAATAATAAATTTATTCCCTTTATTTATATACACTATTCTTGATGTAGTTTTTGATGGTTTGTCCACCTCCTCCACTATTTAGCCTATCCCTCAAACCAAGGTGTGTAGCAACCATTCCGATAATATGTACCACTAATGATACACTCCAATACGATAGTGAAATTTGGGCAAACTTTAGTCTCAACAGTGAGTAATTATAATTTCAGTCTGTACTTTTTTCATTTCCAATGATGTGTAGTACTTCCTTCGTTCCATAATAGATGACACACTTTGAAAATGGCACATGATTTTAAGAGACGTTGTTTTATGTGTGATACGATCATGGAAGTCGTGCATCAAAGTTTGTACCTGCATCTGGCTTCAATCAGCATTCTTCCTATTGAGATGGCGCCCAAAAGCTCTGAAACTGCCACCAATGTCTTTGTCTTCGAAAGAGCTTCGTGTGGATATCTTACACGCCTCAATCAGAGTCCGATGGAGGGAGTTATGGTCGATTTACGAAACGAAGGCAGGAGTCCAGAATGAACACCTGGTCGGGTGTTTTGCACTCGCAATTCACCCGACCGGGTGAAACGACGCAGCACTTAGATTTTGTGGGTCATTTCCTTGAATTTTGGGCCTAATTATAAATAACAATTTTTCCCATGTTATTCCTTAGCCAATGATTGAAAATAGATACTTGAGAGTTTGTTTCCTCTTGAAGAGGGTTTTATCCAATTTCTAGATTTCTAGGTTGTTTGATCATCAATTGATTCAATCAAGTATGGTCAGGTATAGGTATGCATCAAAGGTTTGTGAATTCCTTTGATTAGTGGAGCCATTAATTAAATTTAGCATGTTGAAGATTGCTTAGAGTTGTTTTCTACATCAATGGATTTAGTTAATATCAAATTCACACTTCTTCATCTCTTGTCTTTCATCAAATCATTTTGGATCTAGTTTTTGAAGGCTAGATCCACATTATCCTTTTTGTTATTACTTTGTGTTTTTTGTTTAGTTGATAGGTCAAGCATCATAAAGGGTATAAATCTTGGGTTTATGGATCTAAACCTACATGGATCCTTATCAGTGTGTTAGGTGGTTAGAGAAAATAGTATATTTATATTAATGTGAGAGAGAGCTTTTTCTAAAAAGAAAATGTGACATCTTTTGTGGGACAAATGAAAAAAGAAAGTATGACATCTATTATGGAACGAGGGGAGTACTTATGAGGATTTCAAGCTTTAGAGCACTCACTATGGTTGGGCCCATCTCTTGGCCTTGAGATCGGCCTTTATCGGCCAACCATTGTGGAAGAAGGGCCAAAGAATGGCCATTGCTTCTCTCTCCCTTCTGTCGATTGATTGGCCTTGGCTGATCAGTGATGGCCGATGATAGGCCCTCTATTGTGGAAGAAGGCCGATCATCGGCCCTTACACGTATCTTTTATTTATTTTTATTTTTTTCCCTATAATTTCAACAATATAAATACTCCATAATATTTTTATTTAATTTTGGTTCTTATTGTATTCTTTTTTCCAATATTGTAATACATCGAAGATTTGCGTACTAAAATTTTTGCATTTGAATTTATTTGTTTGATTTGATAACCTATTAAATATAGAACTGTAAAAAATTAAAACAATATAATGATGTTGTGGAAATAAAATGGAAGTGAGATAAGCCCTTTGGAAGAACTCTTTCATTGCAAGGAGATAGGCTCTTGAATAAAATGCTGACGTGGAATGGAAGGAGCAACAAAAGTACACTACATATTAGCATTATTATCAGAACAACATAAATTCCAAATAAAACCATGTGTTTTGTTGAAACTTGTAAACTTATCTACGAACAATACGTACACCTTGTGGTCCATTATCCTAACAAGCATTATGTAATGACTAGTGAAACAAATTAAATTGACATAATATTAGTTATCTCCATTATCAAATGCACCTTGTTGAGTACTAACACTTAACAGAAGAAGAAACAATCTTAAGTCATAACAATAGCTATACAAATAAAAGTTTTACCTAAAGCATAAACAAATGAAAGAAATAAGTATCATTCCAAAGAATGTATTTATCGAACACACGAGAAACAAACACAATATTAAACCTAAATTCATGAGATATAATTCGATTACAATATTACTCTGGATGACAGAATTCAAATATCAATCCGAGATAATCTAAAAAATGAATTTAAAATTTGATTGAGAGATGGTTATAAATTTTAATAGGCTTGATAAAATGTTCAAAATAGTTAAAATGTCTAAATTGAACCTTCCTCATTTTGTAACTTCAATGTTCAGAGATAATAATTATTATTATAAAATAATAACGACAACCATGACTTATGTAAGATGATTATGATGGAAATTAATGACGACGAAAAGTGTAATAATAATGGTGGTAATAATCATACTAATGTGAAACTTATAACATAGACAAAGAGAGGTCTGCCGATTTGTGTTTAGACCAATTAGATTTGAGCAAGAGTTCCCCTCACTTGAATTCATTAATTTGAAATTTGATTGAGATGTATTGGTTTTGTTTAAAAGGGAAATGAAGTTAGAAAACG